>NC_140950.1:44694431-45131931 GCF_014529385.1 Adiantum capillus-veneris | reverse complement strand
CAGGGACTGAAGAAGTATAGGGAATTACCACCTTCTTGACGACATTCAGCCTGCCCTTTGCATCAAAAAGAATGCAAACTCATTCAAGAAGACTTTGGCTTTATGATTTACCTGAACAGCCTGTTTGGATTCCTCATGCAGAATCCTGATGAGGTGTTAGAGGAGCAGGATGCAGCACCAGATGAAGAATGCGAGGAGACAACTCATATGCAAGAAGTCGAGGAGGTTGAAGACACAGTCGACCTTGAGGTTGAGGCAATTGAAGTACAAAGAAGTAAGATGCTCTCTGTGAAAACCACAGAAATCAAACTTCCATTGGATGTCAGTAACTTCACTGAGAAGCATGCTCAGATGATGTTGCCTGCTGTGCCTGACTTCAGGATTGGAGACAGGACCTATATCTTCTTACATGATGTGCAAAGTGTCTTTTATTTAAGGGAGGATTTCTCCCTGGCTATTATTTCCAGAGTCCAAGAGGAGAGGAGTGGATTTGTTTCAGAGGATAGTAGTGATGATGAGCCAATGGAAACATCCAGCAATCCAATGGAATGCCTTGGAAGATGCTTTGAGAAAGCTAAAAAATACAAGGAGACACTACCTGATGAAGCCACCTTCCAAGCAATAAGACAAAGCCTAAGACCATCGAAAAGTAACAAAGAAGTGGAGGATTGGTTTAACCATTCAGGTCAGGGGTCAACTACATCTGTAGACGTGTGGCAAGAAAACCTCTTTCTGCAAGATGAGAGCTTCATGGTAACTCTCTCTCTCTCTCTCTCTCTCTCTCTCTCTCTCTCTCTCTCTCTCTCTCTCTCTCTCTTTGTGTCACTTCTGACATGGTATGTGCAGTCTTGGATTGCTGACAAGGATGACTTCCTTCGGCGCCCAACAAGAGAGTATCGAGGAAGGGATGCGGCCCTAGCACAGTACCTTTCAAAGCTTTGCGAGTCGCCGATAGTAGTTTTTCACAATTCCATGTCACAAGAGGGTTCAATAGCAACTTACACATTCAAGACACTATCATGCTTCTTGGGTGGACCGGTGCTACCCAAAAGTGAAGATAAAGTCATTCTTGTGGACAAAGTGTTTGCTAGAGATTGTTTTGGTTACTGCCCAGGCTATACAGGTGGTCGGGCAGCGTATTACTACACCTACACAGCAATGGCACTAGCTCTTGGTAGACAAAACCCAGATGGACTTTTAGAGTATGGCAAACATCTCATGATTCGTTACAAGGGTGACGTGTCAAAAAACAAAATTGAACCTTCAAAATCTTGATACACTTCAAGTAGCAATTGTATAAGATCATGTATTACATAAATTTTGTACAATGTCGTCCACTCAGAGTATCTTTCTCCACTTGTGATTCACATACACCATTGTCTCTCTCCACCTTCGTTGACTTTCACGAGCTCCGGAGTTGTTGTATGCCATTGATCTTTTAACTTTTTGTTGTTGTAAATGTCTAATGGCTTGTGCTGTTGCTGAATTTGCCAAGACTTCTTTTGCCTGCATTCGATGAATGATTCTACGATAGAACCATTCAAATAGTTCTCTCAAACTGTTAGCCTTGATTCGAGAGCCACCATGTCGTGTGTGCCTGAAATAAGCATTTCTCGCCATGTAATGAGACTTTTCCATCCCTTGGGTATTCCATATTGCCGGGTTCCCATACTTCTGTATAAAATATGGCAAATGATTGAAGATGATGTGCTGGATATGAAAACAGATTAGTTAGAATGTTTTACAGTCACATATTTGCACATAAGAGAGAAAGAAATACATGATAATACCATGTAGTGAGTAATCTGGGCGTCTGTCCATGCTGTCTTGAATGATTTTTTTAGAAGGTTGAGATTTTCCTTGAACTTGTTCATATCACCTTGTGACCAGTCACCTTTGTCGCACATCAAAAATAGGATGTCTATTGATTGCCAAACCTCAGCCTTCGCATTACGAGTAGTTGGTTCGTGGTCTTTGACTGCAATATGTAGCTTTTTCCAGCTCTAATACTCTACCTTGCTAACATAAGATGTGTTATATATTTTTCCATGTTTTGTTAGCTTTGGATCTCTTGTACCTTGGGGCTTAGATAAAAACCTCCGTGCCTTCACCCCACCGATGGATGGTTTGCATGGGACAAGGCTTCTCAGGAGTTGATCTCTTTTCATCCCGCTGGATTTTCACATTGCCACCATGAAGCCCCATATCCGACAGTACCATTTCTAAGCACTGTAGGGCTACTTGTCGTTCTGCGGAGTTCTTAATCTTCCAAGCAAACCCGATGTATAAGTAGACCAATTTCTCCACAATTCTACAAAGGGCATGCATTATACAAATGTGGACATTCACAAGTGGTATTTTCAAAACCGGTCGAAAAGCAGGATCCTCAATGTGACGTGTTGGAGCTTTTCTCCACCACTTTGGGTCCATGACCTTTTGCAGGCTCCATGCAGAACAAACACGGTGACTTTTCCATTGCACCCATTCCACAATTATACATGCACTTTAATGTTTTAAGGTCACCTGCAAGATGCCACTGAACTTGAAAGTCTCCCCTTCCATCTAGACGTAGTACCTCTCCCTGGTTAGTCTGTCGATCAATCACCTCCGGAATATTAGTTCGATGGAACACCCAATATAGAATCTCATGATCTTCTTTCTTTACCTGCAACACAAAATAAATGAGAATTAAGTAGATCTGAACATTTGAGCTTACTTGAGAATCTCGCTTACCTCAAACGCACCAAGCCACCATATGTTAGATTCTGATTGAACACTAAAATATAAAGGATCATCACTGGGACACTTTGAGAGGGCTCTATTCATTAAAGTAATAGTAACACGCTCTAGCTTTTTCTCTTTAACAAGCTCACACTCATCCAGTTTTAACACAAAATGTAATACCCCACGTGACTCTTCAAATGTGATGTTGTAAAACTCCACCATTCTCTTCTGTAATATCCGTAGGTCCATAAAAATATTGTTGAACTCATCATATGCCATGTTTGCTCCATGGCCACTGTAAGTTGCTTTAATATGAAAGGGCTGTCCAAGATAGTCTCCCTGTGCCTCGTTAAGCTGAAGCCTCTCTTTCCAAACACTTGAGGCTGATGGTAGAAGTTTGGATTTTATACCCTTCCTAACAAAGATGGATGAGACAGACTTTTGGATAGCCGAATATCCTCTTTTGCTTACACCAAGTGAATCAATTGTGCCTTGTATCTCTTTTGCAGGCACTGAGTTCTCTGAAATAAAGCGGTCCACTACATTTCGTTGTAGGACCTTAAACTTCTTGTCATGTACTATATTTGCTGCCAGGCTTCTACTTATAAGTGGCTTCAATCTCTTTCCTATATTGGCTTTGGGGTCAATGTTTTCCTTGTCAGGATAGATTGAATCTCTACATGAAGACAATGCATAAGTAAATAACAAAAAATTTGCTTCACTAACACTATTTAGGCACATGAAAACAATGCATAACAAGAAAAAACAAAAAGATTACTTAACTAAGACAATGTAGCCAACCAAGAAGCATCACCTTAATGCTCGGATTCTTTTCTTGAGACCTCCTGCTGCAACCTGCAATGTTTCAAGATTGCGCAATTTCTTCTTTCGGATACGACCACCTAAGATGGTTTCCTTCATTTGACAACTTCGCACCTTTCCTTTCAGTTCTTGTACCTCTGTTTTATGTTGCAAAATGGTAACCTGATCTGTAGAATGTAAATGTGAAAGGCAAACAATCTCACATTGTTGAGCTTGGAGAATGCTCTTGTAAGTTTCAGCTTCTCTTGTAAGTGATTTACAATAACCCAGAAGGCCCTTTTCTCCATCACCAGCAAAGGTCAATAAGCTTGTAGGATTGACAAACGGTGGAGACGCATTAGTCATTGGATTCTTAGGGTAGAGAGAGCCTCTCATCCAGATATCTATGTGTTTAGCTCCTTGAGCTCTGAGCGTGTCTATGGAAGCGGGAGGTATATGTGTGTTTGTTTTACTGCGCTTAATTAATGGTTGGTACTCATTGTCCAAATCAATGTGAAGGTGATATTTGGCTCGTTTTTGGGTAACATTTGTGCCATTTGAGGAGTGCGCCATTAGCCAAATGTGCAGGTTTAATGGAAAGTGAATAGCGGCTGCGGATTCGTCCCTCCATGTTAGCCTCATTCCCTCCATATTGACGTGGTTCATTCAATGCAACTGAGCAGCAACACACCCTTTCTTAACATGAGGGCACTCCTACCAAAGATATTTTTATGTGATAGGTCACCCCATGAGCATACCATGTCATGGAATGGATGTAAGAACTATGACCGCACTACTCCTTGGAAGCTGTTCACAGATGTATGTTTATCAAAGTTAATGAGAAGAAATTTGGACTTTTTTGTTTGTTGATGTGTAAGAGCACTCTAGGTCTACCATATTTTAGATTGTTTAATAAGTTAAATAAGATTTGTAGTCATTTAAAGTGTAAGTTTGTTTTTGTTTGGTAAGATTGTACATGAGAAGACATGATAAAGTATAAGAGATCTTGACGGAATAAACCTTGATTAGATTCCTACCATGCACTTGTGACCCCAGACCTCTCCTTGAACCCTTTGATTTCTATCGTTCTGGGAAGTCCAAGGGTGGTCTATTTTCAAATTTTTAGCAATAACTTTTTAAAAAAGGAAATTTTGGTTATTTTAAAGTTTGTACACAGTCAGTTCATCCTGATTGTTTTCCTTCAGTTTCAATTTTTGATCGAGGGCACTCCTTGGAAGCCACTTTTGAAGGTTTTAGGGTGAGATTTTGATAAAGTTTTGTAGGAAATAAAGTCCTTAACACAATAAAAAACATTGGTTCTTTGAGTCTTTTCAGATTCCATGGTTTTAATGCTCCTAGTTTGCGCGCCCTTGTGGCCCCTCTTGTTGAGGGTCCCTGGGGCCCTAAAATCACAAGTATATGCTTTTTTCAATGCATGGCCATGAGATACTAGAACTGGGCAGTTGAATGTGTTCATAGCAAACCCCCTCCCCCCCCCCAAATGGCAGATACCTAAACCTTGTATCATGCTTATCAACCATTTTTTACTTCCTTTTGTCCATCCCCTGTTCTTGGAAATATCTTGGTCCCTATTTGTCCCTGGATGGCCATTCTGCGCGCTGTTGTGGTCCCTCTTGTTGAGGGTCCCTGGGGCTTCAAAATGACAAATAGGGGGTTTGTTTTAATGTATGGCCATGAGATAGAGGTGTAGTGTTTGATGTCCGTAGTATTCACTATGTAAAATTTTCCTATTTCATGTGCGTTCACCACAATGGATTGAAAGTAGCCCTTATAGGCCTTACCTACACATGTTTTTGTAACTTTACAAGAATATAAATTCCTTTCTATTGAACACATGTGCTATGTTCCATGTACTTTAGTGAACTCCCAAGGTCAAAGGCCTCACAAATTTTGTGCACTCAGAACATTTAGCACTAGAAATCAACCAAACAAGGATCCAGTTTTTACTTCCTTGTGTTCACCTCGTGTTCTTGGGAATGTTTTGGTTAAGCCATTTCTTTGGTATTTGAAACCACATGTGAACCCTATTGTTATAGTATCCAACCAAAGGTTTCTTGATTAGCAGTTATATAGGTTCGAGTGATACATATCTTCTATGTTAACAATGCATGTATCTATAATTTATGTTTACATTTTCTCTATCCAAATGAGCTACATAGTAAAAATCAAATCCTCAATTCAACAATTAAGTTCACAAGGTGATAGCTATTGGTATGATCTTTAGCAATACCAAATAAATAGCTACCAATAGTGAATGAATAGGGATATTTAAGAAGGTTTGATACAAAAAACTTGTCAACACTACTCAAAAAGGCATAAACTCAAAGGCTTTATAATATATATGATGAAACAAGAATCAATAATAAGTCACCCCTATATATCTACACCTCCATCTTAAGTTGTCATTTCTCTAAGTCAAGCTTGGCATAGGCATAGTATGGAAACAATAACATTTTGGAAAGCAAGAATTTAGCTTTCTCAACTTTTGAAATGTTGCTATTGATATATATTCAACATCCCCAAATGAGGACAACTTGACAAAGTTTATGATCCACTTTAATAAGAATAACTATTAGTGATTAAACTGAAATCAAAATATTGCATGTATTTCTTCATGGTGGAATGATTAAGACTTGAGACTTCAAACATCTTACAGGCAAATCAGAATATCCATAAAAATCAACAATATTTCTCAAATCTGTATGAAACTCCAGTAATCTAAATTAAATACTCTCACTCAGTGCGACACCATTTAACAAAAAGAAATATTTATATTGCATTTATAGAGGAATCCAGCCTCATAAAAATAATTACAAACGGAGACAATGTTGTTGATGTTAGGCTTCTCTTACAAGTATTTGTCTTTCTCATCTAGAGATTCATATACACGAGTATTTGTGTGTCTATGACACTAGGGAAGATAGTAGTATTATAGGGATGGATTTTCTAAGAGCTCCTAGAGAGTAGCTATTGGTTCAAGATTCTACAAAAACCCTACTATTCTTATCAAAATCTTTTAACATGGTAGTGAAAGGTTCCTCACGGAACAAAAATAGGGTGATTTCCATCTCTGCACATGGTTGCTTGCTCATGTCCTCTCAAAACAAGTTGACTCTGTAAGTAAACAACAGATTATATGAGCACAAAGTTATAAAGTACAAAATGATATCATTCTAATAATCTAATGACAACTATACAAAAAATAAATTATAAGAAAAATCTTTGATGACTCTCCATAGATAACACAACTTACTTACATTGTGAGACTCAATCACATGCTACAAAACTATATATGACATACCAAAGCCATTAACAACATATCACCACCCAATGTTATGAGGTGTGAAGCCTAAACATTGAAAGCCATAAAGAGGTTAATTCCCTCCAGCATGATAAACTTAAAGATGGAGATGATCTTAAACTCTGAATGTAAGCTAGAAGGGTATTTTTCTCACCATTCTATCTTTATGTTGGAGATGAATCCTTGCAATTCCCATGCAATATTCACACCTCATGTTCTTGTGGTATGCAAGTCATGTGATTTGATGCATTTTCTACCTTCGGAAGTAGAGGTTTCCATGTAGTGCGAGTGAATGAAAGTAGAAGGAGTAAAATCTTGTTTCATGTTGTAATGGAGGTAAGAGAAGGGAGAGGAGCTAGCTTGGTGTGGAACTATGTGGTGGGCAAGGGGAAGAGATGGGGGAGAAGCTTGCTTGGTGCTACAATGGAGATGGGAGAAAGCTAGTAGAGAGATAATGCTAGACTATAGGGGGTGCATGTGGTTGTTGCAGCGACGAGGGCTTCACAGAGTCCTCCAAGCTACGCCATGTAGCTATGCACTTCCAAAAATCAGCTCGTCAATGGTGGGCTAGCCTTTGTGGCAACGACAAATCCCCAAAGACATGGAAAACTCTATGAGTTTCTATCATGAATCAATTCCTTGCAAGAGATGCAAAGGATAAAGTGCTTACCGAATGGTGCAGCTTGAAGCTTCTCTCTCATGAGTCTATCCACAAGTATGTAGACAAGTTTTGGGATTTACATCTCAAGGCTACTTACTGTCTTTCAAAAGATAGACTTTGCCAAGAAAAATCAGCAATTCTGTGGGGTGTATGCATGATAAGGTGTACCCACTTTCATAGTTTCCCCCACCAAGACAACCAAGAAACAACCTCTGTTTTGCCATTCCTACGTAAATTTGACTTGCTTGCACTTACTTTGAAGAGGCAAGATTTGGTAGCCACACAAAAGCACATAATTGCAAACACAATGGAAAGATCTGATCTTCATTTTTTCACATCTAAATGGTAATTTTATTGTGCAAGGACTAATCTAGTTCAGCCTGTCACACCTTGTCACAACATTGTGACCTTGATGAAGAAACACTTATAACTTTTTTATGGGCTTTTTTTCTTTACTTACCTTCTTGCACGTGAAATGTTCATTTGGCAAGCAATCTAACTTGATTTATTGATAATTTTTTGGATCTTTGCATAATTAATATTCATTTTTCTTTGTTAGAATCTCTACTTATAAAAACCTATTGTTTTAACACCAGATATCTAGTGATGTAGAAATTATTTTGCAAGATCCAATGGTCATTTGATAGATTATGACCCAAGGAATGTGACCATGCAAACAGATTAAACTTCAATATTTCACTTTTTAAAGATTTACCTTAGAGAATAAGAAAGGCTGCTTAGAGAACCTTGATATAGTTTTTTTCTAAAATCTAATAAATAATGTACATTGCTACTCATTTTGATTTTCACATATGTCGTAACTCTTATTGTAAGGTCCTCATAGAAAAAAATTTAAGTCAATTTGAGTAAGGGAAAGACACATTTTCATTGTTTTAATTTTTTTCACTTGCACCATTCACTTGAGATGTGCTTGCTTAGGTTTGGTAAATCCCAAACCTAGAAATTTTGACACTTGTCAACCAACCATGGCCTACTTCTACTCTCCCAATCCTAGTTGGCTAGTCCACCTCATACAAGGAGGCCGCCACATCACCAAAGGTCCATGTCATCACCCCATCTCACCTTCCACATCACCACAATCAACACTTTGATCGTAACACTTGGCTTGCCATGTCACTCTAATTGCCAACTCATCCACCACCCTCCACCCCCACCTTGCATGCCACTTTACCTTAAGTGCCATGTCATCCACCACCTCACATACCACGTGTAAGTATTGCTTGCATGGCTTGCCACATCACTCGCCACCTCATGAGCCACCAAGCATGCCAGATCGCCACCTTGCCAGCTCATCACATCCTTTTTTGCCACCAAATCATTACATGTGACCATTTTAAAACATCACCATATGACATGGCAAACGAGGGGATCCCATCCGCCACCTCATCTTTCCACCTATTCGTTCCATGTCATCAATCATCCACATCAGCTTGCCACATGGAAGACCATGTCATTCATGCATGGCCACCTCAATAGCCATGTCATTTTTTATTTTTGTAAATATAATGTAAATAAATTAAAAATCAAGATATCTCAACCTAATTATTTACGTGGTAATTTAAGCAAAAAAATGTACATATTTTTATGTAGTTTTTTATTTTTTTAAAATGTAACTAATAATAAAATTCTATTTATTTGAAATATCATTGGATCACAAAAAGAAAGATTAAAAAAAAAAAAGATTTTGGTTTACTTATGCACGGGTTTGGGACCTTCCATATCAATACAAGCCGCACGTAGCTCGTTGCGGAAAAAACGTCCACCGTGCTCCTTGATCACACCACGGCCCGAGCGGGGGAGCTTATCGTAGTCGATGCCTCGGTCCTAGACACGGTCCGCCATCACTCATCACCTATCGAGCCCCGTCGGACACCCCTAGCGCCTTGAGCCCAGGTAGACCTAAAAACGGCCTGAAAGTAGCCAAGCCCATCGGTGGAAGGTAGCGTTGGCACTTGCCCTAGGGGGGGGTTACATCCCAACATCACAAGAGGGGTGTGGGGAACTCGTCGCCTCACCTCCCCCATCCTTCGCATCGCGGCTGCCCCGTTCTCGTCTCAACCAAGCACCACTATCTTATAGTTGTACACAATCTAGTGCAAGCCAACAAACCCCCCAAGAACCATGACCCCCAGGCCAGCAAACGAGGGAAACCCCCTTCTTGGGGGAAGACCGTAACAGAAGGTTTCCACGAGATGGACTGCGAAGTCCATGAAACTTTGCAGGGGTGGGGATTTAGGTGCTTTCCTGGCCCCTGCAATGTTTCACGTCCATCCACTCTCGTCTCATTGGTCTATGGTGGCACAATCGCCAATTTTTTTGTTTTGGCTTCGCTAAGGGCTCAATGGTAAAAAATTGGCGATGATGGTGCCACCGTAGCCAATCATGACAGATT
Source organism: Adiantum capillus-veneris (assembly GCF_014529385.1). Lineage (NCBI taxonomy): Eukaryota > Viridiplantae > Streptophyta > Polypodiopsida > Polypodiales > Pteridaceae > Adiantum > Adiantum capillus-veneris. The sequence goes on along the minus strand of NC_140950.1, from coordinate 45,122,010 downwards.
ACGAAGGCCATGAAACTTTGCAAGGGTGGGGATTTGGGTGCTTTCCCTACCCTTGCAATGTTTCATGTCCATCCACTCTCTTCTTGTCGGTGTAGGGTAGCACAATCTCTAATTTTTTTGTTTTCGCTTCGCTAAGGGCCCAATCGTAAACAATTGGCGATGGTGCCACCGTAGCCCACCGTAGCCCATCGTGACGGATTGCGATGGCCATGAAACTTCTCACGGGTGGGGATTTAGGTGCTTTCCCCACCCTTCCAATGTTGCATGGCCATCTGCTCCCGTCTCGTTGGTCTAGGGTGTCACAATCGCAAATGTTTTGTTTTGGCTTTGCTAAGCTGGGCCCAATGGTAAAAAACTGGGGATTGTGCCACTGTAGCCCTTTGAGACGGATTGCATTACCCAAGAAACTTTGTAAGGGTAGGGATTTAGTTTCTTTCCATGCCCTTGCAAAGTTTCATGGCCATCCACTCTCATCTGGTCGGTCTAGGGTGGCACAATCGCCAATTTTTTGGTTTTGGCTTCGCTAAGTGCCCAATGGTAAAAAATTAGCGATTATGCCACAGTAAACCGTTTGAGACGGATTGTGATGCCCATGAAACTTTGTAGGTGTGGGGATTTAAGTGCTTTACCTACCCCTATAAAGTTACATGACCATCCACTGCCGTCTTGTCGATCTAAGGTGGCCCAATCGCCAATTTTTTTGTTTTGGCTTCTCTAAGGGCCCAATGGTAAAAAACTGGCAATTGTGCCACCATAAGCCGTCGAGACAGATTGCGATGGCCATGAAGATTTGCATGGCTAGGTAATTAGGTGATTTTCCTACCCTTGCAAAGTTTCATGGCCATCCACTCCCGTGTCGTCGGTCTAGGGTGGCATAATCGCCAATTTTTTTATTTTGGCTTCGCTAAGGGCCTAATGGTAAAAAACTGATGATTGTGCCACATTGTAGACTATGGAGACGGATTAGGATGGCCGTGAAACTTGCAGGGGTGGGGATTTAGGTGCTTTATTGACCTTGCAATGTTTCATGGCCATCTACTCCCGTCCCGTTGTTCTAGGGTGGCACAATCGTAAATTTTTTCGTTTTGGCTTCGCTAAGGACCCAATGGTCAAAAACTGGGGATTGTACCATGGTAGACTATCGAGACGGATTGCGATGCCCATGAAACTTTTCATAGGTAGGGACTTAGGTGATCTCCTTGCCCAGGTAAAGTTTCATGGCCATCCGCTCCCGTCTCATCAATCTAGGGTGGTAGAATCGCCAATTTTTTTTGTTTTGGCTTTGCTAAGTGCCCAGTGGTCGGAAACTGGCGATTGTGCCATAATAGACCGTCGAGACGGGAGAAAATGCCCATGAAACTTTGCAAGGGCAGGGATTTGAATAATTTATATGCCCCTGCAAAGTTTCATGGCCATTCGCTCCCATCTCGTCGGTCTAGGGTAGCACAATTGCGAATTTTTTTGTTTTGGCTTCGCTAAGGGTGCAATCATAAAAAACTGGCGATTGTGTCATTGTAGAGTGTTGAGACGGATTACGATGGCCATGAAACTTTGCAAGGGAGGGTGTTTAAGTGCTTTTTCCACCCTTGCAATGTTTCATGTCCATCTGCTCTCGTCTCGTTGGTCTAGGGTGGCACAATCGCCAATTTTTTTGTTTTGGCTTCGCTAAGGGCCCATTGGTCAAAAATTGGGGATTGTGCCACCGTAGCCCGTTGAGACAGATTGTGTTGCCCATGAAACTCTCTACTCTTGCAAAGTTTCATGGCCATCCACTCTTGTTTCATCGTTCTAGGGTGACACAATCTCGCCAATTTTTTTGTTTTGGATTCGCTAAGGCCCTAATGGTAATAAATTGGCGATGGTGCCACCATAGCCTGTCATGACGGATTGCGATGGCCATGAAACTTCGCAATGGTGAGGATTTAGGTGCTTTGCCCAGCCTTGCAATGTTTCATGGCCATCTGCTCCCATATCGTTGGTCTAGGGTGGCACAATCTCCAAATTTTTTTGTTTTGGCTTCGCTAAGGGCCCAATGGTCAAAAACTGGGCATGGTGCCACCGTAGCTCATTGAGACAGATTGTGTTGCTTATGAAACTTTGCAGGGGTGGGTATCTAGGTGATTTATCTTCCCCTACAAATTTTCATGGCCATCCACTCTCGTCTCGTCGATCTAGGGTGGTAGAATTGCCAATGTTTTTGGTTTTGGCTTCGCTAAGTGCCCTATGGTTAAAAACTGGCAATTGTGCCATAGTAACCGTTGAGACAGGAGCGTATGGCCATGAAACTTTGCAAGGGTGGGGATTGAAGTGCTTTACCAGCCCTTGCAAAGTTTCATGGCCATCCGCTCTCGTGTCATCGGTCTAGGGTGGCACAATCGCCAATTTTTTTGTTTTGGCTTCACTAAGGGCCCAATGGTAAAAAACTGGCGATTGTGCCACTGTAGACTATCGAGACGGATTACGATGGCCATGAAACTTTGCAGGGGTGGCCATTTAGGTGCTTCCTTGACTCTTGCAATGTTTCATGGCCATCTGCTCCCGTCTCGTCGGTCTAGGATGGCACAATTGCCAATTTTTTGGTTTTGGCTTCGCTAAGGGCTTAATGGTCAAAAACTAAGGATTGTGCGAGCATAGCCCATTGAGACGGATTGCGTTGCCTATGAGACTTTGCAGGGGTGGGGATTTAGGTGCTTTTCGTGCTGCTGCAAAGTTGCACGGCCATCCTCTCCCGTTTCGTTGCTCTAGGGTAGCACAATCGCCAATTTTTTCGTTTTGGCTTCGCTTACTGCCCAATGGTAAAAAACAAGTGATTGTGCCATAGTAGGCCATCCAAACGTATTATGTTGCCCATGAAACTTTGTAAGGTTGGAGATTTAAGTGCTTTACCTACCCCTGCAAAGTTTCACGGCCATCCGCTCCCGTCTCGTTGGTCTAAGGTGGCACAATCGCGAATTTTTTTGTTTTGGCTTCTCTAAGGGCCCAATGGTAAAAAACTAGCGATTGTGCCACCGTAGACCGTCGAGACGGATTACGATGTCCATAAAACTTTATAGGGGTCGGTATTTAGGTGCTTTCCCCACCCTTTCAATGTTTCATGGCCATCTGCTACCGTCTCGTCGGTCTAGGATGGCACAATCACCATTTTTTTTGTTTTGGCTTCGCTAAGGGCCCATTGGTCAACCGTAGACCATGGAGACGCATTGCGATGCCCATGAAACTTTGCAAGGGGGGGGGGGGGAGGGTGACACACTCACCAAGTTTTTTGTTTTGGCTTCGCTAAGGGCCCAATTGTAAAAAAGTGGCAATTGGGCTACCATAGCCTATGGAGACAAATTGCGATGGCCATGAAACTTTGCAAGGGCTAGGATTAACATGCTTATTCTCCACCCTTGTAATGTTTCATGGCCATCCGCTCCCGTCTCGTCGGTATAGGGTGGCACAATCGTGCCAATTCTTTTGTTTTGGCTTCACTAAGGGCCCAATGGTAAAAAACTGGCGATTGTGCCACAGTAGACCTTCGAGACGGATTCCGATGCCCATGAAACTTCACAAGGGTGGGAATTTAAGTGCTTTCATTACCCTTGCAAACATTCATGGCTATCTGCTCTCGTCTTGTCGATTTAGGGTGGCACAATCGCGCCAATTTTTTCGTTTGGCTTCGCTAAGGGCCCAATGGTAAAAAACTAGCAATTATGCGACTGTAGACCGTCGAGACGGATTGTGATGTCTATGAAACTTTACAAGGGTAGGTATTTAAGTGCTTTACCTGCCCCTGCAATGTTTCATGTCTATCCGCTCCCGTCTCATCGGTCTAGGATGGCACAATCGCCAATTTTTTCGTTTTCGCTTCGCTTAGGGCCGAATGTCCAAAAACTGGCGATTGTGCCACAATAGACCATTGAGACGGATTGCGTTGCCCATGAAACTTTGTAGGGTGGGGATTTAAGTGCTTTACCTGCCCCTGCAAGTTTCATGGCCATCTAATATGGTATGGGCAATCACGGCCCATATCATGCACTAAAATGGGACGTGTGAGCCATATGGTTCATTTTAGTGCATAGTATGGTCAGGACTATCCAAATTGTATTATGTTCTCACCCCCACCCCCAAAAATTTGCATAGCCATCCAAACTGGCATGGATGGTCAAGGCCCATAATATGTGCTAAAATAGGCCGTATGGCCATTTGAGCACATAGTATGGTTCGCGAACACCCAAAACATATTGGATGGCCACAAGAATTTTCGTGGGTGGGTCTGAGAACAATTTCACAACCCGTGCAAATTTTCATAGCCATCTAATATGGTATGGGTGGTCAAAGACCAAAATATGTGTTAAAATGTGTCATATGAGCCATGCGTCTCGTTTTAGCACATAGTATGGTTTGGGACTCTCCAAACCATATTAGATGGCCATGAGACTTTTCACAAATGGTGTGAGCACCACTTAACCACCCCTACAAAGTTTCATAGCCATCCAATATGGTATGGGAAATCAAGGAGCATACTATGTACTAAAATACGACATATGGCTCATATAACCCATTTTAATGCATAGTATGGGTCGAGACCGACCAACCATATCGGATGACCATGAGACTTTGCACAAATTGGTGTGAGCACCATTCAAACACTCCTAAAAAGTCACACAACCATACAATATGATTTGGGAGGTCAAGGGCCATACTATATGCTAAAATGGGACATATGGCCCATACAACTCATTTTATCTCTTCTATCATGAATAAGGATATGATCATATGGTATTGTTGGATCTTTGTCTATGTACATGGGTCTTTATATGGTTTATATTTTCATCCATATGATTATATTGATTGCCACATATGTGGACCTTTATATGTTCATCTACATTTGTATCCTTTTATAATGGATTAGGACATGCTTGTCTTTATAGTTTCTATTACATGGTCCTCTACAAGTGCATCTACAATGTTGTCTCTATGGTCATCTATACAATTTTCTGCATGGACATATACATGGTTAACTTTTTAAAGATTGGTCGTCTATGTGGATCATCAATATGATCCGCTAATGTCATCCATAGGGTCATCTTCATTGCTATCTTTCTATATGATGGATTAAAATATGATCGTCTTTATATGGTTCTATGGAAATCTATGTTAGACTCTATATGATTTTCTCTATGACTATCTACATGGGATTATATATAGTCCTCTACATTGGCATCCATGTGGTCATCTAAATATAGCACTATCCTTTTTCTATAGACCACGTGTATATGGTAGTCTATATGGTCAGTTCTATCCTAGTCTATATGGCCCATTCTACGATCTTCTACATAGGGTTACATATGGTCATCTATATGGTTGATGCTATGATCCTCTATATGCTCATCTATATGGTTTCTTATAGGATTGCCCCAAGCCCTTTTAAATGGTTCTTTGTATGGTTAACTGGATTAGATTATTTTCTATATCATCATCTTTATTATCGCATATATGGTCAACCAGATTGGTGTATATTTAAAAACTAGCTCGTTTATATGGACAACTAGATTTTCATCAACTAAAATCAAAAAAGAAAACTCTCTCTCTCTCTCTCTCTCTCTCTCTCTCTCTCTCTCTCTCTCTCTCTCTCTCTCTCTCTCTCTTTATTTTTGTCGCCAAGGGGATCCAAGGGGGGGCGGCGACAGAAATGTGGTAAATAAGTAGACGTATTTTTGGATGTGAATTTGTATATAATTTTACACAAAATGATATTATATTTATCATGTGGTTGAAAAGACTCTTATACACATTGCATGAGGAGAGAGAAAGAGAGGTAAACAGAGTCTTAATAGAGACAAGGAGTGGCAGAGATTTGATCCAGACATTCTCTGAGATAGAGACTCGGTACGATTCTTGTCAAAAAATTCCATGCACGCATGTGGGTCCATGTTGAATCATCTTTGCAAGTCTTATCGAGTGCCATGTAACTCATCAAGTTGCGTGGAATGCAAACAATTGGAAACGTGTCCACGTAACTCGCCGAGTTACGTGGACTTTTGACCTGTATGCCACATCATTGTTGAGAATTTTCAAAAGAAGGCATCCACGTAACTCGCCCAGTTAAGTGGCTGCCTATGTAGAAATCTAGTAGGCTTTGCCACCTAACTCACGAGTCACCAAGTTACGTGTCCTGCCTATGTAGGCATAGCCACATTACTCGATGAGTTACATGGCAATGCCAACGTGGAAATAACACATCGCCTTTGTGGCATGACCACGTCACTCAGCGAGTTATGTGGAGCTTCTTACGAGGAACTCGCCAAGGTGTATAAGTATGCCACGCGTCGCAATTTCCTGCTTCGGGCACGAGGGTAACTCGCCGAGATAGACACATTGTGGAGGTCATGCTTGGGTGCGGACTGTGGGAAGTGGGTACACTCTATCTTGCATACACCCTGTGAGGGATTACCTGAAGAGATGGACGAATACATCAACTCTCAACGGCCTAGTTCTATCACCAAAGTAGTCCATCACACCATGGTTTTTTCAAGCATCAATTTCCATCAAGGGGCTAGATGGAATGTCAAGCCCATGGAAAACAAAGACAGAGATGATGAAAAGGGGAAAACCAATGCTCAAAATTCTTCCCAAGGCACTTGCAACAACAACAACAACAATCGGTCCAAGGAGAAGGGAGTTTACAAAGGAAAAAAAAAACTCTCTCCTGAAGAGCTTGAAGCTTTTTGCAAGGACCATAAGTGTTTCAAGTGTGGGGAGCAAGGACATGGCTATTGTTCTTGCCCCAAGAAGAATGCTCGCAATGATATTCCTAGGGCTTCCATTGTCGAAGCTCCAAAAGAGGATGTTCATTGCAAAGGATCATCACTTTCCTATGCTTGGGGACAGGTAAGAGAGCATGACGCCTTCATCTTGTTTGACCCTGGCTCCTTTGACCCTGGCTCCACTCACAACTTCATATCAACGGAGTTGGCCACCAAGTTGGGCATTTATTCTTTCGAGATGGGAGATAAGGTAATGGCTGACACAGGTTTCAAGGGACAGCAAGCCTCTATTACTCCCTTGATTGGGAAGTTGAGGCTTCATGTCCAAAGCTATGTCGACAAATTAGAAGATTTTTTCATCTCTCCTCTCCAACATGAGGATGCTATCCTAGGGGCGCCATGGTTTGATCGCATGGCTGCCAATATGAAGTTCTGTGAAAGGAGAATCTACTTCATCTACAGGGGAAATAACATGTATATAGATGCTAGTGAGCGTGGTCACACTATTCCACTTGTAAATCCTCCTTATTTTAATAAATCAATGTAGAGCTCAGTTTCTTCTTACATGATTTTTGTCAAAGAGTCTCTAAAGGATCCTAATGTTTCATCAAATGTAAATGATAGGAATCAAGAAGAGTTAGACTTGTCTAATTTTTTAAAGATGTGCTCATCGATATTATCCCTATGGACTTACCTCCAAAACGAGGGGACGATGACCATCACATTGAGCTCCTTCCAAGAAGCTCACTACCTAACAAGCCTCCTTATCGAGTCTCACAAGCTCAACAGGAGGAAATCATGAGGCAAGTACAGGAATTGGTAGACAAAGGGAGGGTGAGGCCTAGCTCCTCTCCCATTTGTTCTCCAATCCTTTTAGTGAAAAAGAAAGATGGTACATACCGTATGTGTGTGGACTATCAAGCACTAAACCATATCACTATCAAAAACAGATTTCCCGTGCTTTGGGTAGAAGGTTTGTTTGATAAGCTACAAGGCTCTACCTACTTCAATAGGATTGACCTTAAAAGTGTCTATCATCAAATAAGGATAGTGGATGAAGATATCCTAAAGACTGCATTTCGCACAACATTTGATCTTTATGAATATCTAGTCATGCCTTTTGGCTTGACTAATGCGCCAGCTACGTTTAATAGTCTAATGGAGAAAATTTTTAGACCTTACCACAAATTCACTCGACTGTTCTTTGATGATATCATCATCTACTCCAAGTATTTGGAGGAACATAAGCAGCACCTCCAAGGGATTTTTCAAGCATTGAGGGAGAACAAGCTTTTTCTCAACCAAAAGAAAAGCGTTTTTTTCCTTCAAGAGATTCAATACTTAGGTCATATTATCTCTCACGATGGTATCCGTATGGATCCATCAAAGTTAGAGGTAATAAAAGTATGGCGTAATCCAAGGAGTCTATATGAGCTACAAAGCTTTATTGGTATGTGCACATACTATAGACGCTTCATAGCAAAATTCTCTCAAATAGCAGGACCACTACATGAGTTAACTAATAAGAACGTTAAGTATGTATGGACTACTAAAAGGAGAAAAATGCTTTTGAAAGATCAAAGAAAAGCTTACCTCCTAACCAGTCCTCATGCTTCCAGATCTCTCAAAGCCATTTGAGGTCCAATGTGATACTTGTGGTGATTGCCTTGGAGCAGTTTTGCTTCAAGAAGGGCATGCCATAGCATATGAGAGCCAAAGGCTCAATACCGATGAGCGAGTCTTGGGCATTTATGAGAAAGAGCTTTTAGCTGTTCTACATGTCCTACACACATGGAAGCACTATTTATTGGGGACTCCATTTATTCTACAAACCGACCACCAAAGTCTCAAGTATTTCATGATGCAAACCAAGCTTTTCGACAAACAAATGAGGTGGGAAAATTTTCCTTCACAATTTAATTTTTATAATGCTCACATTGCTGGTAAGCACAATCAAGTTATCGATGCACTTTCACGACGACCAATAGTTAATGCGGTGTCTATAGCTACTCACAATGATATATCTTCTATGATAAATGAGTATGCTATTGACCCTCACTTTAGAGACATAATGAAAGCCCTTGCTTTGGGGAAGAAAGAGGAGTCATTCACCTTGCATGATGGTTATCTTCTCCATGGAAATAGGCTATGTGTTACCCATTTCCTTCCTGAGAAAGTTATGTATGAATCCCATGCTCCTCCCTATGCGGGGCATAGAGGTATTCAACCTACTCTTCAAGGAGTGGAGACTTATTTCTATTGGCCTACCATGAAAGTGGGCATACAAGAGTATGTTTCAAAATGCGTAGTATGCCAAAAGACCAAGTATGATAGAGGGAAGCAACCTGGATTACTCTAGCCATTGCCTATCCCAAATTCACTATGGGAGAGTATATCCATGGATTTCATCTTTGGATTTTTCAAGTCGATCCATGGGAATACAAGAATATGGACAATAGTCGACAGATTTAGCAAGCAAGCACACTTTATTCCTGTCAAAAAGACTATCAAGGCACACCAAATGGAAACTCTCTTCATATCAGAGATTTTCAAACACCATGGATTACCAACATCCATCGTGTGAGATAGAGATCCTAGAATAACCAATAATTTCTAGAAAAGTCTCTTTGAAAATCTAGGAACAAGATTGAATTTCTCTTTAGCCTATCAACCACAAACGGATGGCCAAAGTGAGATAGCCAATCTTACAATACTCGATCTACTCAAGACTTATGTTACAGAAGTAGATCAACGCTCACAATGGGAAAAGTACTTACCACTTGTAGAGTATGGCTACAATAATATTGTACATACTTCTATGGGAAAAGAACATTTTGAGATCATTGAGGGAAGACGTTAAAGTCCCTTGCTACTCAAAGTACATGGGAAGATCTTCGCTGCTACTGATGAGTATAGCCGTGACCTACAAGAATCTTTTCAAAAGATTAAGGAGGCTATATCCATCTCTCAACAAAGGCAAAAAGGTTTCGTTGACAAGCACAGAAGGGCCTTAACATTGAAAGAAAATGGTTGGGTCTTACTTAAGTTTCCTAAGGCTCGATTAAGGCAAACAACGGACAAAAATCCTACGGGTCATCAAAATTATTTGCTACGCTAGCAAAAAGATACTATGGTCCTTTCCAAATCTTGAAACCTATCAATGAGACGGCTTACCAACTCAAGTTGCTCAACCATTGGCTCATACACAATGCTTTTCATGTGAGCCTACTCAAGCCCTACAAAGGAGAGCCACCAAGTGAACCAATATTGAAGACCCTCCGGAAGTTGAAGACCAAGAAGAGGTGCTACAACCCGAAGCTATCCTTTGTCATGAAGACAAGGTACGACATGGTAAGATTATCCGACGGTATCCTATTAACTTCAAAAATTATCCTTTTGAAGATGCTAGACGGATGCAAGGAATACAACTTAAGGATAGTATGAACCTTGTCAATGCTTACAATGCTACATTAGAGTAAGCAAATGTACAAATTTCTTTTAAATGACCCATGTTTCTGTCTTATATGATTAGTTCTCTTTTTATTGTGCACAAATTTAAATAGTATGCATGCTTAGAATCATGTTTGTGATGACGACTTCTCTCAAGCACCAAGTAGAATTTGTCACTCTACTTTGGGAGAATGAAATGAACTAAAGAGCAGACATGCTTGCGGCAGCTATGTCTCCCAAGCACCAAACGGATTAGTCATCCATCTCGGAAAGATGTCATAGGGTAAAAAGGGATCCTCTACCCGCTAAGTAAGATTGACTAATGACTAAGGCTTTATCTCTTTTACCGCATAGTCGAAGACGACAATGATTTCAAGAGAGAGGTAATGTCATAAAATCTAATATCTAACCAACCCAAATTATTTTCTTGTATTCAACTGATCATTTAATGTGGGAGAATAAACGGGAACAAGGGTTAAGATATAGACATGTTCTTATAGATCTATCTCAACATGCGGCCAATGGTAAAGCCGGCCGAATGAGAGATGGTGGTCTATCAAAGATCAAGGCTAACCAATGGAGCATAAGACCTTAGGGTTAGCTTCATTGAACACCTCCAATAATCAGTGTAAAAGTCCTTTGACCTTAGGTAAGCTAGGACTGAGCTTGAAGTGGGAACCCGGCCCAAGCTTAAGGTGCTTGATGACTAAGGTGCTTGAGGTGCCTGATGATGCTTGAGATGCTTGAGGTGCTTGATGATTGAGATGCTTGAGGTGCTTGTCATGCTTGAGATGCTAGGCTGTACTTGAGGTGAGAACCCAACCCAAGCTTGAGGGGCTTAAGTGCCAAGCTCGTGGTGAGAACTAGGCCCATGTAAGGCTCGGTTATGGAGGGTAATAATTAGTTGCGTTCATAATTCAGTTAATGTGCTACTTAAAAATGACGTAAGCAAGCCAAGTGCAAAATGATACAAAATAGGTAAATTGATTAAGTGCATTATTTGTACAATGCTTCTCCATTTATAGATGGAGTAATACATGCAAGTAGTGGAGGTGGAAGATGCTAATGCATCCACATAGGTAGCTAGGTGTAATGTGCATGAGCAGGTTTAGGATAAGTGTCTGCTCCATGTGGCATGCTAGGTGTAGGCACGTTTTCCACAATGATGTGAGAGTAACACCAAAAGGGGTTGTTCACATAGGCATAGGATGGAAGTAGGTTTGGACCCTAACAATCGCCCCCTTAAACCTGATTTTATTCTAGGATTGCCTAAGATACATCATGTGTAGTTCTCAATTGATTCAATAGGTCATGGTTCATACAAGGCATCCTTAGTCAAGTGCATGGGTTCACATTTGGATGCGTGAACATGGTTCACAAGTTGGATACATCATGTTTCGCTCACATTTGGATACATCATGCAAGTGTACAAGGGAGTTTTAGTGTGTAGGGATTAATGCTTCATCCTTTGCGTGGTGTGATTCTCGTTTGTCGTGGTTGTAGTCCTCATGTTGGTTGTCATCTTCTTCATTTCATTGGCTTTGTACATTATCGCCATGTTGTTATGTTGATCTTCATTGGTCCAATGTTGAGAGGATGCATCCGTCTTGGCTAATGTCCTAATGCAAAAATACATGTCAAGTGTAGTGCTCTTGTGTGAGTGCACTTTCATTTGCCGCTTGAGGAAGGTCTTACCAGTTATAATGGCAGTGTCTAGTCCTCTAACATATGTTGGTATATTCATAAAATGATCCTCTATCACACTGATTGTGAAGTACCTCTTCACAATGAGCAAGTTGATGAAATGCTTGAATCCTTGATTGAATGCCACTTGTAAGGCTTTTGAATCCTTGGCTTTGAGGAAAAGTTGGTTGACTTGCAAGAACTAGAGCCCACGTGGAAATCGGCCCTTGGAGTTGTAGACCTAGGGCTTTGAAAACTCCTGCTGGTAGTGTTTAATGATAGTGTTTTAAAAAACCTTGAGAAAATCGGCTTCGAACACTCAACTACTGTGGGAACATCAGCCTCAAAAATGCAAGGCCAAGAAGCGGGGAGCGGTAGCTTCAGCTTGCAAATTGACATGTGTTGAGCTCAAGGCTAGTCGACATCGTGAGTGGGCTTATGGAGGTGGTCAACGCGAGTGAGTACGGAGCGCAGGTCAACGAACTTAATTCTGCGATAGCATCGAGAGGCGGGGGCTCAAGCAAGACACAGATCGGGCAGAGCGCAGTTGGCTGACATCAAATTTGGGGCTTTCTGGAAGCGCGTTGGTTGAGCTTGCTGAGAGACATCGAATGGTGGCGGTGCAAGGATGTTAAGGTTGCCGACAAAAAAGGGATTGAAGACTTGTGTACAAATGGAGCTTGTCCGTGAAGTCAGGTGCAGCAGAGCTGCAAGTAGGGTTGTCAAGCAATTAGCACAAGTAGGCTATACGCCTAATTGCGTTCGCAAGTGATGCCGAGAGTAACAAGCTCGCGATGACAAGATGAGGCCAAAACGATTAAAGTAGCGCGAGTACCTGAGCGCGCGCGCGAGTGTGTGTATGTGTGTGTGTGAGAGAGAGAGAGAGAGAGAGAGAGAGTGGCAACAAGTTTTCCATAAGGTCTCGAAGGAGGCGAGGAGGAAGATAGCAGCGAAAGTGACATGATTTGAAGCTTTTGCAAAGATAACGAGCAAGGAACAAAAGAAAGGCTTATAAGACAAACCACCTTTAGTCTTATTTAAAGCTCATGGTTATCTGTCAACCATTGAGACATATATTTTTCACTTAACATGCATGGAGAGAGATATTTAACTTATTTTTAAAATCAATACCTCAAAATAAAGATATATACAATGAATAATAATACTAATAAAAATCACAGCGAGCCTCACAATTTCTATGATACCACTTGTAAGGCTTGGTTATGGCGGGTAATAATTAGTTGCGTTTATAATTAAGTCAATGCACTAATTAAAAAATGAAGTAAACAAGTCAAGTGCAAAATGATACAAAATACGTAAATTGATTAAGTGCATTATTTGTACAATGCTTCTCTATTTATAGATGGAATAATACATGCAAGCAGTGGAGGTGAAAGATGTTAATGCATCCACATAGGTAGCTAGGTGTAATGTGCATGAGGAGCTTTAGAACAAGTCTCTGCTCCATGTGGCATGCTAGGTGTAAACATGTTTTCCACAATGATGTGAGAGTAACACCAAAAGGGGTTGTTCACATAGGCATCGGATGGAAGTAGGTTTGGATCCTAACAGTCCAAGGTTGAGTGGATTGAGGTGTGCAAAAGTCAAGATTCAATCCCTACAAGGAGGGGGCAAGCCCTACAAGAGGGGGGATGAGAGAGAACACACACACACTCACACAAAGCATGCTTAGTACGAAGAAAGCAAAAGGGACACTTGTCAGGTTCCTCCTCATGTTGCCCTCATGGTGTGCTTGAAGCCTATTGGTTGGCCAACCAAGGGGTCCAATGATAAATTAGAATATTAATTTTATTTTATTTTACATTTATCAAGTCCTCTTTCTCAATGGAAAAAGGGGGACACTTGTCTCAAGGCTACCCATGTTGCTTGGTATGACTCCTGCTTATGATTGGCTGGGCCTGGAGGGGTCCAATGAGCTTCAAGCATGAGCTACATGGGGGGGTCGACCAAAGCTAGTAGGGGGATCTCTTAGGGGGGATCTCTTAGGGGGTATACTCTCCAACACACACTCACACACATTCACATTGCATGAAGTGCAAAGTGCAAGAGCTCTCTAAGTTGTTCTCCAAGCAAGTAGAGAGGTTGAGAGCCTACACCAACACTCTTCTCTATGGAGTGCAATTCCAACCAAGAGCCATGCTTCAATGATTAAGCTTGCCATCTTCTCCATTTTCATTACTATGCTATTATGTATGCTAGCAAGAAGAGTGATGATCAGTGAGGAACTAATTCTGTCTCCTATGAAATGTTTCTTCTTCCTCTCAGGGATTTCATTAACGTTATCACAAACATGTGAACACGTTAATAACGTTGAGTAATCACATTTCAAAATAGGTGATCACGTCAAATATTCACGTGACCTCCCTTTAACCTACAAAAATCATCCAATTTGGTACGCCCACTGTGTTGCAACCTTGGGCTATGGTGGGTGCCACCGAGGAGCCATGGCGAGTAAGAAGGCGTGCAGAGAAAAACAAGAGAGAGAGAGAGAGAGGCTCGACACATTATGAATAAAAATAATACGCTATATTTACTTATTGAGAGAGCTTACAATGTATATAAAGCCACAAAAAACCATGCAGAACTTGACTTTAACTGATCTTTCTATCGCATGCCTATAAGAGGCTTTCCCACGGGCTGACCGACAAGGGCTTGGACCCAACAATCCCCCCCTCAAGCCCGAACTGGATAGACCCTCTCATGATACCTCGAGTTTTTGGTATACTCGCCAACCGTCAGTTTTAGCTTCTCTCATAACCAAGGATTTTTGGTGTATCCATAACCTGGTGATAGATGAGTAACCCCCCCTTGAACAGATAGGGTGTAGGCCAAAATATTTAGCTACCAAAAATGGAGTTTTTGGTTCACTGCCAAACCTTGGGTTTAAGGTGTACCCAGTAACCTCATGAGAGGGCAACAAAAATGGGCTGAAAACTGACAAAAATTGGGAGGTCTTACCACTTATCTTTGTGGCAGTGTCTATAACCCGTACAAAAGGGACATGACCATGATTGACAACTAACAAAATAAAACAAAGCTTTGACAAAATATCGATGATGACATAAACAAAATCATGGCAAACCTATGAGACTGAATAGGTAAAACTAATTTTGAACTGAGCATATTGTTGCTTGAGCAGGTTCTGGAGAAGTGGAAATAAAATTCCGTTGACGATTTTCTGTTGCAGAAAAACTTAGCGATGGCAAAGAAGTTGATGGGTTGTAGCGGGTTGGGAAGGCCGAGTTGGCGGGAGATCGTGTGTCGAGAATTTCTTTCCTCATGTATACGCTTGTCTAGTTCCTTACTTATCTTGAACGTTCCCATTCTCACCTCTGGCTCCATCATATTGAACACCGAATCCTTCCTTGTCAGGTGCATCGATATTGGCATGTGACTATTCATGACAAGAGCAGCATCAAATCCCTCATCTCCTGCTTGCATCATGACAGGATAATTCCTAGGCACCATCATCATGTCACCTTTCTTCATCTCCACATCACAAGCCATCTTGCCACTCGGATACACCACCTGAACACGAGCATATCCTCGAACACAATAGATTTCTCCACGCAACCATGCTGCAAGCCAAGGTTTCACGAGGGTGGGAACCCATGCTTGAATGGGAGGTTTTAGTTAAAGCTTTTTTTTATTTGTGTAAACCTTCTGTAGTAGCTCTACTAAAGCACCGCGTGCAGCGAGGATGGCACCTTGACTCAAGCGCACAGGTTTTGAGAGCCGGCTGCCTTCTCTCATGCACCCTCCTTACTTTGACGGCCTGTTGCCTGCGGCTTCCCTTGGCGGCCCGTTTGCTTGCGTCAAGTTCGCAGTTGCTACGGCTATCTCAGGTTTCCTTGTAGCGTCAAAATCACCACCTGCATGCAACGTTAAATGTGTCAACAACGTTGTGAGAAGCTTATGGCCCCCCTGTTCTGCGCCTCCGACTTCACCGCCTATTGGCTCGTAAGCTATGCCCGTGTGGTTTTTCTGCTGAAATCACCGACTGTAGACATGCCTTTGCAACGCCTTAAGGCTCTGATACCAGTTGTTGCAACCTTGGGCTATGGTGGGTGCCACTGAGGAGCCATGGCGAGTAAGAAGGCGTGCAGAGAAAAACGAGAGAGAGAGAGAGAGAGAGAGAGAGAGAGAGAGAGAGAGAGAGAGAGAGAGAGAGAGAGAGGCTCGACACACTATGAATAAAAATAATACGCTATATTTACTTATTGAGAGATCTTACAATGTATATAAAGCCACCATGCAGAACTTGACTTTAATTGTTCTTTCTACTGCATGCCTATAAGAGGCTTTCCCACGGGCTGACCGACAAGGGCTTGGACCCAACACACTGGAATTTTTTTATTTCTCAATGGGCTCGATTTAGGGTTGACATAGATTCCTGGTAAGCTCGTCAGGAAAAACACATACCTCGGTGAGGTTTTGGTGGGTTGCCACGTCACCACTTATTATCGGCTTTTTTGTGATCATGTTAATTGTGATTATAAATATTGTGATCACAAAAAAAAACACATGATCACGTGAATATTAAATCCCTGCTTCCTCTTCCCTACCCTCATTCCCTGCTAGCTCTCTCCACCTTTGAAGGTGTTTGACGTCTTGGGATAGTTAATGCTTTCCTCAAAGTTTATGTTATGCTCATGATGCATGAAGCTTTCCATCTTCATTGCCTCACCTAGGTCACAAGGAACACAAAAATCGTATTGTAACAAGTCTCTCTTGATGGTAGAAATCATAACACAAATGGCTATCGGAGGGGGGACTCGCTCCACATAAATCCGGTCCTCAATTGTTGTCATGTTCTCTAAATTCTCTCTCTTGCAAAAGTATTGTTCATGCCAAGTTATCTAAATGCTATGTTTATGTTGCTACCATCAGTCATTCCGCTATGCGCACAAAGTAATTTCACAAAAGTACTCTCTAAAATTTCCGCTACTCTTAAGTTAATAGGCCAATTCCATTACAATCAGCGAGTTGATTATGCTAATAGAATTGGTATGTTCCATGGCATATTGATTCCATTACACACACAAGTGCGGCTCTATGGTGGAAGGAGTATGGTGGTGAGAAAGTGGAGCTGCAACACATTGGAGCAATGGTTTTATATGTCGTAGCATCAAGTGGAAGGTGTGCAAGAAAATGGTTGGCCTTCCAAAATTATGCATACCAAGAAACAAAACCGGCTTTACCCTAAACAAGGTGTTGATTTCGTTTGTGTTTTTAGCAACTTGAGACTTATCCATAAGCCAATGAGACTTATCCATAAGCCAATGAACATTAAAATAAAAGTAGCACAAAAGCACTATTGTGTCTTTAAACTCATGAAACAATAGCTGCAGAAGTTGATGATGACGAATATATGGAATGGGAGATAGCTTCAAAATGCTCTGAAGTAGATGATATGGTCGGTGTGTTTGATGTAGACAAAGATTTGTGACTTAAGCCCTATAAGTTTTTCCCAGTGTGATTACTGGAAAATTATGAAAGATAGTCATGCTATACTACTTGATGTTCACCTCTCTCTCTCTCTCTCTCTCTCTCTCTCTCTCTCTCTCTCTCTCAAGCTACTTTTGCAACAAGAGTCATAATTACAGTTAGATACAATACAATTTCAAATCAAGAATACAAAAGGGACAAATGAGGGGGTGAATGAAACTTTGATTACAAAAATTGTAGCACTTTGCATTGGCTTCTTGAGAAAATAGATAGGGATAAAGTGAGCGAGGTGCACAAATTAAATATTGTGACAGCTCATTGAGTAGTTCATCTATGTTGAGCTCAGTTTTTCTGAGGGCTTAGTAGATGGATATGCAGGTCCTTGTTGCAAAGGACCAGAATTTTCTGACAGTGATCCGTAAAATGATGCATATTGTCGCAGCCTCGGATAGCTCCTGGGCCTCGGATAGCTCTATCTCAAGCTCAAATATTGTGTCATGCAAAATGTCAGGTGTCTCTCCTTGGCTTGCAAGATACTTCCCTTGGCTTGCTAGTGCAACAAGCGTCTCTGATTCTTTGGGAAGTAGAACTATAGGACATGTGTGTGGAGGCATTGAGTTATTGTTGTTACTTGCTGCCACTTTCTCTATAATCGGACCATTCCCAATGCCACTTTCTCTACAATCCGACCATACCCAGTCTACCTGCCTCCCAAGGATATCCTAAACATAACACAACTGTATAAAGTAGAGTTCCATTTGGTTATTGTTTGGCATAGATCTCTCCCATCGTATGAATCTTTGTAGCAATTCTCATGCTAGCCCTTTGTGTTGCAAATCTAATAGCTTTACTAGAGCTTATTCCTTTGCATTGCCACTAATTTGAAATAGTTGTTGATGCACAAAGTGGTTTGGGCATAGCTTTTTGCACTCTTTGAGGGCGAGAGGATCGCCTTGCAACCCGGACTCGTCCTCTTCGATTCTAGAAATAGATTTGAGGTCTTTCTGTTGGCCATAGCTCTCTCTCTCTCTCTCTCTCTCTCTCTCTCTCTCTCTCTCTCTCTCTCTCTCTTCCTTCTTTGTAGATCCCTTGAGATTCAACATGGTAAAGTTCTTCCATATATTAAAATCAAGCATATATGTCATCATTAGAAAGTCAAATTGTGAAGTCAACAAGTCATCACATTTAAACCGCTTATTGAATATTACTTATAATCTTGGAAAAAAAAGATAGGATAACTTAATCATGCTGCTAGAAAGAGACAAAATATCTATCACCATGGCATCGGAAAGAGGCAAGATATATAGCTTGATCAATTATATAATTTACATTTGCAACTAGAGAGAAGAAAAAAATCAAATCATCACTTTACTCATCAGCTGGTTGTAGACCAAAAATCATACAATATCATAGCCCACTCTATGGGCATTGTTTAGACAGAGAGAAAGATCTAAAGCATTAGGTCGGGTTGTGGGATTGTTTCACCTACCACTCTCAAGGTGGGTAAGTACATGGCTTAAAAATTCCCTTTTTTTTTGCTCTTGAGGCATGGAAATTCACTTTAAGAGCCGTTTACAAGTATGACACATGGAGAAGATGTCCATGGATCTATTCAAGGGAGGGGGATTAGTAGATATGCATTCTGGTGTGGCCCATGGAAAGTCTCTCTTGCTTTGCTTTCTAGTTTCTATTTGCAAGTCACGGAGATGGGAAGAGCATACCAATGTTTTGGTCTTTGTACATGACCCCCAATCCACAATGCCTGCATAGACCCCCTTCTGCCCAAAATGAAGCATCATGTTGTGGGAGTGCAGGTCATTGTGGAGATAGTCATGCGCATGTAGATACTTTAGGGACTAGAGAAGATCATTAATTATCTACAAAATGCTATTTTGGAATAGATTCTAATGTTCCTTTAGTGGTCGCAAAATCATGAATGACACGTTGAATGCCCTCTGTATTTCACTCTTTCATACACTGCTCTACATGGCCACCATTTCAAAAACGTGAAATGAGCATTGGACGCTCCACATGGGGAACCATGGCAAGTCAATAAATAATGGTAGGATGAGCGGCATCGAAAATTGTGGCTTTGTATTTAATATGCTAATCATTGTGGGTCCATGAAAGTCCACTCTTGTTCGCTTTGTTGCTCTTAATTTCCAGCTTCTCCTTGCTCTTGAACTCATTATACAATTGTTTCACAAATTGTATGCGAGTAGCTATGCCTAGAAAAGTAATTATTTTGGTATTTCTTAAGTCATTATAAATCTGTGTGATATGCCCAATATATTGCTTAACCATGTGCAATAACGAACCTAATGTCATTAGAGATATGTCAAAAGCAGCAAGCATAAATATGAGATGGAGCTGCTCAAATAAGAACTTTGCTAAGGCCTCTATGAGCTGGTAATAATGCTCCGGAGCTGAAGGGTTTAGGCAACAACGAACCTCACGCTTTGACATGTGATGAAAGTGGCGTACTATAACTTTGAAAATGAACTTTTGCTGATGTTCCGGAAGCTTGGTGTCCTCCATATCTCTAAGATATAATTGTAAAATATAAATGCTATAAGATGAGAGGACAAACTACCAAAATTGTGTCATGACCCTAAACCATAAACAACTGACATAACTTGTAGAAAAAAACACTATATGATTTTAAACCATACAGTACACAAAATACAATAAATCTTTGAAAGTTTAAGAAAAAACAAAGCACACACTAAGAGAGAGATATAAAGAGAGATGGAGAGAGGTGAACAGACCATGAGTGAGACGGACGCTCATCACAAGAACTAGGCCCTATTATGTGCGTTACAGAATACATGTAAATGATCGGAGTGTACATGTGAACAACCTAGCTTGTGTGAGGTACACTCAACACATGTCTTGGATGTTGTTCTAATGTTGATTGATAGTTTAATCAATCTAATCAGTGGACAATTTAACAATCTCAAATTTGGGCCAAATATCATATGTATCTACATCCAAGACAACATCAAGTCATCTAGTCATGAATAGTGGTGTATCTATGGATCAAGATATACAAGGGCAAGGTATGTCATGCTAAGATGAAGAGGGCATAGGTATGCATCTCTCCACTCATAGGTAGACGAGAGTAACCCTCATATTTATATATAGTAAGAACGATTATGTGACCTAATCTAATCCTTGATGAAGTGTGTGGATGTCACAACACAAACATCAACGGCCAACTTAACAATTACAGATGCAGGCAAAATATCGGGTATATATCTACATCCAAGATAACACCAAGTCATCTAGTGATGAACAATGGAGTGTCTTTGGAGTCTGAAGCACAAGGGTAAAGAATGAATCACATAGAGATGAAGAGGGAATGATGTATGCATCTCTCCACTCTCTCTTGGATGAGCAATACTCTTGTGTTTCTATGTGGTACAACCAATGATGTGTCCTGATCTAAAATTGGAAAACCTATAGGTCACTTTGAAGTGAGAAGTGTAGCGGCATGCCTAATACCTTGTATGAGTCGCCCACTGAATTCTAACTCAACTCTGTGGTGAGAGATATACTATTGTAGCACACGAGTCTGTCCTAAAACCCTTCCCTATAGTGAGCCAAGTGGCTTCACAACACTGGAAGAGCGACTAGATTCTACTCACTTGAGCTAGATGGCTACACACTGCAAAGTGGCCAGTAGATTGCAAGCCAAATCTATGGTGAGAGAAAAACTACTATGCCACACGAGTATTGTACAACATAGAAAAACAAGTTAGTACGCATCAGCAAGTGAAAAATTATCCCTCAATAGTTTGTATCTATCGGTAAATGCACTGGAGCTCTCCAACTGGCTAGTCTCTCAAAACTCTACAATGCAAAAGACATTTGCCGATTTTGATTGAATCGGTGACTGTCTATATATAATCAGTTTTATGATCGAAAAATACTTTGATCGAAAGATTTTTGCTCGAAACTAAAGAGCATTTTATACGTATAATTTTTTCAGTATGGGCGTGTAACAACCCAAAAAGTAAACAATTGAGAGGGATGATTGATTCCCTTCACATTGAAAGATGCAATCTCCATAGAGGAGTACTATGCACTATTTTTTTTTCTTAGCATAGTCATAGGTTTTTAGGATAGTATCCACTATAGCCCTTATCTATCGGAATGGCATGTTCTTCATTATTGCCTTTAGATAATTATGGTTATTAAATATAGAGGAACCCCCCCCCCCCCCCCCCCACCCCCAACCCCCCGCGATTCAAAAGTTCATCAGGTTGGAGTAAAGCCTTGTGGGTCAGCCAAACACTTGGCTTTATGCTAAGGGGCCTTCGAAGTGGAGGTGTGGTTTTGTGAAACAAAGAGTGATGTGGATGGAGTGGTTCCATGTGCAATAGCACAAGAATGCATGGCTAGGGGATCATGAACAAGAGTGAGGGGGGGGGGGGGGGGGGGGGGCTTCCCATTAACAGGAGGCTTGCCAAAGATCTACTCCTTAGGTATCATATTTTTGGGACTTCGGTATGAATAGATGATCTCCTTGTTAGAGGCAATAGTGAGGCAGTTCTTAGAGAAATACCCCAAATTTCCGTAGTGATAGCATGATCCAACTAGGCTACCCTATTTGAGGTAGATCACATGCTAGCCTACCTTGTCTATCTTTTTTCTCAAAGAAGGGGGTCTGGAAAATTTTGATGTGTTTGCCATAAAACATAGGTTTTGCTCTTTTTAGGACATTGGAGGGCAGGGGTGAAGAGAACCTTTCCCGATGACTTGGTGATGTCGTAAAAATTGAGCCATAGGAAGGATGGAAGGTCCACAAATTTGATCAAAACGAGGTATTTGGTCGATAAATCCTCTTTTTTCTGCTTGATTGGTTGCAAAGAGATGAGATAGAAACTTTGACCATATAGCACTATGGTAGAGGCTTAAATAATGTATGATCTTCTAGTTCTCATGAAAGGATATCTCATAGAGGCCACATTTTGAGTAGAACAGCTTGTCCACAATATCTTGATAAAACCTATATCTATGTTACAGGCAATGACATCCATGGCAGGTGTCTTCCTTGTGAAGAATAGAACTATGGTTGGTACCTGAAAACCACCAATTTGAGCCAGAACCAGGACTTGTCAAGGGTAAATTTATGGTAGCCCTTCACTTCTAGATCCGGGTTCAAGATCAACTTTAGGACCGAGGCTATGAAAGCAGGGTCAAAATTGTCAAAAGCGTGTTTACCTAGAACAGAAGAAGATACATCAATCCAAGGTTCGAGTTGAAAGGCCGATGGAAGTCCCATGCTCAAAGGCTAATAGGTATTAGGGACCTGATGACAAGATTTGCCGATGGTGATGGAGAGCCTAGCATTTGTATTCCTCAACAAGTTTTACAATGAATGTAAAGGCTCTCTTGTGGACTTAAATTCGATCTTTGAATGAATGCGTTAGAAAAGTAGAGCATGACCAGGTATTAAAAGAGGAGAAAAGTGACACCATGAGTTGGGATGTATGTGACATGAACAATGTATGCACAAAAAAGTTCTAGACTGATGTATGTGGTAGAAATGTGGTTTCTTATTCCTCCCTCATGTAAGCTATGGCTCAAACAAAGAATGTACAGAATGTGAATGTATAGGAGTTGAAGGAACGGGAGTCTGTTTCAAGAACATTGGTATTCATGGAGTTTCAAAAGAGGAGTTAGAGACACCTCCTTCTCTTTCCATTGTTATCAAAGGTTTTTTTCAAACCCACTTTGGCATGCTAGGAGTTATGATTTTTGGAGCACATAGAGTGGGTAAGAAGAAGGTCCTCGCTTAGGAGAATGGCCAATTGTATGTTGGACCTGTATATGGCTCACTCTACTCAACTTGTTCTCACCTATATATTTATATATTGTCCTCAATATGAATCATTCTTTGGGAGCATAGATGGTGTGTCTCTTGTCTTGACTCTTTTTCATTCTCTCAACATCTCAACATGGTAACAGAGAAGTAATGATCACACAATGGTTTAATTCATGGTGACAAAACAGAGTATGTGTATGCGATTTGCATGTAAGATTCAATCCTCAAAAATAAAATTTGCCACAAATTTTATTTTTGAGGATTGATTCTTGCTAAGTATGATTGTTTTGTGTTAAGAAGATTATGATTAGTGTTTTGTGTGGTGTTTATTGCTAATCAATATAGTGAAACATTGATTACGTTTGCTTGTTGATTTGTCTTTTGACACCCTCAACTTTGTCTCAAATTTCAGGGGTCTTCTACTCAAAATTTGGAAAAATGGGAAGAGCACCATGGAGATTTGTCATCTAAAATTTGTTCATCTCCTTGCGCTCTTTGATTTGAGTCCAGGGTTTGCATCAATCGGAGTTCGCAACAGAAAATTATGTTGTTTTTACTACAACTGAGCTTGATGTAGGTTTCAACCTCATGCGTTTTCGTGAAGCATCCGTGATCTTTTTCCTAATTTTAGTGTCAACTTTTTTGAGAAAGTTTACCGTTTTTCTATATTGATAGCTTTGTACATATGAAATTGTAATCATATAGGTACCATGCACTATGCACACTCCACACTTGCGCATTGTGATCTCTTATTCACTTGTTTATTTGTACATAGATATACAATGTACTTTCACATCATCATCAGTGTTTCATATTACATTCGTATAAGGACTTGGGTTTTTCCCTTGAACTTCCCAAGGGTTTTTTCATACAAAGCTACAGACCTTTGTTTGAGTGGGGGTGTTAGAGCTATATATGCCTTACTTTACTCAACTTGGTCTCACCTATATATTTGTATCTTGTCCTCAACATGAATCAGCCTTTGGGAGCATACATGGTGTGTCTCTTGTCTCATCTCTCTCTCCTTCTCTCTACATCTCAACATTGTATATACAGTGTCGGATGAGACCAAACGAAAGATTATCTTTGATAATCGTTGGATCTATTTGAGGAAAACAAAATGTTTTGTATCTGAATATCGCACTAGCAAGCAACAAAATATGCTTCGCAAAGCATATGAGGAGAGGAATAAGAAAAACAAGGAGATAACTCATGAAGAAAATGTGTCCAAGAAGGATGCATGTCCCTTGAGAAAATAGGAATGCGTGACCTATGAGACGAGTTACAATTGAAAATATGCTTTTGGAATTGCAATGGATATCCATGGAATGCAGAGGTTGGCATTGATGAACTAACAAGAAAATCCGATATTGTACTTCTTGTTGAAACTTGGGAGCATGATGCACAAATGATTAACATGTTGGAGGATTATAATACACATTGATTGATGTGGTCAAATAATCTCAATCAACAAAGAGGGCAAGGAGGGGTAGCATGTATGGTTAAGAAAAGATTGGAAGATTTGTTATCAATTGTGAAAGATGTGTAACATTTAATGGTCTAGTAACTTGTGTGTAGCAGAAAATAGCATGAACATAGTGAGCATTTCATTAGAATAGCTTCCTAATGATAATAACAAGAGTACTTGGGTGGAGAGAGCAACAAAAAGTATAACACCTAGTTAGATAGCATGAACAATACTTCAGAAGAGAGAGAAATTAAGCAATTGACAACAGTTGAGGGCCGCGGTCCCCCCTCCAAAAGACTTTGTATTATGGTTTCTCCCATCAAGAGAGAAATTTTAGAATATAATTATTCGTGTTCCTTCAATACTAGCTAGTGCTATGAAGATAGAAACTTCAAGCACTAAGCAGGGTATGAGAGTAGATTGAGAGGAAGAAGGAGTATTCTTACGAGAAAGATATACATATCCTCACATAATCACTCATATTGTCATAGCTTAGCTTAGTAATTAGCATGGTAGAGGAGCTGAGCATGCATTGAAGCTTGGCTCTTGGTTGGATTTGCATCACAAAGCCAAGAGTTGTTGGTGTAGGCCTCCCTTCTCACAAGCTTGGAGTAGGTGGTAAGCTTTCCATTAAATCTTGAGAAGGAGAGAGAGAGAGAGAGAGAGAGTCTTCTTGATTCCACATTGATTTTGTGTGTATGTAATGCAATAATTCCTTTCAAAAATCAGCCCCCTCTCTCTCTTGGTCGACCCCCCTTGTTAATTGCTCATGCTACAGCCCTATTCGACCTCCCCATGCCTAGCCAACGGAAATTAAGCAGCATCAGTGATAGCCTTCTGACATGTGTCCCCCCTTTCCCCTTTTGTGAGAGCTTTACGTAATTACTTAATTCAACTAAACTCTCAGTGGACTCGTTTGCCTCCTGTCCAATAGGAATCAGGCAATCCATTGGGATATTGAATGCTCATTGGACCCCTTGGGAGACTGTCCAATAGTCTTCTAGAGAGATTAGTTCTTATTGGTTCTTTTATTAAGTGTTTTTTAATTAATTAAACTAGATTTACTCTAGCCTAATTCTCATTGGTCCATCTCCAAGGCCATCGAATAGGAGTTGAGCAGACCTTGTGGGCATCTAGGATAGGGAGCTGACATGTGTCCCTAATTCCCTTTATGTAAAGGGAGCTTGTGTGTGTGTGTGTGTGTGTGTGTGTGTGTGTGTGTGTGTGTGTGTGTGTGTGTGTGAGTTTCTCTCTCATCTCCTACTTCTAGGGCTCGCCCCTACTATGTAGGGATGGTTGAAGACCTTTGGGACACACACCAAGCATCCAATTTCCTAGGCTTTTGACCTTTGGACACAACCTTTGAATTTTGGAACCTTAGCATTTTGGAAGTCTTAATGGGTTGAACCTAAGGTCTTTGGAGCCCATTGTTGTACATAGCTCTTTTGCAGATGGCCCCCCATTTGGATCCCTATTTTCTCTCCTTTGGATCCCTATTGTGGCCGGTCTGCTAACTTAACCAATATTCTAGCTTTTTCTTCCCTGGCACTTCCCCATATTAAATGATCGTTTTAACATGAGAAAATCATTTATAAGAATTAGATATTGATTATTATGAAATTACCTCTCTCTTGAAATCATAGTCGTCCTCGACTATGGGGTAGAGAAGATAAATCATATTCATTAGTCCTTTTCCTAGCGGGTAGAGGATCCCTGTTTTACCCTACGACATTGTTCCAAAATGGATGACTAGTCCATTTGGCTCTTGAGAGCCTAAGCTGATGCAAGAATGTCTGCACATTAGTCCTATCAATCTTCCATACTAGAGTGACAAGATCTACTTGGTGTTTGGGAGACGCCGTCTCCGCAAACTTGATCTAAGCATGCATACTACTTCATTTTTGCGCACAATAAAGAAAAAGAGAGTCTTATAAGACAAAAAATTTGTTCATTTTTATTATTTGTACATTTGCTTACTCTTGAGAAGCATTGTAAGCATTGACAAGGTTTAGGTTATCCTTTAATTGTATGCCTTGCATCCATCTAGCATCTTCAAAAGGATAATTCTTAAACTTAATAAGATATCGTCGCATAGTCTTACCGCCTCTTAGTACCTTGTCTTCATGTCAGAGAATGGACTCGGACTGCAGCATCTCTTCTTGGTCCTTGATCTCCGGTGGGTCTTTAATAGTAGGTTCTTGAGGTGGCTCTCCTTTGTAAGGCTTTAATAGGCTCACATGAAAAGCATTGTGTATGAGCCAATGGCTAGGAAACTTGAGATTATAGGCCATCTCATTGATTGGGCTAAGAATCTGGAAGGGACCATAGTACCTTTTTGCTAACTTAGCATAGTACTTTTGGTGTCCCGTAGGATTCTTGCCCGTCGTATGCCTTAATCAAGCCTTGGGAAATTTGAGTAAGACCCAATCATTTTCTTTAAAGTCTTGGGATCTTTTGTGCTTGTCAGCAGCAACCTTTTTCCTTTGTTGTGAGATAGAGACAACATCCTTAATCTTTTGGAAAGTTTCTTGTAGGTCTTGTCTATACTCATCTGCAGCAAAGATCTTCCCGTGTACCTTAAGTAGCAAGGGACTTTTTGATCTTTCCTCTATTACCTCAAAAGGTGCTTTTCCCATGGAAGTATGTACAGTGTTATTGTAGGCATACTCCACTAAGGATAAGTACTTGTCCAATTGGGATCTTTGGTTTACTTCCATTACATAGACTTTTAGTAGATCAAGAATTGTTAGGCCATCCGTTTGCGGGTGATAGATCGAAGAGAAATTTATCCTTGCTCCTAAATTCTCAAAGAGACCCTTCCAGAAATTACTGGTCATTCTAGGATCTCTATCCGACACTATGGACATTGGCAAGCCATGGTACTTGAAATTTTGTGAAATGAAGACGGTTGCCATTTGATGGGCTTTGATAGTCTTTTTGACAGGTATAAAATGAGCTTGTTTACTGAACCTATCTACTATCGTCCATATTCCTGCATTCCCAATCCAAAGATAAAATCCATGGATATGCTCTCCCATGGTGAATTAGGGATTGGCAAAGGTTGAAGCAATCCAGGTTGCTTCCCTCTATCAAACTTCATCTTTTGGCATACCACACATTTAGAAACATACTCTTGTATGTTTTCTTTCATGGTAGGCCAATAGAAATATGTTTCAATCCCCTTTAGGGTAGACTGAATCCCTCTATGCCCTGCATAAGGAGGATCATGAGATTCATACATTACTTTCTCACGTAGTGAGCTAGTAACGCATAGTCTAATGCCATAGAGAAGATAACCATCTTGTAAAGTAAATGGTTCCTCTTTCTTCCCTAGTGCAAGGGCTGAAATCACATCTCTAGAATCGGGATCAATAGCATACTCATCTATCATAGAAGATTGATCGTTGTGAGTTGCTATAGAAACCGCATTCACTCTGGGCCGTCTTGAGAGTGCATCGACTACTTTATTATGCTTGCCAACAATGTGAGCAATATGAAAATGAAATTTCAAAAGAAATTTTTCCCACCTCATTTGTTTGTCGGAGAGCTTGGTCTGCGTCATAAAGTACTTAAGACTTTGGTGATCCATTCATAGAATGAAAGGAGTCCCCAATAAATAGTGCTTCCATGAGTCTAAGGCATGTAGAACTGTGAGGAGTTCCTTTCCATATATGCCTAGAGCTTGCTCAACAGGGTCAAGCCTTTGACTTTCATAGCCTATGCCGTGCCCTTCTTGGAGAAAAACAGCCCCAAAGCAATCACCACAAGCATCACATTGGACCTCAAATGGCTTTGAGAGATCCGGTAATGTAACCACAGGTTGAGAGATAAGATTTTCGAAAGCATTGTTTTCCTTGGCAGACCATGTGTACCTAACATTTTTCTTTGTTAGGTCATGTAATGATCCGCTATTAGTGAGAACTTTTCTATGAAGCGTCTATAGTATGCACACATATCTATAAAGCTTCTTAACTCATGAAGATTCCTTGGTTTAGGCCATCCTTTTATTATCTCTAACTTTGATGGATCCATTTGGATGCCATCTTGAGAGATAATGTGACCTAAATACTGAATCTCTTGTAAGAAAAATTCACTTTTCTTTCGATTAACATAAAGTTTATTCTCTCTTAGAACTTGAAATATTACCTGGAGCTGGTGTTGCTTGTGTTCGTCTAATGAATTAGAGTAGATGATGATATCATCAAAGAACACTCCAGTAAAGGTTCGATGAGGGCTGGATAGCTTCTCCATTAAGAAATTTAATGTGGCTCGTGCATTGGTCAAGCCAAAATGCATGACAATGTATTCATAAAGACCAAACGTAGTGCCAAATGTGGTCTTTACAATGTCTTATCAACTATCCTTGTTTGATGATAGCCACTTTTTAGGTCAATCCTACTGAAGTAAGTGGACCCTTGTAGCTTATCAAATAGGTCTTCTACCCGTAGAACGAGAAACCTATT
This sequence comes from Adiantum capillus-veneris, assembly GCF_014529385.1. NCBI lineage: Eukaryota > Viridiplantae > Streptophyta > Polypodiopsida > Polypodiales > Pteridaceae > Adiantum > Adiantum capillus-veneris. Next base: position 45,092,898 of record NC_140950.1, on the reverse strand, counting down.
CTTGAACGTGATCCTATTTAGTGCTCGACACACATATGATATGTGTTGTCTTTCTTTTGCACTAATAGAACAGGTGAGCAAAATGGAGATGAGCTAGGCCTAACCATGCCTTTCTCAACTAACTCATGCACTTGCCGCATAATCTCCTGTTGTTGCTCAGCTAGAGAAACTCTATAAGGAGGTTCATTAGGCGGTGAACTTCCTGGAATAAGTTCAATTTCATGGTCATCATTGCCTCATTTAGGAGGTATCTCATAAGGGATGTCGTCAATAAAAACTTCTTGAAACCCCTTGAGAAAATTGGATAACTCTAATTCCTTTTGATTGTGTACATTTTATTTTGCTAAAACATTAGGTTCATTTTGAGAATCTTTAACAAAAATCATGTACACGTAAATAGAGATCTTTATTGACTTATTGAAAGCTTGTGTATGTACAATGGGTATGGTGTTACCCATTTCCTTAGCATCTATGTACTTATCTTTTTCCCTGAACTTAAAGGAGATTCTCCTTTTAGGGAATTTAACATTGGCAGCCATGCGATCAAACCAAGGTGCCCCTAGGATTATATCCTCATGCTTGAGAGGAGAGATAAAGAAGTCCTCTTTGTCCACATAGCTTTGGACATGGAGCCTCAATTTCTCCATTAAGGGAGTGACTGAAGCTTCTTGCCCCTTGAAAGCACCGTCTATGGGTAGGACATCTCCCATCTTTTAAGCTTGTATGCCTATCTTGGTGGCCAACTCTGTGGATATCAACTTGTGAATAGAACCAAGGTCAAAGAGAATAAAAGCATCATGTTCTCTTAGCTTTCCCCAAGCATGGCATAGAGGAGATCCTTTGTGATGAGTTTCCTCCTCTTGGATTTCGACCAAGGTAGCTCTAGGAGCTCGTGGTGGTTGTTCTTTTGGGGACAAGCGCGGTACACATGCCCTTTCTTGCCGCACTTGAAACAAAGGTTATCCTTGTGATAACGCTCAAGCTCTTCAGGAGAGAGTTTGGGGACAAGCGCTGTACACATGCCCTTGCTTGCCGCACTTGAAACAACGGTTCTCCTTGCGATAACGCTCAAGCTCTTCAGGAGAGAGTTTGTTTTTGCCGTTGTAAACTCCCTTCTCTTTAGCTTTTTTGGAGTTGCCCTTAGGAGACTTTTGGACATTGTCCTTCCCCTTAGGCTCATTGGAACCCTTGTTTTTCGTGGGCTTAGAATTTCTTTTAGCCCCCATTTGGAAATTGATTCAAGAAGCCACCATAGCTTGGTGTATAACCGCCGATATGGTGCGTGGCCTTTGGGAGTTGACATACTCCTCCATTTCTTCATTTAAGCCCGCACAAAATTGTAGCTTTTGCTCTCCAAAATCCAACTTTTTGAAGACAGTGGCTTTGAGTTGTAGGTCCCAAAACTTGTCTACATATTTGTGAATGGATTCATAGGGAGAGAGCTTCAAGATTCTCCATTTAGTGAGTACTTTGTCTTTGGCATCGGTGGCCAAAAACTGCTTCATAATGGAAGTTCTTAAAGGTTTCCATGTTTGTGGAGCTTCACCATTGGCCCATAGGGTAGACCACCATTGTCTGGCGGATTTTGAAAGTGTATAGCTACATGGCGTAGCTTAGAGGACTCCATGAATCCCTCATCTCCAAATGCCGCATCGAACTGTTGGATAAAGGCCAAGACTTTGTCCGTAGCACCAAAAGTTCCATCATAGGTAAGGAAAGAGATGCTCTTCCTCGGGGGGGGGGGGGGGGGGGGTCACTATGTGTAAAACTACCATATCACGTGCGTTCAAGACATGTTTGTAAAACCCCTTATCTGTAAATTTTTTTAAGAATATAATGTACCTTTTTCTTTTAGAATCTGTAATTTTTTTTCAAATTTTAAAAAATAATTCCCTTTCGTATATATATTTCTGTAAGTTTCAAGAACTTTAAATACCCTTTTGTTCAGGTGATAGGTTACATTTTTATTAGGTGACCTCCCCGGGTGCTCTTCCCCCTCTTTGAATTTCGTGAGCTTGGATGAACTCTTCCATGTGGCATAGGATTTCCTATGGCCTCTTATTTTTTATGGTTCAAAGGTTGCACCATCACTTTCTTCAGAAGGTGAAGAATTTGAAGAAGATGGAGAAGAGGGTGACCTCTTTCTCGCCTTTTTCTTGCCTTGATCTTCGTTGTCTTCACCGTCACTTTCATAAGAGGAAGAGGATGAAGAAGAGGGTGTCCTCTTTCTCGCCTTTTTCTTCTCTTGCTTTTTGTCATCTCTCTTTGAAGTATGGTGTGGAGAGGTATGCGATGGTCTTCTCCGTTTTGGAGGTGATGGAGAGCGTTTAGCCCGCCGTCTTTGTGGAGCCATCTCCGTCAAAGTGGCAGGAGACTCACTTCTTTCTCGTTCCTTCGGTGGAGGCTCTTGAATTCTCCTTTGAAAAGGAGATGCGTCATCAAGGAGCAAATTTCTGAGCCCTTCATATGGATCCTCTTCTTCTTCCCGAATCGGAGAGAGACCTCTTTTGGAAGTCTCGCAAGGAGGCTTCCTAGGTGCTCTTGTCATGGTGGGGAGCTTGGAGAATCTCATGAGCATGAAGCTACCGTTGCACTTCACTTTGGAGGGATGGATTGCCCATGGCTTGTTGAAGCCTAGAAACAAGATAGTTAACAAGCATCAGGGCATCATTAGTAGCCTGCTCATTAGCAAAATCAAAGTTATCAACATTAATTTCACTCTCTTTACTATTGTCAGCGAGTCTAACAACTTTTAGGTTAAAAATTTTTAGGTGTACTTTGGCACTTCAAGACCTAGTTGCTACTCCTCTTTACCCCTTTAGAAAAAGCACTCAAGCTATTGTACCCGTGGCTCGAATACCATTAATTGCAAGGAATAGAAGAGAGGGTCGTTCCACACCAAAACAGCACCGGCTCTTGTCAAGCTTCTAATAGCTCAATAGTGATTAAGTCATAGGCAAGCCCCGTAGGACCCCACTATTAAGGCCATATCTCACGACGGTCATGCCCTGTTAATTGCACAAAGGCAGGCGCACTAGTGACAAGGGAAAAAAAATCCCTATTCTCCTTAATCACATGCAATTAATAATACCAACCATTTGTAGCTAGCTTGAGGACCTCCCTTCTTGAGCAAGAAAAGAGAAATCTTGTTCTCTGATACCAATGTAACATTTAATGGTCTAGTAACTTGTGTGTAGCGGAAAATAGCATGAACATAGTGAGCATTTCATTAGAATAGCTTCCTAATGAGAATAACAAGAGTGCTTGGGTGGAGAGAGCAACAAAAAGTATAACACCTAGTTAGATAGCATGAAAATACTTCAAAAGAGAGCGAAATTAAGCAATTGACAACAATTGAGGGTTGGATTTGCATGGAGCCAGTCCCCTCTCCAAAAGGCTTTGTATTATGGTTTCTCCCATCAAGAGAGACATTTCACAATACAATTCTTTGTGTTCCTTCAATACTAGCTAGTGCTATGAAGATGGAAACTTCAAGCACTAAGCACAACACTTATTAAACACAACATCAATTCCCTCATGATCTCAGACCCAAGACCTCACACACCTTCAAACATGGTGAGATCTAGCGGGGTATGAGAGTAGATTGATAGGATGAAGGAGAATTCCTACGAGAAGACATACATCTCCTCACATAATCACTCATATTAGCATAAATTAGCTTAGTAATTAGCATGGTAGAGGAGATAAGCATGCATTGAATCTTGGCTCTTGGTTGTATTTGCATCACAAAGACAAGAGTTGTTGGTGTAGGCCGCCTTTCTCACAAACTTGGAGTAGGTGGTAAACTTTCCATTAAATCTTGCGAAGGAGAGAGAGAGTCTTCTTGCTTCAACATTGATTGTGTGTCTGTGTAATGCAATAATGCCTTTCAAAAATCCACCCCCTCTCTCTCTTGGTCGACCCCCCTTGCTAATTGCTCATGCTACAGCCCTATTGGACCTCCCAAGGCCTAGCCAATGGAAATTAAGCAGCATAAGTGATAGCCTTCTGACATGTGTCCCCCTTTCCCCTTTTGTGAGAGATTTCGGTATTACTTAATTCAACTAAACTCTCATTGGACCCGGTTGCCTCCTTGCTAATAAGAATCAGGCAAGCCATTGGGCTGTTGAATGCTCATTGGACCCCTTGGGAGACTGTCCAGTATTCTTCTAGAGAGCTGAATTCTTATTAGTTCTTTTATTAAGTGTTTTTTAAATTAATTAAACTAGATTTACTCTAGCCTAATTCTCATTGGTCGATCTCCAAGGCCTTCTAATAGGAATTGAGTACACCTTGTGGGCATCTAGCCTACGGAGCTAGCATGTGTCCCTTATTTCCCTTTGTGTAAAGGGAGCTTTTGTGTGTGTGTGTGTGTGTGTGTGAGAGAGAGAGAGAGAGATCTTCTCTCTCATCTCCTACTTCTAGGGCTCGCCCCCTCCTATGTAGGGATGGTTGAAGACTTTTGGGACACACACCAAGCATCCAATTTCCCTAGGCTTTTGACCTTTAGACACAACCTTTGAATTTTGGAACCTTAGCATTTTGAAAGTCTTAATGGGATGAACCCTAAGGTCTTTGGACCCCATTGTTGCACATAGTTCTTTTGTAGATGGCCCCGCCTTTGGATCCCTACTGTGGCTAGTCTGCTAACTTAACCAATATTCTAGCTTTTTCTCCCCTGGCACTTCCCCATATTAAATGATCAGTATAATACGAGAAAATCATTTAGGAGAATTAGATATTGATTATTGTGACAAGATGACAAGCACATGAAACGTTATGTATGGCTGAAAATTATGGCACAAAAAAGAGCACCCATTTTTGTAGTGGGATGCTATATTCCTCATCGTGATTCTCCCTTTTATGCTTGCATGGATAGAGATCAGCCATTTTTTAATTTAGAGGAGGATATTTATTATTTTAAAGGCAAAGGTGATGTTATTGTCTCTAGGGATATCAATGCTCACACAAAAAAATTACAACATGATACTCAACAATTTGACATGCCATAAATTTCAAGGAAGTTGGAGGAATTTCACTTGTATGATTGTCCTTCAATGGATGAGAAAGAGGCGGATCACTATGAAAAGCTACTTTTACACATGAAAAGCCATACATTTCAAGGAAGATGGAGGAAGTTCACTTGTATGATTGTACTTCAATGGATGAGAAAGAGGCGGATCAATATGAAAAACTACTTCTACACATGTGTAATAGCACCGATATACTCATTGTCAATGGTGTATCTTTGTGGAGTGGATCAAGTGGATCTACATGTAGAAATTATAATGTGGTTAGTGTGATTGACTGACTCTATGCTACTCTTTAAAGCCATCAGGTGTCGCATAAAGAGTTTTACGCTTGTCCAACAAACCTCGGAATCAGACCATCGGACCTTATGTATTGACCTTGCATGTGGAGAAGCAAGTGAGAATGATAATATCAGCCAAAGGGAAGAGACGTTATGACTATGTATGGATTTCAAACGGGCACCTATGTACATTGACACGGTTGAGAAAAAGTTATGGATGACAAAGCTTCAATATGGCACACCATTGGAAACTAGGTGAGAAGCTTTCAAGAAAGTTATTTGTTCTCGTGCCAAAGAATGATTTTTCATAAATCATGTCCATGGTATCAACAAAGATAGATCACGCAAAAGGTAATTTGATTAACAATTCCAAGATGCACAAAAGTCCTTGATAAAGCTTGATATAGCTATGCACAAATAAAACTATCAAATCCATTTGCATACATACAAGGCATTGATGAAAAAGAAGAGAAGAAGATGGCAAGTAAAGCAATAATTTTTTCAAGTCCAAGAAAAGGCACATGCATGTGGAAGCTTTTGGAGAAACTTGAGAAGCAAGGAGGCTGACAGTTTTGGTAATTTGAGTCATGTGGATATGTACACACATTTTAGGCAACTATATGAGCAAGAAAATATTAATAAATGTCATTTCATGGTTCACTCCCATATATGCCCTCCTTTTTTACTATTGAGGATGTATACAATACTAGGCTCAAAAACGCAAAGTGGGAGATCTTCAAGGTAACAAGCCAGAAATGATTAAATGAAGAGGATATTTTACATGTGAGTGAATGTGTGATATGTTCCACCTTGCACTACAACATGGTACGCCTTATGATTGGAGTACTAATTGGGTCAACCCTTTGATATAAAGAAGGGGATGTAAAGAATGTAAATAGCTATCAGACTATAATGATTGGATCTCTTATGTAAAAGCTATATGGGTGTATAATGGAGATAAAACTGAGTGATTGCAAAAGGACAAGCTGGTTCTCTTCAACCTCATATCACCATTGATCATCTTTTCACTCTTCTTGTTCTCGTGGAGGAAAGGCGGTTGAAAGGCAAGTGATAGTATTGTTGCTTTTGGACTTTTAAAAAGCCTTTGATATGATTCTATGTAATAATTTGTAGAGAAGGATGGAAAAAATCCAAGTGCCAAGTGAGTCTTTGCATGCGGTTTCTCGAATCTCTGAGAAGGTGATGTGTCAATTTTTCATGCGAAGAAGAGTTACATAAATTTTTTCAAGCACTATTGGGGGTTAAACAAGGATGTCCATTGTCACCAACTCTATTTAGTCTATGCATCGATCAATTAGAACACATGGTACTTGACTTTATGCAAGAAGGAGGCATTGAAGAGGTCATTTTTGCAATGTGGTAATCATGTTTTTGTTGTATGAGGATGATGTAGTGCTTCTAGCACACACTTTAGAGGACCCATAAAAGCTTATGGTTGTCCTTCAGAACTTTTGTTTGCATAGTGGGTTTATTGTGCACATGAATCCAAAACAAAGGTTATGCTTGTGAAAACCAACCATAAGGAGAAGCCATCCATTGTGTACAACAATGAGACACTTGAACTTGTTGAGAGCCTTAAGTACCTTGGCCTTGAGGTTCTGAAAAATCACAAGTGGAATAAATGTGCTATGCAACATTTGGAAGTAGGAAAGAGAGAATGCTATGCATTTTTGAACATGTGTAATGCGAGAAATATCAAGTGTTGGGTTTTTGAGAAGTACCTTTTTGACACATTGGTGACATAAGTTCTTCTTTATGGAGTTGATGTGTGGGGTGGGAGCATCTCAAAGCCTATTTAGAAGAGTTTGAGAATTTTCTAAATTATTTTCCTACAATATTTCTCCAAGTTAAGACACAAACAACATATATGCTCCTACTTCTTGAGGCGAGATTTCTTCCAATTGAGGTTATGTGCATGGAAAGGGTTGTGGAGTACACGATAAAGATGCGTCAAAACCCTTCACATAGACTCCCTACAATTGCATGGGAAGCAAGCAAAACAGTTCATAAGACACATAAATGCAAGATCATGAGCACGAAATGGATGCAATACATAAAGAAGTGGTTTGGGAGATGGGATGCATTAAACTTGCTACATGATACCTCAATTGACTCCCAAGTGAATGAAGCTTTTCTATAATGCCAATGTATTACACCATCCATATTTCCCACAACTATAAAATCATGTTCTTTTACTGCAAGTTCGAGAGTCTGAGTACCACACACTATGTAAAGCCTAGGGGTGACTAGAGCCTGGAATCCACCTCCCAACTTCCCACTATATAGGCAATGCTCCTAGCCCTTTGCCCTAGCTGGATTCCCTTTCCACACTGCCTAGCACGGCCCCTGGCCCAATCCATGACTCCCATGCCTTGCCCTTGTCCTGACATTACTCCCCCCTTAAGGAAGAGTTTTCGTCCTCGAAAACAAAAGTGGGAAACTTCTTCTTAAGAACACTAATGTTTTCCCAAGTGGCACCTTCTTCAGGTTGATCTTTCCACTTGATTAAAGCTTGTCGACGTACATGATGATGCGTACGTAGATCATGATAGTCGAGAATTTGTTCAGGTTCATGTGGTAAGGTAGGAGCTTCAACGAAATTGACCAGAATCTGTTGGTCAATGACATTGTCGTCCCCATGTAACCGCTTTCGTAAACAGCTTACATGAAACACCAGATGAATACGAGAATGTGTAGGTAGCAATAGTTTGTAGGCACGACCACCCACTCGCTTGAGTATTTTGAAAGGCCCACAATATTGTGGAGATAACTTAGGTTTTGGTCCAGTTCTTAGACTTTTTGAATGCTCTGGCACATGTAAAAATACTTCCTCCCCTTCCTCAAAGGTAACTTGCCGACGTTTCTCATCAGCGTACTTCTTATACCAATCCTGCACTTGTCGAACGTTTGGACGAGCGAGTTTCAGCATATCCATGTGGTCTTGGAGAAAATCCTTAACCTATTGGAGTTTTTCGGTTGCCAACCCCATCGTAATTGGTGATCTATGTTGAAAACCATACATGAGCATGAAAGGACTAAATCCAATCGTGACATGCTTAGCAGTGTTGTAAGCAAACTCAAGAAGAGGTAGATTCTTCCCAGTCTGTTTGTTTCTTACTAATATATGCGTGTAGCATATCCTCTAGCACTTGGTTAACTCATTCAGTTTGACCATCCGTTTCTGGATGATCGGCTATACTGAGGTTTAGTTGTGTATCCAATCGTTTAAACTCATTCAGTTTGACCATCCGTTTCTGGATGATCAGCTATACTGAGGTTTAGTTGTGTATCCAATCGTTTAAACACAACCCTCCAAAAAGGAATGTTAAACTTGGGATCATGATCACTGACAATGTTACTTGGCAAGCCATACAACTTGTATAGGTTTTCCACAAATAACTTGGCTAATTCGAGAGTCTTAATCATTGATTTGGTTGGAATAAACTTACATAGTTTAGTGAACCGGTCTACAACCACCCATACTGAGGCATGACCTCGTACAGTGGTTGGTAGACCCACAATAAAATCCATAGAGATATTTTCCCATTTACCATTGGAAATCTCCGAAGGATGTAAGAGTCCTCCTGCTTTCAGGAGCTCTGCTTTGTTAACCTGACATTTTTGGCAATGCAAGACATAATCTTGAACAAATCCATGTAAACCTGGCCAATAAAACTGTCATAGTACAAGAGCATAAGTCTTTCTAATACCCGGGTGCCCTGCATTTGGACTATCATGACATTCATAAAGAATTTTACGTCGAATGTTTGTGTCCGTCGGTACACAAACTCTCCCCTTATGGAGTAGGTACCCATTGTCGATAGTAAAATTCTTCCATCGTTGTAGTTCATCACTCGATAGAGGAGAACTGTGTGTGGAGGTTAACTCTACACTACCATCATTGGAGTGAGAAGGATCCCTCATTTGTACATGGCGCCACACTTTGGAATATGCGTCATCTTGCTCTTTAGAGAATCCAAATACGACTAAGAGCGTCAGCCACCACATTGTATCGTCCTTTATGATACCGGAGCGTGGTGTCATATTCCTGAAGAATCTCAGCCCACCTGGCTTTTCAACTCTTCAAATCGGTTTGTTGTGTAAACCATTTTATGCTTTCATGGTCAAACACAATCTCAAAATGATCACCATACAAATAATGTTTCCATGTTTTCAAGGCAGACACTAATATTGCATAGAGTTCGCATTCATAAGCAGAGTAGTTCTGTTGTGCTGCATCAAGCTTCTTTCTTTCAAATGCAATTGGCCGCCCATCTTGTAGCAGGACTGCTCCAATAGCACGGTCACTGGAATCCGTTTCAAAAACGAATGGTTTTAAAGGATCTACAATTGCTAGTATTGGAGTTGTAGCTAATGCATCCTTGAGTGTATCAAAACTATGCTGTTGAGCGGGTCCCCACTGAAAAGTTTTGCCTTTGCCTTCCAGTTGGTCCGTCATGGGAACAACAATATTATCATAGTTTTTAACAAACCTTTTATAAAAACCTGCAAATCCTAAAAAAATGTGTAACTCTTCCAGATTTTCAGGACAAGGCCTCTGCCGAATGGTATCCACTTTGGATTGATCCATATGTAGCCAAGTAACTGAAATAACATGCCCAAGATAGTGAATTTATTTCTTCAAAAAATCACACCTAGAATCCTTGGCATATAATTGATTTGTTCGTAATAATTTGAACACCTGCCTCAGATGTTGTAAGTGTTCTTCTTCAGAAGCACTGTATACTAGAATGTCATCGAGAAAAACAATGACAAATTTGCCCAAGTATGGCTTCAAGACACCATCCAGAAGTGTCATGAATGTTGCGGGAGCATTGGTTAACCCAAAAGGCATAACCAAAAACTCATAGTGTCCAAACCTTGTTCGGAACGCAGTTTTGGGTATATCAGCAAGTCGAATACGTACTTGGTGATAACGTGACCGCAAGTCTATTTTTGAATAAATACGAGCATGAGTGAGCTTGTCGAACAACTCATTCACACGTGGCAATGGGTACTTGTTCTTAACAATAACGGCATTTAAGCCATGGTAGTCTACGCACATGCACATACTACCATCTTTTTTCTTCACTAATAGGATAGGAGAATCCCATGGTAAAGAAATTGGTTGGATAAACCCTCTGCTAAGATAGTCAGCAAGCTGACATTTCACCTCAGCAGCTTCAGAGTAACTCATGCGGTAGGGTGGTTTACTGCCTGCAACCACATCGATGCTATGTTGCACTGATCGTGTCGGCGGTAATCCTGATCGCCAATCATTAGAAAAAACATCGTGAAATTTTTTTAATAAATTTTTTAAATCACTAGCAACCTTTGCTTGTTGAGAAGTAGCCATTAGTGGAAGAGATGAGAGAGAAGCATGCGGTGTTGATGAATGTTTAATAGATTCAATGTTAGAGAGAAAATGAGACAATGAGTAACACAAGAAAACTTGATCTATTTCATTATCGAAAACGAGCTACATAAGCTCAGTTGTACATATGAGTGGTGAAGAAGGTACATCCTTCTCTCCTAACAACAACACGTGCACCATGGGATTCAAACATCAAGTTGTTGTGCTCATAGCTTTGCATCAATGATGGTCCTAGGCTATGCAACCATTCCCTACCAAGGACCAAATCAGCCCTCTCCATGTTCATAACCTGAAAATCCAAGGATGTGGAGTAGCCTTGTACTTCCAACGGTACAGCTCGAACTTGAGTATCATAGATTTCGGCATCATATCCATTCATCACTACTACCTTGTAGCGGTGGCTACTCGGAGTTTGAGGCAATTTGAGTTTTTTCACCAATCTATAATTAATGAAATTGTGAGTAGCGCTGTCATCTACCAAGATGCGCACCTTGTGCCCTTGCAAAGATCCGTGCGTACATACTAACTCATGTGGTCCGAAGGTTTGTTTCCACATGGAAGTTGTGAGACAGCATTCATGCACCACCTCGGTGTGTGTTACTTCCACTGTAGAGAATCGTGAGGAAGACTCAAAAGGCAATAGTTGCACCATGTGCACTCTTTTCTCCTTGCCATGAGCAGTAAATTTGTCCTTGGGACAATCCTTTTTGCCATGACCACTTCCCAAGCATTGAAAACATAATTTCTCTTTTTTAGCCTTATCAAAATCCTCAGGAGAGAGCGGACCTCTGGACCCCTTGGGTTTTTTAGCTGCTTCAGAATTGGCTACATAAATTTCCTTTTATTGTGCCCATAATGTGTGCGTGTGTTACCATGTGTATTAGCAGGCATGTGATTTCTTTTCATCTGTATCATCATGAAAGTGTGCTTTCACTATGGATTCCTCAAGTGTTTTAGGGTCTTGAGTCTTGACGTGCTTCTAAAGCTCTGGCGTTAGACTGCGGATAAACCCACGTACTTGCTGAAAGGTTTCTAGTCCTTCCAACTTGAGGATAGCATCCCGATATTGAGAGATGTATTCAAGTAATGATGGGTGTTAGCGCATGGAACACGTGTCCCAAGCTGTCCAATTCCGATCTACCTCATTTGTAGGCAAGAATTCTTTGCAAAACATAGCCTCAAAGGCAGCCCAACTCTATGGTATGTATGATATTCTTCTCCTTGAGAGACATCCACCACTTGTAGGCCTTGCCTTCTAGAGTCAAGCTTGTTTATAGTGCTCTGACTGGGTCCGGAGTACGTCGTAAGGCGTGAATTCCATCCCACTTGCTGAGAAAGATATTCGTTGCATCCTTGTTGCGATCTCGGTCCTCTCCCTTAAAAGTCGGTGGTTTGGTATTTTTCAATAACTCAGCCACCTCCTTTGGAGTGAGAGTGTGCAAAGAATGTGGAGATGGACCCTGTCCATGATCAGAAGGACCTTGCCCCTAAGTAGCAGTTTGCTCATGCATGTGTGTGTCAATAGGGCCCTTGGCCTGCTGCTGTGTAAGTTGTATCACTAATGTAGATAATTTAGTGACGGTTTTATTTAAAGATGCAAAATTTACTTCCATGACTAATATGCGTGTCTAAAGTGCACAAAATTCTTGAATATCAAGCAGTTTATAAGCGTCGTCACCCGCTATAGCGTCGCGGGTACTCTCCGTGAGAGCATCCGGCCACGAGCCATCACGGGCAGGATCGGGCGCATGATGCTCAAAATCAAAAGTCATATTGATATATGAATCCATGGAAACACTGTGCAGTGGAAGGAATAGAAAGAAAAATACTTGAAGTCGAGATAGAATCCCGTAGCTGTAGGATGCACTTCCAGGTAATTAGCCGTGCTAATGATGTTTAATGGTCCAAGCTTTAAGCAGCCAGTAAATTTTTTGGGAGTCCAAGGTTTTGTTAACTCGTAAAGTACCCCATTCAAGGGTACCGCGTAGAGAGTTCGCAGTCGGCTTAAGGTTCCAAAGCAACTGTTGATGATGGGTACTAAGGGAACAATCGGAATTTTCTGCACTTTGTAAATATTTGCAGTTGTGCAGCAGCATGAGATTGCCAAGAACGTATGTTGTCTGGGAAACAAGTTGCACTCCTGACGAGAAAGGGAGAAAACCCTACTGTGGGTACCCACCCTTAAGCTTCAAAAAAACACTTGTTGTCTAAGAACCCTAAGGGTTTTGGACGCCCTTCATGGAAAAAAAAACTGCAGCGAGCTCTGTTGGTGGCGTGAACGAGCAGGGGAGAGATAGAACGGGCCCAGTGTTGCTTGGTGGTTCTTGGCCTTGTGTCGGGTCTGCCACAGCAGGTCAGCGCGACCCCAACGATGTAGGCCTCGCCTTGTTTTTCCATGGTCCACCCTGCGGCGCTCCCTCAGCCACGCTCACCTGCACACGCTCCTTGGGTGCGTTTTTTTTTCCAATTAGCAGACGGCCATGCCCGCCTCCAACTCCTTTCCCCTCCAAGATTACATGTGCATGCTAAAAAAGCAGTGGTCCACGACCCACACCTCTTGCCTAGAATAAAACCTTGCTCTTGATACCAGTGTAAATCCTAGGGGTGACTAGAGCCTGGAATCCACCTCCCAACCTCCCACTATATAGGCAATGCTCCTAGCCCTTTGCCCTAGCCGGATTCCCTTTCCACACTGCCGATCCTGGCCCCTGGACTAGTCCATGACTCCATGGCCTTGCCCTTGTCCTGACACACTACTAGAGTGCTCAGCTTTTGGTCACACCCGAACTTGCTTCCCTCACATTTTTTGCCATGATTTAGAGCTACACACTTTCTTCTCCTAGCCATATTGTGGGCTCTCCATTGCGACTCTCATCACAACAATCTTGGAGCATCGAGAGTCACTCATCAGCCATACACATACTACATCACATGCAACTTTGGTCCCATAGTTCATATTTGACCTCCGAGGACGATAAACATCTCTCTCTCTCTCTCTCTCTCTCTCTCTCTCTCTCTCTCTCTCTCTCTCTCTCTCTCTCTCTCTCTCTCTCTCTCTCTCTCTCTCTCTCTCTCTCTCTCTCTCTCTCTGCATGAATGTGCTATGCGTCATTTGGAAGTAGGAAAGAAATCATAATATGCATTTAAGAACATGTGTAATGCGAGAAATATTAAGTGTTGGGTTCTCAAGAAGTACCTTTATGACACGTTGGTGACACCGGTTCTTCTTTATGGAGTTGAAGTGTGGTACGGGTCAACGTCTACTTAGAAAGAGTTTGAGAATGTTATAAAGAGTTTTCCTACAAAATATCTCCAAGTTAAGATACAAACACCATATGTGCTCCTACTTCTTGAGGCGAGATTTCTTCCAATTGAGGTTATGGGCATGGAAAGGGTTGTGGGGTACATGATAAAGATGCATCAAAACCCCTCACATCGACTCCCTACAATTGCATGGGAAGCAAGAAAAAAAGTACAAAAGACACATAAAAGCAAGATCATGAGCACAGGATTAATGCAAGATATAAAGAAGTGGTTTGGGAGATGGGATGTATTACACTTGCTACGTGATGCCTCAATTGACGTCCAAGTGAATGAAGCTTTCTATAACGCCAATGTATTATGGCTTCGGAGAAATCCGATGGGTCACGATCATATATTACACCATCCATATTGCCCTCAACTACAAAACCACGTTCTTCACTGAAAGAAGAAATCGTACTCACCCTTACATGCTTGAGTATATCCCTTTATCAAGGATACACACCGTCGCAGCTATTCGGCTTAGCTCCCAGTCCCTTCAATGTGAGACAAGTTGTTGTGGCAATGGAGAAGAGTCAAATCAATTGTGCACATTATACTCACTGTAAGTTCGAGAGTCGGAGTACTGAACACTACTAGAGTGCTCAGATTTTGGACACGTCTGAACTTGCTTCTCTCATATTTTTTGCCATGATTTAGACCTACACACTTTCCTCTCCCAGCCACAGTGTGGGCTCTCCATTGCGACTCTCATCACCACAATCTTGGAGCATGGAGAGTCACTCATCAGCCATACGCATACTACATCACATGCAACTTTGGTCCCATATTTCATATTTTGTCATAAAAACTAATATCTAACCAACCCAAATGATTTTCTCATATTAAAATGATCACTTAATGTGGGAGAATAAACGGGAACAAGGGTTAAGATATAGACATGTGCTTTTAGATCTATCTCAACACGGGGCCATTGGTAAAGGGGCCCAAATGAGAGATGGTCTATCAAAGAGCAAGGCTCACCAATGGAGCATAAGACCTTAGGGTTAGCTTCATTAAAGACCTCCAATAATGTGTTTAAAAGTCCTTTGACCTTAGGTAAGGTAGGGCTGAGCTTGAGGCGTGGAAACCCAACCCAGCTCGAGGTGCGTGTCCTGCTTGTCATGCTTGATGACTAAGGTGCTTGAGGTGCTTGATGATTAAGTTGCTACTACCAATTAAGTTCACCATCTATTCTCTCAAAGTTACTCACTCTAATTCTCTTATTCCGCTATTCTCTAAGTTCATAGGCCATTTCCATTACATTGGTATCATAGCATTTGGTTTCTCTTTTCTTGATTAAGAAAAGAGGTCCTTAAGTAGCCTATAAATGGTTGATGTTTTTAATTATATTAGGGTAAGTGGAACTAGGATCTATTATCGGTTTTGTTGAGCCCACTATGTGGGATATGGTGCACACCTCGGGAGCTTTGGACTTAATAATGGAGTCTTTTTAGACTTGCCTACGGCTTTACCATTATTGAGCCATAAGAAGTCTAAAAGGAGCTAACCCTCAGCAACTTTTCTATGTTAGACCTACTCCTCTATTCTCTATAATTAACCACTTTGAGCCATGGGTGTAGATACTTAAGAACCGATTTTCAAAGGCTAAGAGGAGTGGCAACTAAGGTTTTGAATTTCCAAATCATACACTAAGTACATACATAAATTTTGTTAACATGGCTAGCAATAATCAAGAGAGTAGAACGAGTATTGATAACTTTGATTTTGCACATGAAGGTGCTAATGATGATGCTCCCATGTTTATCAAGTGTCTTGATTCTAAGCTGCAACAAGCTATGGGAAACCCAGCCCTACAAGGTGAAGTTTTCCAACAACTTCATAGTTATGGGATTCTCCAAACTCCCCCAAAAGAGAGAGCACCTGAGAAGTCTCTTCAAGAGATTTCCAAGAGAGGGATCTCTATGGTGAGAGAAGAGGAGATCCCATATGAAGCGCTTAAACGATTACTAGCGGGCTTACCTCCATCCAAGAAGAAAGGTGAAGTCTCTACTATAGAGCCTTCCCCAAGAGAAAGAGAAAGAAGTGAGTCTCCCAATACTTCTGAAGATGTGGCTCCAAGAAGATGGCAGCCTCAACGATCTCCAACTCCCCCCAAGAGAGAAAGATTGCCGGAAAGTCTTCCTCCTCATTTTCACAAAAAGGAAGAGAGGTACCAAAAGAAGGAAAAGGAGAGAAAGAGGTCACCCTCTTCTCCATCTTCGTCACCTTCCTCATATTCCAATGAAGGTAGCGGATCTTCTCTCAAAGAGCCCAAAAGTAAAGGCCATCGCAAGTCCTATCCGGTATGGAGAAGGTCCAAGAAGCTGAATAAGTTCAAGGAGGGAGGAAAGGACACCACTTTTCTTACCTATGATGGCACCTTTGGTGCTACAGACAAGATCTTGGCCTTCATACAACAGTTTTATGTGGCCTTTGGTGATGAGGACTTTATGGAGTCCTCTAAACTGCGTCAGGTATCTATGCATATTCAGAGCTCCGCTCGTCAATGGTGGGCTAGCCTACGAGCCCAAAGGAAATCTCCAAGGACATGGAAGGCTTTAAGAGACTCCATCATGAAACAATTTCTGGCAAGCAACACTAAAGACAATGTCCTCATAGAATGGCAAAGCTTGAAACTCTCTCCCTACGAGCCTATCCAGAAGTATGTAGATAAGTTTTGAGATTTACTTCTCAAAGCTAGTGTCTACAAAAAGATAGGCTTTGAGGAGAAAAAGCAACAATTTTGTGCGGGTCTTTTTGACGAGATGGCTGAGTATATTAACTCACAAAGGCCTAATGCCATATCGGCGGTCATGCACCATACTATGGTTGCCTCTCAAATCAATTTCCAACAAGGGGTTAAGAGAAACTCTAAGCCCATGGAAGTGAAGGATCAAAATGAGCCTAGAGGAAGGAATAATGCTCAAACTTCCTCCAAAGGCAACTCTAGCAACACCGATAACAACGCTAACGAGAAAGGAGTCTACAAAGGTAAGAATAGACTCTCTCCAACAGAGCTAGAGTGTTATCGTAAGGATAACAAATGCTACAAGTGTGGACAACAAGGGCATGTCTATCGTGCTTGTCCCCAAAGAAATGCATGCAACAAGCCGCCTTGAGTTTCTATGCTGGAAACTCCAAAAGAGGATGCTCATAGCAAAAGGCTTTTGTTTTTCCTAAGCTAGGAGATATGTACATACATGTTTATGAGTCGGGTAGCATCCTATACCATGTAAATATGCATGCTTTTTGTAAGTTAATGAAAATCTATATATTCATATACATGATTTTTGTTGAAAAGTCTGTAAATGAATTCAATGTTTCAACCAATAACAATAAAAAAAAAAGACGGGAATCAAGAGGAATTAGAATTTTCTACATTCCTAAATGGATTCCAATTTTTTTTAATTTATGATACCCCCGTGAGCTATCTCCACAATGAGGGGACAATGACCATGCAATGGAGCTTTTACCATGAAGCTCACTGCCTAATAAGCCTCCTTATTGAGCTTTATAAGCTCCACAAGAGGAGTTCAAAAGGCAATAGCATGAACTGGTAAGTTTTGAGAGAGATTAGGCTTTCCTCTAACCAAAAGAAAAGTGGATAATTTTTTTTTATAAAGAGATTCAATAATTAGGTCACATTATCTCTAAAGGTGGTATTTGTATGGATCCACAAAAGGTAGAGGTAATAAAAAGATGGCCTAATCCAAGGAGTCTACATGAGTTGCAAAGCTCTAAAGGTATGAGTGCATACTAGAGATGCTTCATAGGAAAAATTCATGATTATAGCAGGTCCAATACATGACTTAACAAAAAAGAACGTTAAGTGTACATGGACTACAAAGAGAGAAAAATACTTTTGAAAAGTTCAAAGAGAAACTTATCTCTCAACTTATGCTTACACTACGGGATCTCTCAAAGCTATTTGAGATCCAATGTAATGTCTGGATGCATGCCTTCAAGAAAAAAATTGCTTCAAGAAGGGAATACCATAGAATACAAGATTCAAAGACTCAAATCCAATGAGCGAATGGTGGACATATACAAAAGGAACTACGAGCTGTTTTACATATCGTTGACACATGGAAGTACTTCTTGCGGACTCCATCCATGATACAAACCAAGCTCTTCGACAATCAAATGAGGTGGGAAAATTTCTTTTTGCAATTTAAATTTTACATTGCTCACATTGCTGGCAAGCACAAACATGTAGCGGATGCACTTTCCCGATGGCCAAGGGTGGATAGGATATCAATAGCAACTTACAATGAACTATATTTTATGATAGTTAAATAAGCTTCTAACCCAGGCTTTAGGGGTATAATAACAGCCTTTACAAATGGAAGAAAAAGAACCACTCACGTTAGAGGATGGTTATCTTCCATACCTCAATAGGCTATATCTTCCTCACTTCCCATGCTCCTCCCATATGCGGGGCAAAGAGGAATTCAAATTTATTCTTTTAGGAATAAAAGCATACTTGTATTGGCTTACCAAGAAACAAGAACATACAAGAGTATGTTTCAAATGTATGGTATACCAAAAGATGAAGAATGATAGAAGGACCATGGCATGCCAACATCTAATTGTGTCGGATAGAAATCCTACCATGACCACTAATTTCTGATAGAGTCTCTATCAGAACTAGAGTAACCCTCTTATGTTGGCCTACTATTCCAACGGATGGCCAAAAGGAAAATTACAGAACTAATGATCCTTGATCTACTAAAATCTTGTGATTCGAGGTAGATCAATGCTCAAAATGGGAGAAGTACTTACCCTAACAATAGTATGTCTCTAATAACATGAACATACTTCTAATCGGAAAGTACCTTTCAAGGCTAAAGACGGAATATCCAAACGTCCCTTGTAGGTTAAGGTACCTGGGAAGATCTTCATTGAAAAGGAGTATAGCCGATATCAAAACGAATCTTTTTAGAAGATTAAACAGGCTATATCCATCTTTTAGCTAGGCAAAAGAGGCTCCTTCCATTAGGCATAAAAGAGCCTTATCCTTTCAAGAAAAAGAAATCTTTCTTTGGGTCTTACTAAACAATTAAAGTTGCCCAACTGTTGGCTCATATATATCATTTTTCATGAGAGCCTATTCGAGCCTTATTAAGGAGAGCCACCAATAGAGGCTATAAATGTAGACCCATTAGAGATCGAAGATGAATCAAACGAGCTCCAACCCAAGTTCATCCTTCGATAGGAACACAAGGTATGAAGAAATGGTAAGATTACTGACAGTATCTTATTTAAGTTAAGAATTATCCTTTCGAAGATGCTAAATGCATGCAAAGAACATAGCTTAAGGATAGTATGAACCTTGTTAATGATGCTTACAATGACACAAAAGAGTAAGCAAATGTAAGAGAAATGCATTTTAAATGATCCATGTTTAGGGAAATAGGCCCAAAGACTATTTTTTGAAAGCTAAAAGGAGAGCTATGCCACGTTAGAGAAAAGACACAATGAAATCGCGACTTTAGATCGTGACTTTCTCTTTCCACTTTCTCACTGCACCCGACGTTCTATTTTTGATGCTTTATTCAAAGTGCTCTTCTCGCCAACGGTTCTGCTCATAGAGAGAAAGCAGGTACAACTCTCTCTCTCACACACACACACACTGACGTACATGGCATGGAAACCTTCTTTCTCGACACAGACTAAGCTTTCCTTTAATCAATTGTGGTTGCTGCTATTAGTATTGTGAGCTCTCAACAGGCTCCTTTCATATGTACTTCATTACCATCATATACTGTGTGTATTTTCACTTTCTTCTCTCTTGGGTTCCATTGTTTACATCTTTTGTGGAGAGAGAGGCTTTGCAGGCCTGCTCTTCATCATGTAGTTTCAATCAATTGGACAACCTCAAAATCGTTCAATTTTTTATGTTTTATTGAAAGTGATCTTCTTGCCAACAGCAGGTTCTGCTCGTAGAGAGAAAGCAAGTACAACTCTCTCTCTCTCTCTCTCTCTCTCTCTCTCTCTCTCTCTCTCTCTCTCTCTCTCTCTCTCTCTCTCTCTCTCTCTCTCTCTCTCTCTCTCTCTCTCTCTCTCTCACACACACACACACACACACACACACACACACACGTACGTGCTATAGGCATGGCAACCTTCTTGGTATTTGTATCTTTCGTGGAGAGAGAGTCCCTCTGTCTAGTCTCGTTCCGGTTCAGCATGACCTGCTGCCTGGCTGTCCCCGCTAGCTGACCCTTACCAATTCGTGTGATCAATTGTTTGCCCATTGATTCGGGCTTATCCTGCTCATCCCCTGTTCTTCCAGCATGTGTTTACCAAGGGGGAATCCACGCATTCGCCTTTAGGATTAGTTGCATTTGAGGGTCGATCATCTCGATTACGAGACCCCTGTTGTCTTTTCCCTTATACTTACCAACCAACTCGCATAATCTTGTGTGAACTCCTTTGATGAGTGCATAGTTGTGTCAATATCAAACCACAAGTCACCACCTCCTTTGGAGTGCCCAACCGCCTATTGATGGCTACAATGAATGGATCTCCCAAGGATTGTACGCCCGTAGATGATCAAGCTGATGTTGATGATACCGTGTACTATAGAAGTCACTGGTGAGAGACCATACGAACCACGACGAGATCGTGTCCTAGTGGGAGGTAACTTCATCCTCTGTTAAAAACACAAGCCAAGAGGCTGCTGTCCATCCAAAAATGCAACTGCAACGTGATGAAAACGGTGTTGTCCAGCGAAATCCATTACAATGACTGAGGTAAATTTTGGCTGGCTTATTCGTTCTGTTCACCGTTGGTTAGCAAGTATGTTCGACGCCATTTGTATCTTTCGTGGAGAGAGGGGCCCTCTGTCTAGTCTCGTTCCGGTTCAGCATGACCTGCTGCGTGGCTGTCCCCGCTAGCTGACACTTACCAATTCGTGTGATCAATTGTTTGCCCATTGATTCGGGTTTATCTTGCTCATCCCCTGTTCTTCCAACATGTGTTTATCAAGGGGGAATCCACGCATTCGCCTTTTCGATTAGTTGCATTTGAGGGTCGATCATCTCGATTACGAGACCCCTGTTGTCTTTTCCCTTATACTTACCAACCAACTCGCATAATCTTGTGTGAAATTCTTCGATGAGTGCATAGGTGTGTCAATATCAAACCACAAGTCACCACCTCCTTTGGAGTGCACAACCGCCTATTGATGGTTACAATGAATGGATCTCCCAAGGATTGTACGCCCGTAGATGATCAAGCTGATGTTGAAGATACCGTGTACTATAGCAGTCACTGGTGAGAGACCATACGAACCAGGATGAGATCGTGTCCTAGTGGGAGGTAACTTCATCCTCTGTTAGAAACACAAGCCAAGAGGGTGCTGTCCAATGCAACTGCAAGGTGATGAAAACGGTGTTGTCCAGCGAAATCCATTACAATGATTGAGGTAAATTTTGGCTCGCTTATTCGTTCTGTTCACCGTTGGTCAGCAAGTATGTTGAGCGCCAGGTGGTAATGATGGATCGCCCGTTGGATTTGTATCTCCCCCCTGGTCATTGTCGTTTGCCACCCGTTAGTGAAAAAATGGAAGAGTCGCCACCTCCTTTGGAGTGCTCAACCGCCTAGTGATGGCTACAATGAATGGATTTCCCAAGGATTGTACGCCCGTAGATGATCAAGCTGATGTCGAAGATAGCGTTTTCTATAGCAGTCACTGGTGAGAGACCATACGAACCACGACGAGATGGTGTCCTAGCATGAGGTAACTTCATCCTCTGTTAAAAACACAAGCCAAGAGGCTGCTGTCCACCCAAAAACGCAACTGCGAGGTGATGAAAACGATTCTCTCCAACGATTTTCAGCATGCCTAGCAGGAGGTAACTTCATCCTCTGTTAAAATCACAAGCCAAGAAGCTGCTGTCCAGCCAAAAACGCAATTGCGAGGTGATGAAAACGGTACTGTCCAGCGATTTTCAGCTTGCCTAGCAGGAGGTAACTTCATCCTCTGTTAAAATCACAAGCCAAGAGGCTGCTGTCCACCCAAAAAACGCAATTACGAGGTGATGAAAATGGTGTTGTCTAGCTATTTTCAGCATGCTCATACGCTCTCGACATTTGTGCTATTCATCATCTCTACAAGGTGATGAAAATGGTGTTGTCGAGCAAAATTCATTACAATGACTGAGGTAAATTTTGGCTAGCTTATTCGTTCTGTTCACCGTTGTTCAGCAAGTATATTCGAGGCCAAGTGGTAATGATGGATCGCCCCTTGGATTTGTACCTCCCCCTTTCTCATTGTCGTTTGCCACCCGTTAGTGAGAAAATGGAAGAGTCACCACCTCCTTTGGAGTGCGCAACCGCCTAGTGATGGCTACAATGAATGGATTTCCCAAGGACTGTATGCCCGTAGATGATCAAGATGATGTCAAAGATACCGTGTACTATAGCAGTCACTGGTGAGAGACCATACGAACCACGATGAGATGGTGTCTTACCAGGAGGTAACTTCATCCTCTATTAAAAACACAAGCCAAGAGGCTGCTTTCCACCCAAAAACGCAACTGCGAGGTGATGAAAACGGTGTTGTCCAGCGATTTTCAGCGTGCCTAGCAGGAGGTAACTTCATCCTCTATTAAAATCACAAGCCAAGAGGCTGCTGTCCACCCAAAAACGCAATTGCGAGGTGATGAAAACGGTGCTGTCCATCGATTTTCAGCTTTCCTAGCAGGAGGTAACTTCATCCTCTGTTAAAATCACAAGCCAAGAGGCTGTTGTCCACCCAAAAAACACAATTACGAGGTGATGAAAACGGTGTTGTCCAGCTATTTTTAGAGTGCTCGTACGCTCTCGACATTCGTGCTATTCATCATCTTGTTCCAATCAAATGTGACAACCTCAGAATCTGTTCTATCTTCCCTTTAATCAACTAGCGTGCTAAGCTATGAGTATTGTGAGATCTCAATCAGAAGGCTACATACATGTGCTCTCACCTGTACTTTGTCCTCATTACCATCCTGTATTTGCATCTTTTGTGGAGAGAGGCATTTGAACGATTTATGCATGATGGTGTTGTGTTTAGAAAACCAGAACTAAGGAAATCGGTGACCAGCGAGCCAGACTCACATAGTGACTATTGTGCGACTAAAGTAAGTGGGGGGGAGTGCTAGGAGGTGATTGTTGGCTTGTGGGCATCAAGGGCAGGAAAGGTTGTTGGAGGGGTCTCGTGGGGTGCCGTTTTCAGGTTACCTGGCGGTATCGGCCTCCTTGTGGGGAAGCAGAATGGGTATCGACAAAGAAGGCCAGCGGTCAGGGGTTGCGGGTAGAACCACCTGAGCCTGTCCATATCAGGTTGACAGAAGGCAAGCTGTGGTATCGAAGGGTGATCCGGGGATATTACGCAGGCAAAACCAGGAAAGGCATGACAAAGGTCTGCTTTATGGAAAAGTAGCGGGCGCGAGCCCTTTCGACGAAGAGATGTGTGACAAGGGTATGCAGAGGCTGGTAATTTCAATCACGGGACAACCAGGTCTGTGTTATGGAAACGTGTCGGGCGCAAGTCCCTTTGACAAAGAAATGCATGATGATCAGGTCATGCTTGTGGTTATGGAGACTCTAAATGGAAGGGATTGTGAGTCCTATTATGGTTTAGTCGCTGAGCCGAGACGGTCTAAAGTGGACCCTCCGGGAGTGGTCGTCATTAGGATACAGTTGAGCAAGAGGGTGCAAGTCATGTCATGAACGCACTTGTATGGATGTCCCTTTGCTCGAGGTGTCCTGCAATTGCGACCTCCTCAATGGTCCCGATAGCATGGACAGGTGGTATCTAGAGTAGAGAGCCGAAAGAGATGTAGGGATATGACAAAGTGTGGGCCGAGTGTGTGTTCAAAAATGACATTACTTGGGGGTGCTGGGATATGGAACCCAGATTCTTTTTTATGCTCGTCCTTTGGTATTGGAAACTGATGCTCATTGGGAGCAACATGGAACAGGGTGGCCAGATGGCTGGTATGGAAGGATGGGGGTCTCGGACCCACCTGACTAACGATGCGAATGGGTGGCAATGCCTTGGTCTATATGGATGCCAAAGGAGGTGGCAAATGCAATCACCTATGCTTTCACCTTGAAGGCATCTTGCAATTATGTGTTCTAAGAGACACAATTTTGGATATAAAGCTCATCAATAGAACTTTCCATGCTTTGATAGCGGCACCAAATTTGGAATTTTTCTGGTTTCGAGAAGTTTCCTTGCCACATCATGTAGGGCAACATAAGGGCAAGCATAGGTGATTGCATTTGGATAAAGTACTTTCCTTCATATCTGGTTAAAACATCCTAGTGCTTCCTTGCAATAGCCATGTTGGGAATATGCTACAATGAACGCATCCAGGAGAGGAGATTTTCACTAGACAGCTCATCTAGAAGTTCTAATGCTTTGATAATGGGACCACATTTGGCATTTACATCCAATTCTTAAAACCTGCTTGCCACACCATGTTAGGTAACATAAGGCCACATTCCTCGAATGTGCAAACATAGGTGATTGCATCCAGAGAGAGGCCTCTTTTGCATATATGTGACACAGACCTTCCTTGCTACAACCATGTTGGGCCAACAAAAGCTCACCAGCAACTTTTCATTCTTTCATAAAGGGACCACATGTGGCATACAAAGTGACAAATGCATTTCCAAGGATGAGTATTCGCAACTGCCCCTACCTGCCATTCTCATCGTGAATTCTCTGAAGCACATGAGAGAGCCACACCTTCAACGTTCAAGCATAGGTGGAAACAACCCTGCGCCTACTGACGCTGCCCTTGGTAAAATCGCACCACATCTGGTATACATCTCGACCTTAGGCCTTCAAGGTTCAACCATAGGTGATAGCATCTAGAGAGATGCCTTGTCCTTCAAGTAGGAAGCATAGCCAATTGCATCTAGAGAGAGAACTTCTGTTCACAGCTGGTGAAAGTAGTATAGAGCTTCCTTGTTAGAGACAAGTTGGGCTTAAAACATCTCAGCGCTTCCTTGCTACGACATGCTCAGTAGCATAAGGACACACGCCTTCAAGGTGAAAGCATAGGTAATTGCACATGCCTTCTGGCATACATATAGACCAACGCATTGCCAAGCACAACATGTTTTTACAGCAACCCCTGATTAGCAATCTCATCATGAATTTTCTCACGCATGTGAAAATCTATGTAGGGTCACGTACCTCTCAAGGTGCAAGCATAGGTGATTGCATTTGGAGAAAGGACTTTCCTTCCTATCCAGTTAAAACAGCCTGGAGGTTCTTTGCAACACCTGTGTTGTACATATCCTGCAATGAATGGGTTCCAAGAGACGCAACTTTGGATAGAAAGCTCATCAATAGAACTTTCCATGCTTTGATAGTGGCACCATATTGGGACTTTTTCTAGTTAGAGAATTTTCCTTGCCACACTTTGTAGGGCAACATCAGGGCAAGCATGGCTGATTCTATCTGTAGAGAGCCCCTCCCTTCGCATCCGATGAAAACAACACAGAGCTTTCTTGCCACAACCATGTTGGGCATATCTTGCATTCCTAGACACAATATTTTGTACAAAGAGCTCATCAAGTTCATTCACAAGGGCACCACATTTGGCACATGTGTTTCCGACACCTCTTGGCTAGCAATCTCATCATGAGTTCTCTCACCCATATGAAGATGTTGTGTAGGGCCACATCCCTTCAAGGTGCAAGAATAGGTGATTGCATTTGAAGAAAGTTGTTGCCTTCATATTTGGTTAAAACATTGTAGTTCTTCCTTGCAATAGCCATGTTGGGAATATCCTACAATGAACCATCCAGGAGACGAGATTTTCGCTAGACAGCTCATTAACAAGTTCTAATGCTTTGATAATGGGACCACATTTGGTATTTGCATCCAATTCATAGAGCCTACTTGCCACACCATGTTAGGTAGCATAAGGCCACATTCCTCCAATGTGCAAACATAGGTGATTCAATCCAAAGAGAGGCCTTTTTTGCGCATATGTGGCACAGTGCTAGTTGTCGTGAAGACTCTAGTGCTAATCGAGCATATCTGTCTCTAAGGACAACCCATGTCAGATGCAGCGGAAGAGAATAAGGATTTTCTTGGATCTAGTACTCCGCACACAAACACAAGGGACACTTTACTTCACTTGAGAGAACTGAACTGAACTGAACTGAAAGAAAGAGAGAAACGAGAGAGAGAGAAAAGAGACGACACAGGGATGTCGGGTCCCAACCCTCAAGGGCCCCCTTGCTCTATTGCCAAATCAAGTACTTTCTTTATTCTTGCACAAATGCGACTACAATGATGCTGATGCTAACGGGTATTGATGCTACTGAGGTACTGAAGGGGTCTATATCGAAGACAATGATGTCGATGACAAGTTCTGTGGGTTCTATGTCAAAGACGAGGAGGTCGACGACGAGGTCTATGTCGAAGATGATGAAGTCGACGACGAGGTACTAAGGGTCTTTGTCGACCACGATGAAGTCGACGACGGTACTGTGTCGAAGATGGTGAAGTCGACGACGGTTCTGTGTCGATGGCGGTGAAGTCGATGACGGTTCTGTGTCGAAGACGGTGATGTCCACGGTTGTTCTGTGTCGAAGACGGTGATGTCCACGACGAGGTCTATGTCGAAGACGATGATGTTGACGACGGGTACTACTGGTCTATGTCGACGACGATGACGACGATGGTGACTGACGATGACGACAATGATGTCTTCGTCAAGTCTGGGACTGCGATGACGATGATGAAGGTGTCATCCTCAAGATAGGGATCTACGATGAAGATGGCGATGGTGTCGTCATCAAGATAGGGACTTCGACGACGACGACAATGGCGACGACAACGATGGTGTCGACGATGACGGCGTCAAGGCTGGAAACTGAAAACGATGGGTTGTCTGCTGAAAACTGAAAACGCCAGGCTAATCTGGGCCTTCTTCTTCTTGAGAAAATGCTAGGGCTCCTGCTGAGGTGCTGCCTGATTGCTGGGTGCCTGCCTCCTTGTGTCCCTGCTCTGATACCAATGTCAGCTGCAGCGGAAAAGAATAAGGATTTGCTTGGATCTAGTAGTCCACACACAAACACAATGGGACACTTTACTTCACTTGAGAGAACTGAACTGAACTGAAAGAAAGAGAGAAACGAGAGAGAGAGAGAGAGAGAAAAGAGACGACACAGGGATGTCGGGTCCCAACCCTCAAGGGCCCCCTTGATCTGATACCAATGTTAGGTGCAGCGGAATAAATGTTGTATTTTCTCAAGATTAGTGATCTTTATTGCTCAAGGTTCCTTTTAGTTATTAGGGAAAGAGAGAGCTTTCCATCTTATGGGGAGTGTTATGATCACAATACAAAGTGAGTGGACACTGTGCGTGAAAGTGAATGAGACTGAGAGAAGGAGAGAGAAGAGATACGACACCCGAGAGGTTGTAAAGCCCTCCTCCGAAGGCCCCACTCTCGTCGGCGAGAGTGGTCTACTTAATTGCACAAAGATGTACAATGCGTATGCAATGGACTGATGCAATGGGACTATGCCGATGGTGACGACGATGATGACGACGACGACTTAGGCTGAAATCTGTGAACTTCTTGGTGGCTGAAAATGACTGTTTCTTGATGGGTTCATGGCTGAAAAAAGACTGTTTTTGTTGGGTCGAGAGGATGATGAAAAACGCTGCTGTAATCTGCTCTTTGGCTGCATTTTTCGGGAGAAAGTTCCTTGCTGAAAAACGCTTGGACAGAAGAGGTTTTCTTGCTGAAATTTGCAAGTTTTCAGGTGCTAATAAACCCTTACCGGCTACGGAGGTTCTGTTGCAACTGATGATAAAAAACGTTGATCCAATGATGTGTTCTTGGCATTAGTGCATGCTGAAAATGTTGCAGATCTGCAAGCAAATCCTAGTGTTAGTGATTCTTGATGGTGCTGCTGCCAATGGGGTAAAACGCCAAGGCAAGGTGGGCTTGGGATGGCGATAGCAGGTTCTGGAAAACGCCAAGACGAAGGTCCTTTTGGCGATTGCTGAAAACGCTGATGGCTAAGGGAAGGGGAGTCTTGCTGAGAGAGGGTGGGGCTCCTTTGCTCAACCCTATATTGTCCATTACATGTATGCATGCTCCTATTGTCAAGGGGGGACCCATCGGCCATCTATGGCTGCATCAGTGGCATACTCTGCTGTTCAATGTGACATGACCTACGTGAACCCACATCCGGCTTCAAAAAACCAGCAAGTAGCTCTAATTCGTCTGGCTTAGCGTTGCTTTGGTTGATCATGCTTAGTGTCCCTTTTGCTTCCACTTCCTCATACATCCTGGTCTCTTTGTATTGCATTGTCATTGTACCTGCAATCCAATCATGGGGCCCTTTCCCCAAGTCCCATTGGGCACCATATTTTTCATACATATCAATAATGCATTGGAAAACACAACATCATTCTCCAACAGTCCCCCGACTAGCATCTCATCTTGAATTCACTCACCCATGTCAAGGTCTTGTATAAAGCCTTCCTTTTGAGCCCGCTTAAAACATCCAAGAGCTTTCTTGCCATAGCCATGTTAGGAATATCCTTCCACGAACGTGTTCCAAGAGATGACATTTTGGACAGAAAGTTAATCAACAACTTCTTGTGCTTTGAACAGGGAAACACATTTGGCATTTGCATCCGGTTCATTGAGTTTCCTTGCCACACCATACTCTGTAGCATAAACGCTGATGAACATGGGCTGAAAAGGTTAGACTATTGTTGGAAAAATGGTGAAGTTCATGGGTCCTTGATTTGTGGTGCTTTGGGTACTTGGCTAGTACTTGTCCTTCTGCTTCTAGCCTTCTCAGGAGAGACCACTAAGGTCACATATATACTCGATAAATGCATAGTTATAAGGCTGAGGATGGCACGGTTGGCCAGTTCTCAGTCATGGTACCCTCGACGAAGTACCAATTGGTAAGAGATGCGTGAAGCCTAACTATGGGCAGCTTAAGCTTCCGGGCGTGTCTTGACTGGCCAGACATGGTTCACTCGGAGAACTAGATGTCCTTTTACTCGAGGCGTCCTGCGATGTGGCGGACGACCTCCTCAATGGTCGAGATGGCATGGACAGTTGGTACGGGCTAGAGAGTCGGGCGAGATGCAGGGATATGACAAAGAGTGGGCCGAGTGGGTTTCCGAAGATGTCAGTATTTGGAGGTCCTACCGGGAGATAGAACCCATATATTTTTTGCTGCTCATTTTGTGCTATTGGCACCTTATGCTCACGAGGAGCAGCATAGGAGCAACATGGAATGGTGAGAGAGATGTATGGCAACCGGGGCTGCCTAGTTTTATGAATAAGGAGCCCCCTAACGGGTTACTCAATGGGATTGAGCAAGGCCCACTATAGATAAAGACATGCGAGTTGACTGGTTTTTTTTTTTGAGAATCCTGAGCCAAAGTGTGGCAGTGACCAATGGTGGCCCTACGAGCGGGCTGCTTTGCGAGGTCTTTTAGGTAGACGAAAGCAGGGGCTTGATGCATAATAGCTCGGGCTTGATGCATAACTACAGCCGTTCTCTGGTCTTGATGAGCAAGAGGTAAGCAGCCGTGTGGTGTACCTAATGGATCAGCAAGGGCTGGTTTTACTGCAAGCCACAGATGGCCGCTGCATTCCCCCACGACGAAGCGGAATACGAGAGAGTGCAAGATGGATAGAGTGTACTCGATACCGTGCCTGGCATATCAGGCAGCAAGAAAAATAGGTGGTTGGCCAATGGTTTATCCCTCCTTGAAGAGGGCTGATCAGCGAGGTGGAGTACAATTTGCGAGGTACTGAAAAGAATGGTGTTTTTGACTGGTCATGCGAACCAGGTGAGGTGTCGCTCAAATATTCATGGGAGGTAAAGTTGGCCAATGTAAGGCACAATCCATATTGCTAGCGGGTGGGCTCCATTGAGCACGAGCCCGCGTTTTATTTGAGTTGCTTCGTTTGGCTAGTGGCTTGGATTGGAGCTACGACAGGAAAATGCGGGGTTAATGATGATGATGGGTATGCTTGGAGAGTGATCATGCACACACTTTTTCTCATTCGATGGTGTTGGTTAAGATGGCACCACTAAATTCCCGGTATCGAAGCGGCAAATAAACTATATGCTTATTGCAGCCAGCAGCGTAGTGCGTTGATGGGTAAATCAGAAATGCGGGGATGGCAATCGAGCGACTTCGTTTGGTTGATTTCTTGGACTAAAATTATGGCATTGGATGACACTGCATATGTGGCTTCGAGTGGTGTCCAACAATGTAAGTTGCGCCCGGAAGATGGGGGTTATTGCTCTATGGATAATGTATGTACACTCGATGAGGACATCGAGATTTTTTGCGGGAGGGGTGAGTGTTACGGGTCCCATTTTTTGAGAACACTTCGGGACCCTCCACCTCTTCTCGGCCTCGCATTACTAGCTCACTTTCATGCTCCGAGCCTCGAGGGATCCGAGCCGACAAGAGGCCTAGCTATTGATTTTGGTTGCAAGCGTGCTCCCATTGGTCTTCGGTCAGGGAAAAGCTCGATGGGGAAGCTCAGATCAGGTTGCCTGGATGCCAAAGCATGTGAGGTATGGATGCAAGCCATTCCAGAGTGGAATGTGGATGATTTTGGGCATAAGCCCTTTGTTAGCTTCTGAGTCATGCATGTTCACGGACACTGGCAATTCCCCATTGTCTGAGGGGAGAGAGTCGGCAGGCTCCACCTGACGCTCCTTATCATCAGTTTCACTTAAGTAGCCCGCAATCTTCCCATCTGGCTCGTAGGCCATCAATTCCCCATCCCAAAGGACCTCACAGTCATTGCATCTGCTGAAATCCAGCCCAAAGGATTAGAACCGTTTTCTGGTCTTGCTAAACAAGAGGTAAGAAAACAGGTGTTGCTCCTAATGGATCAGAAGGGGCTGGTTCGAATGCAGGCCACAGATGGCCATGAGATTTTTCCTCTATGAGGTGAATTACCAGAAGATGCGAGGCGTCTTGCAATACATCGGACTACCCCGCCGATGGTCCAGATGACATGGACAGATAATATCCAGGCTAGATAGCCGAGTGAGATACAGGGATATAATAGTTTGGTCCGAAATTTTTCTCAAAAATGTCGGTACAATTGTCGCAGACTCTTGTGCATACTCACTCGCCAAGCATACCCAACATCATCATTGACCTTGTATTCCACTGTTGTGGATCCAAGCCAAGCAACTCTCCAAATAAAACAACTCGTACGAGGCGCGGGCTGCTGCTCACCGAAACCCGCATTCCCGCAAGACGAGTTCTGTCCTACATCAGCTAGGTCTTCTTCGTTTGTCCTTGTCGCATTCCTTACACTGCTAATCACCTGTGTTCCCTACTCGTGACTACCAAGCCCTTCGAGCATCAACCATACTAGAAACATTACCACCATCAGTGTGCCCACTCTACATAATTGGGAGCCCCATGCCCTGTTTTGCTGGAGAGGTAAGCACCTATAATACCATCTGGTCGTGCTTCCATCCACTCCCCGTTTTTTTTAAACGTGCTTGTGTCCTCACAAGAAGCTTGATGGAAGTGAACCAATTGTCTGCAGTTGAAGGAGCTTGTCATCATGGAACAGAGGAATGAGCTGATCCGTCATTTATCAGATACGAGATGTGTACCCGATCAGATCGCGAAGCTGATTCCTGGAAATGCAGTGAAAAACATAAAGTGAATCTAGACCAAGTTCATTGAGTCTGCAATGCGTCAAGTTGATCCACCACATATCAGCTTATGGTATGATTTGGCATACATGTCAATCAAAGCTTTGTCAAGTATTATGTTGTTTTCCATCAAATCTTGAATCTTTTGCCTTGGTCGACTTCTTGTTTCCTTGGTTGATTTCTTGTATGGTAACACATTCCTTCCAAATGCAAGGATTAGTGATTAGGAGAGATGCATGCCTTTGCTTTAAAAAAAAGAAAATAGATTAAGGCTTTCACCTTGGCCTTGCATAGAAGTGGAGTCCAAGAGATAGCATTGCAAATATAAAGCTTACCAAGAACTTGTGTGCTGTCAAAAGTATATCACATGCCACACATGTCAATCAAAGCTTTACCAAAGCTGGTCAAGCATTGTTCTCTTATCATTCCTTTGGTAATTAGCATCAAATTATATATAACTCTATATTCTAACTTCTTAAGTTTTACCATTTGCTAGTTTACAAGAAGCTCTTCAACATCTACAAAGAAACTTAACATTTGACTATAACACAAGGTATGTCATATTTAAAAATATTTAAAACACCTATAAAAAAACAAATTTTAATATTAGTATTTTGATAACCACAATAAGATCAAAATGATTTTCTTTCCAAATTAGAATATTAGTTTAAGCTCAATACAAATAATATACCTATCAATATAAATATAATGAAATCTTAAGGTCACCAAATATACAAAATAATAATAAAAAATACATAATTGAAGATGAAAACAAATAAACTATTACCTACGAACAAAGCATCCAAACTAAAACAAAAAGCAAAGCATACCAAGATTATAAGACATTTACGTAGAAAAACAAATTTACTTCCAACTTTTGACATTTTTAATTTAGATTTTGATTCATGGGTAAATATTTGTTCTAATTCGATCAAATCATATAAATATTGTTCCAATTGTGGAAACTTATTTTTTAAGTATGAAAAACAAAACTTAAAATATACAAATACCTATTTACGAGGATATGAATTATCTAATCCATATCTAACATCATTTCAAAATAACAAACAAGACAATATAGAAATTTATAACTGTTCCAACACTACAAGAGGCTCTTCACATTAGCGACGCTCACACAGCGACGCTCAAAAAAAAAAATCCCGGCGTCGCTATGAGCGTCGCTATAAGCGTCGCTATGAGCGTCGCAAATTTACAAAGAAATTTGCGACGCTCATAGCGACGCTCATAGCGACGCTCACTGGGGTAAAAAAAATAACCGAGCGCGCCCAAAAACTCAGATCTCAGATCTGAGTTTTTCGGCGCCCTCAAGCAAAGAGCAGGTAACGCTCTCCCTCACTCTCTCTCTCTCTCTCTCTCTCTCTCTTTTTCTTTTACACACACACACACACACACACACACACGAGGAGAGGAAGGAGAGCCAGGTATGCTCCTTCTCTCTCCTCATTCTCATGTTCCCTTCCCCTCTTTCTCTCTCCATCGCGCTCTCTCTCACACACACACACATACACACACACATATAGTGTTTTTGAGAGAGAGAGAGAGAGAGAGAGAGAGAGAGAGAGAGAGAGTGCAAAAACGCACACATACATAAACAAAGAATGCACACACACATTGAGAGAGAAAAAGAGAGAGAGAGCATGCATAAACAAAAAACGCACGCATTGAGAGAGGAAAAGAGAGAGAGAACATGCATAAACAAAAAACGCACACATTGAGAGAGGAAAAGAGAAAGAAAACATGCATACGATCCAAAAAAACGCACACACATTGAGAGAGAAAGAAAGAGAAACTAAGGGAGCGTCGTAGGAAACTAATTAAAATTAAAAGACCTAAAGATCTAGCCGACGAGGAGTTGAACTGAAGACCTATTATTCAAGAGAGAAATGGCATAATCAATCTATCATACTTGGCATGAGTGATAGAAAGGTTATACCATTTATCTCTTTTTATTGGCACACACATCCACACACGCGCACACACACAGGAAGAAGAGAGTTATAACGTCGTAGGAAACTATTTTAAAAGACGTTAAAGATTAGGTTATATGTAGACTTACATTAAATTAGATTTAGGTTTATTTTTAACTAGATTTACATTTATTTAAGCTAGATTTAGATTTATGTTATATTAGATTAGATGCGGGTCTCCATAGACTGCGATGCCTGCATGAAGCGGGTGAAGAAAGCCCTCAATGGAATATAGGGTATTGCTGCCTTCACTCATAGTGGGCTCCGTCGATCCAAAAGTACTGGTGAAATGTCTTCAGAAGATAGGGAAGAAGGTGGATCTTCAGGGCGGCAAGAGTCACTACATCCCCGACACAATGACCATCTAGACAACCTCTAGTCATTAGACTTACGTTAAATTAGATTTAGCTTTATTTTTAGTTAGATTTACGTTTATTTAGATTTACGCTTATTTACGTTAGATCGAGTCCACGCAAGAATTACTTACGGTTTAGGGTTTAGAGTTAGACGAACAGTGAAAAGATCTACTGTGAAAAGATGTTAAGATGAAGTGAAGTGCTACAGCTAGAGAAGAGGCAAAGGGATTTTGTCCACTACATGCAGTATCATGTAGACGTGGGTGTCTAGATTTCTTGTACCCACAAATATAGGTATTGACCAATAAAGACGAGATTATAACCCGGTGGTTCTGATCTCCGTGCACCTCTAGACCGAGGTGTGCGGGGATTGGACATGACTAGAGAATGTGAGGTAAAGAGAGAGAGAGAGAGAGAGAGAGAGAGAGAGAGAGAGAGAGAGATAAGATGAAGAATGCCAATAGAATATTAAATTTGTTGTCTAGGTTATAAGTTTTTTATCCTCATTATGAGTAGCGACGAGGATGTGGGACCGTCCAACCGAAACACCTATCTCTCAACGAGGGTCTTATGTCCTTGTAATCAATGCAAGCATGCTGTGCGACGGACAAGACGTGTTTCTTTGCAGCACGTTCGTGAATTTGGCGAGTTCGATCCATCTATTATAGATCGAGTTGTTGCCAATTATAACTCGTCGGACTCTGACGCTGGCCAACAAGCAGCAATCTTGCAACCCAATAGACGTATTCGCAGGCGCTTTGGTCAAGCAGCATATGTGAGGCCACAAGATGTAGCCTCTGACAGCTCGGGGGATGATCATGCAGAGCACATTCCCAACGAGGCAATGTTTGAGCCCGAGATTGATGAAATGATCGAGACGATCATGGATTCAGAAAGGCTTATCTATGATGATATGAAAAGTGAAGCCGATACATCATTGTATAATGGAGCACGTATGTCTAGATTGAAAGCACTCCTGGTTCTTCTCAACATGCAGGCAAAGTTTGGATGGAGTGACACTAGCGTCACAGCGCTTTTCAGGTGATCTATTACAATTAGTTTACTTTAATAGAACTCATGGTGTATAATGATCTGATAGATTTTTACACGACTGTATCATATTTTTATGTTGTGTAGATTGCTGAAAGAGCACATTCTACCAGCTGACAATGTGATGCCAGATTCCCGAGATGAAGCAAGAAAGATTTTGCGAAACTTGGGGATGGATTACAATTCTATCCACGCTTGTCCTAATGACTGCATTCTTTTCAGAGGGGAATACACAGACATGGAGAAGTGTCCGAAATGTGATTCCGAAAGATATCGAGTAGATCTCCACGGGACAAAAATTCCACAAAAGGTTTTGCGACATTTTCCTTTGCTTCCTCGCATCAAGCATTTCTTCGAATGTAAGTCCATGGCCGCCCTAGCATCATGGCATGAGGAGAATAAATCTTCGGATGGTGTGCTACGAATTCCTGCAGATTGCGCAGCCTGGAAACATATAGATGGAACATGGTCGGATTTTGCCAGGGAAGCTCGAAATTTGCGCTTAGGCCTGGCTATGGATGGCGTAAATCCATTTGGTCAAAGATCAACATCTTACAGTGTATGGCCCGTTGTCATCGTCAACTACAACATTCCCCCGTGGTTGACTACGAAGAAGGGGCACCTATGGCTAAGCTTGATTGTGCCAGGGCGATATAAAGTGGGGAATATGGATGTGTATCTTCGTCCACTATTGGAAGAGCTACAACAATTGTGGATTGGCATAGAGGTGGTGGATATGAGCCGACACACAGGACGACGGAATGCTTTGATCAGAGGTATTCTAATGTGGACCATGCATGACTATCCCGGGCTAACAGAATGCTCAGGTGATCTATTGACACTCCTCTCTCAGACACTGTAAATCTTGTTTTTCCCCATAGTTGATCTATTATCATGTGTATACATGCAGGGCTTCAAACAAGCGGATACAGAGCATGTGTCACATGTGGACCTAGACTGAATGCACGTAGGGCACCCTCACTGAAGAAGCAAATCTACGAAGGTCATCAAGCGTATCTTCCGGAGAATCATGTGTTACGCGACGGCTTTTTGGGAAGAGAGCCACCAAGGATGTCTGCACAAGCATGGTTAGAGCAGAAGGAGATGTGCGATGACGGATTGCCTCCAGGGATGAAGAGACTATCTCTATGGTACGAGTTACCATACTGGCCTCGACTCGTGATCAATCACTTGCTCGATCCAATGCACATATTCAAGAATGTGGGTAATCTACTATGGGACCATTTGACCGGCAAGAAAGATACTTTGGGAGCCAGAGTTGACCTTAGAAATGTGGATCGTATGGAGCAATATTGGCCGCAAACAGCGTCTGATGGATCGATAAAACTTCCTAAAGCACCATGGATTTTCACAGGAGCCCAAGAACGCAAAGTAAAAGAGGCCATTCGATCTTTGCGGACCCCCACTGGCGTAATGCACTCGCTCCGAACGTGTTTTACTAAAGAAGGAAAGCTTACCGGTTTGAAGTCACACGATTGGCATAAAATGTGTCAGGTACGTTCATAGTGGACTTTAATATCATTGCATAAAATGTGGACTTTAATATCATTGCTGCACATACTTTACAGTTTATTTTACCGGTTGCCATTGAGGGATGTTTGTCTCTCGACATCCGTAACACAATCTACAAACTTGCAAAGCTGGTGCAATGGATCTCACAAAAGGAGATCGACGTAGACTCCATACCATTCGCCAAACTAAATGCTGCGGAGCTTGTGTGCATGTTTGAGAAACATTTTCCTACTACAATGCTAACCATTCAGGTGCATCTTCTTATTCACATAGTTGATGAGGTGGAAATAGCTGGCACAGTTCATTCCAGATGGATGTTCTTCTTAGAGCGTTTCATGAAAACGCTTAAGGGATATGTGCGTCAAAAGGCACGTCCGGAGGGTAGCATGGCAGAAGGTTGGTTGGTATCAGAGTCCCTAGTGTACATTGGAGAGTGGTTAGACGGATTTGATAAATCCCGGGATACGCTATGGCGAACCATAGATGATGAGCGCATATCTGGGATTGTCATGTGCAATCTCGGTGTTGAGAAGAAGATGACGGAAGATCTAGAGGCTAAAATCAACCGATTTTGCATGCTTCACAATCCAGTGATGCAAAAGTGGATTTCACAATATGAGGATGCAAAGCAAGAGCGACAAAGGGCACGAATCGAGTGGAGACGGGGAAGACGACCACCGATGCACTATCCAGCGGTTCTGGAGAGCCTACCAACCTTCATGAGCTTAAGATGGTTGCACAACCAATTGAAAAGCGCACAACAATGCGGTGACGAAGTGACTGAAGAAGAGTGGGAGTACTCTCGGGGTTGCGCGACCAAGGTAAGTTTGCAATGTACGACTAGCAAGTGACTTTATTTATAAACGTTTGAACGGCCACTCATAATCTTTGTTCGTTGTAGTATAAGTCATACACAGCAGCATGGTGTAAAGGTCGACATTTTAGGGTGGAACGAATCGACAAAAAGCGTTTTACTCAAGATTGTGGAATCATGGCAAAATTTGAACAGTCTAGTCGACGACGTTCCTCTGATGCAGATCCCGTGGTGGCGGAACTCACTTACTTCGGCACGCTGCAAGAGATTTTGAGGATCGATTACAGAGGATTTTTTGTCGACTTGTTCGACGTGCAATGGTTCAAGATAATCATGGAGGGTCGAAACGCTACTGTGCGTAGAGGAGAGTCTGGTTTTCTTGAGGTGGATTCTACTAAGAAATGGACTGACCTAAGAGACACTTTCGTACTACCCGAGCATTGTGAACAAGTAAGTATATAAATAGTTAACATCCCCCTTTTACAAGTTATGTGCTTGAAAGCTCTCATGTAAGTTATGTGGCTCTGGCAGGTAGTATTTCATCCTACAAAGTCTACATCAAACTGGTGGTACGTCATAGAGGTAGCCCCTCGTAGTGCAAGGACGTATGAAGGCTACCATGTGCCAATCACAACGACATCAATGGAGGAGATCAGAGAAGATGCTCAATCAGAAGCCGCTGCGGTGGTGCCAGACGAGCATCAAGATGCTACTGCTCTATATGGGGTGCATGCAGAGGAGCTACAAAATGAAACAGAGGATATGTGTTTAAACGGAGAGCTCTATATAGATATAGGAAGTTATGCTGAGTTATGCGAGGATGAGAGAGAGATCTCTTAAAGCCACAAATATTGTATTTGAACAATTTTGCTCCGTGCTGTAAAAGCTCTAGCTCTTTTGATTGAAAATTCTGAGTTTTCGACTTGCCTCTTCTACCACTCGATTCATTGCGTCATTGTATTTATATGCGTCATTACGTCATTGTATTTAATGGTATTTGCGTCATTGTCTACTCTATTCATTCAATATTAAGTTTAAATATTCGTGTGTTTAATGCAGGTATGGATGATGAGGAGTTTCTTTCTTCTTTGTCACCGCAGCAGAGACAGTGGTACGTGGAGCGTCATCGCTCTGGCGCATCATCGCGCGTTCCTACACCATCCGCATCTCCCTCTCTTTCGGAGCATTCGGCGCGCTCCGAAGCTTCGACGTCGACGAGACGAGCGTCACACTCTTCTAGACACCGGCGCTCTAGTGGTGGCGGTGGCGGTTGTTGTGGGGATTCCGCCACCGATGCCTCCACACCGCCTCGTGTTCGACGAGGCTCTTTACCCTCCCCTTCTTTGCCCGCCCCCACACCAGCCACAGCATCGCCGTCTACGCCAGGTTTTGCACGGCTGACTGTTCCTAGAAGCTACACACCTCTACCTACTCCGCCAGGAGCCACCCCACTCGACACTCCTCGCTTCGGGGCCCAGACGCCGGTGGAGACACCTGACGTCCGTACCCCCATCGACACGCCGCTAGAGACCCCTGCCGGGACACCCAGGTTCACGCGTCACCGGCCAGAGGGCTTGCCTTACTCCGTCGACATCAGCGGCGGCATCATCATGGATGATGACGGCAAGAAGGTGATCTCGCGCATGCGTGGTCTTTGCTCTCAGCTGTTTAGACACTATATACTAAACAAATGGAGTGAAGTACCAAGTGATTTAAAAAACAGAGTCATCAGCATACTTCATGATGAGTTTCCCGTTCCAACACGGGATCAGCGCTTCAATGAAGACCTGATGAAGATTCGAATGCGCGAATACTGCAAACACAAGCGTTCCGAAGTGCAAAAAGCAATCAAGAATGGGTGGAATAGGCCAGATTGGCTGGCCAAAGAAGATTGGAAGAATGCGAAGAAAGCAGCGCGCGAGAATCCCGACAAGTGGAAGCAACAAAAAGATGCAGCCAGAGCGCGAGTAGAGGCAGGAGCTCGCACCACTTGGGGAGCGGTGGATGGGCATCATTTGAGGCCGATTTTGTAAGTCTTTTCACATTGCTCTTTATGCATGTTCGATAGTTTAGGGTTTATGAGTTTTTTAGTTCTAACATAATGAAATCTTTGTATGTTTTGACAGTGGTCGATGACAGGACGTGATCCCACACCGTACGAGCGCGAGTACGCAGGCAGGAAGGGCTTAAACGCCCTGATGGACATTCTCAGTTCTCGCAGCGGCATGGTTAGTATTACGGTTTACTCTTTTTTATTTTTTGTATTGTTTTATAAATGTCGTTATATGTTTATACTTACTGAAAACTGTCTTATTGTCTTTTTTTGCAGAATCCGACAGATACGCCGCTTGGACGCGATGAGACGTCTGATTAGACGACGTCAGTTTAGCCGTAGCTAGATAGCATTAGTTTAGGGTTTCTCATAGCTTATGTATCATGAGACGGATTTTATACGTCTTTTTGAACCATGTATATTATTACATTTGTCACCGCAATTCCTTTTGCCAATCAATTCTTTATGCCTATGATGTTGTACAATTGTCATTATTACATTTGCCAATCAATTCAGTTTGTCTATGATGTGTACAATTGTCAATTTTGCAAACAATGCGTCTTGTGGGTGACTATTTTGGGTCTATTATTTACCTTTGCACTTTTTTTAAAAAGTGAATCAAGTACAATATGGTTGATGGGTGGCAGGGCATTCAATGCCCTGCCACCAAAAAAATATTCTCTCAGGCGTCGCTATAAGCGTCGCTATTTATGGCTCTGCGGCGTCGCTATATGCGTCGCTATACTCTTCTGTGAGAGCGTCGCTATAAGCGTCGCTATAAGCGTCGCTATAAGCGTCGCTATATAGCGACGCCTATAGCGACGCCTATAGCGACGCATATAGCGACGCTCTCGTAGCGACGCTTTTAGCGACGCTTATAGCGACGCCGGGGGTTATAAAAACCCAGTGTATTTCCGTCGCTAAGAGCGTCACAAGAGCACATAACCTCTTGTAGTGCAAATGTTTTCGAAACAATGTGAGAGGAAAATATTGGGTAACTTATCACCCAACTTATATAAAAAAAATACTAACAATGAATGTACATGAAGTACAAATGCTATCTACTTTAGATATCTCTTTAAATATAGGTAAAAAGATAACATCTATAGCCATAGGTAATATAGAACAAAGATCATTATTAGATAATCCTCTATTTTCATATCAAAATAGTAATGATTTATTAAATATTCTAACAAAAAGCTCATATGACATAAACACACTATTGCACTTTTTAGTAAAAAATAATCCATTAGTAAAAAAATTCTATACTATATATGAACAACCACAAAAAACTTTAGCAATTCCTTCTAATGCAATTACTACTTTTCTAAACAAACATGCATCATCTTCTCCTTATGACTTAATGATAGTAGCACACAATACAAATTATTTAGGTATCTTAGACAACACACAACTAAAATCACAATACAAAATAGGTAAGTTATCTCATGGTGGGGTTATGTATGAAAGATTAAATAACAAAAAAATCATTAACTTATATGCAAGTTTAGATGGAGTATCTAATTCAGAAGATATTACAATAGAGAAAGCCCTATTTCCATTTCTATTTCCATTAGGATATGGAGCTCATGATGGAGCTTTAAAATTTCGTACATATCTAAAAATGAGAATAGCCTCATTCTTCTCAATATTCACTTTATACAAGCCATACTTATTGATGATGTACCAATTACGTCAAGCTTTGATAATAGCAAATTCAACAAATTTAACAATGCTACAATCAGATATAGATAAATTTAAACTTAAAAATCCACATGCATCTGACAAATAATAAAGAATGAAGAAGACATAGAGAATCTAGTTGGAAATTATTCTCAATTGCATCTATTAATCGATGAATTTAGACAACAAATTACAAATCAAATACTTCAAATGCATCCCATACATAATTTAGAAGAACATTTAACATCAAATGATTTTATAGAAAAACAGACAAATATTAAAACTCTAGGAGAGAATCAATATGATCCAATAATACATCTACAAGAGCTTAAACACATAGAAAATACAACTTTGACTAAAGAGCAAGAACTAATATACAATAAAATTTTCAAAAAATCGGGTGGGTTACATATAATAAATGGAACACCTGGATCTAGGAAAACGTTTCTAATTCAATATATCACATTTAAATGTATAAGCAAAAACATAGGAGTCCTCCTTACAACAACCACAGGAGTAGCAGCTACAAGACTTAGTCGATTAGCACGTACTTCACATTATTTTTTTTGTTTACCTAATAAAAATCAATTATTTCGTTCTAATTTAGAACCAAATGATATCCGTTCAATTAAAATAAGATCTTATGATGTAATTATAATTGATGAATTCTCTATGATGACATCACAAATATTATATACAATTATACTCCAAATTTCAGAAGCTTGTAATTTATCTACGCTAGAAATATTTAACACTAAAAAACTACTTCTATTTGGAGATATAGCGCAATTGCCTGCAATATGTAATTGTAAAAATAAAGACTTGATATGCCAAAAATGTGTAATAACAAATTCTACATTTTGGAAATTAGCTATACACCACACATTATATACCTCAATACGTCATTGTTCAGATCCAAACTTCATTGAATTCTTAAATATAATCAGACAAAGTAAACCATATAAATCACAATTAGATA
This sequence comes from Adiantum capillus-veneris, assembly GCF_014529385.1. NCBI lineage: Eukaryota > Viridiplantae > Streptophyta > Polypodiopsida > Polypodiales > Pteridaceae > Adiantum > Adiantum capillus-veneris. Next base: position 45,050,739 of record NC_140950.1, on the reverse strand, counting down.
AATACTTAAAAGATACATTTATACAGAAGAAAGATTTAGAATAATATATAGATAAAGACACAACTATATTATGTACACATAATAAAGATGTCATATACTATAATGACCTCATATTATTAAAGATATTCAATCATTCCAATATATTCAATATAGATATTGCTACAATAGCACATCCAGTATACCAGAACTACAAAATTGGATAAATGATACAGAATTTTATACCCTATTCAGAGTAGCAATGTTTACACAAAACATAGATCTAGCAATAGGTATAGCTAATGGAACTTTTGGGACAATCGTAGATATTAAATATAACAATATAACATCTATTTTAACAAAACTTATAATACGTGTAAATCATACACAACAAAATGTAACTATTAGAAGATCTAAATATAAAAAAAAGACATACAATGGAACATGGTATCATAAAACATCTTTTCCACTAACACTAGCATATGCAATGATTGGACATAAATCCCAAGGATGTACTATCTTTGGTAAGTCATTGTTAATAGTTCAAAAATATTTTTCTCCTGGACTATTATATGTCATGTTGTCTCGATCAACTAACCGAAAGAACATAAAAATATTGAATTCAATTACAATCGACGATTTCTAAATACAAGTAATAAACCATTATATATATGAAGATTATTGACTTACAAAAGTATACTCCCAAGATTAAAACAAAGGTAATGTATGCTAAATTATTTTATATCAAAATTAAGGTGCTATAATTTATTACTATATTGATATAAAAGAAACTATTAATAAATTCATTTTTATATTTTTCAGATTGAAAGCTAAACAATATGGAGGTAAGCTTATATCTCTAATCACGTACTTCAATATTTATAACCTTAAATGTATAAATTGTGTTAAAATATATTAGGTCTTCAATTCTATCAAAGCTAAAGCAAAATCCATAATAGACCTACAAGAAAAAGAACAAGAAGAGCAACGAAAATCAAAAAGGCAACACAGAGAAAACACCAACAAGTTCAATAATATTTTAAATCAATTATCAACATAGTCAAATAATGCATTCTCACATCTCTCTCTAGATCTCTCTCTCTCTCTCCACCCAAATGTGAATCCATTGTTTATTTTAAAATAACAATCTATATTCTAAAATATTTAAATATATTTTAAATACATTATATATTTATATTAAAACTCATAAAAGTTCATACAAAATCATTTTAAAAGAGTTTAATTGTTTTTTTTACAGAAGCAAAGTCTCCCCGAAAATCAATAACTCCAAAAAATAAAAGTAAGATTTTTATTTATAAATTACAATGTATAATAAATAAAAATATATATATTGGACAAACGAATAATCTAAAAAGAAGGATTTTACAACATAAAAAACAACCTACTAAATTGATGATAACTGACATTAGCAGATACAAGCCGTCCAATAAAAAGTTCACGATCGAAATTATAGATTCAACAACAATAAAGGACAAAGCAAATCACTTAGAAACACTTTATATTAAGAAATTTAGATCGATTACTCCAAATGGATACAATGTTTTTTTCGAAAATCCTTCTTCTTTTAACAAATACTATTACCTAAAGAAAAGAGACCTTATTTAATTTAAAGGGTTGTTATCTCTCTCTCTCTCTCTCTCTCTCTCTCTCTCTCTCTATTCAAAAAAATACATTATAGACATAATCTATTGCAAAAATGTATACATTTCACATTAAATCTAACCCTACACAACAACTTCACGCTCAACCATTAGCTAACTGCCCCATACTAGTTTTGTCTTATAAGACTCTCTTTTTATGTTTCGTGCACAAATTTTAAGAAGTATGCATACTTAGGATCATGTTTGTGATGACTACGTCTCCCAAACACCAAGTAGAACTTGTCACTCTACTTTGGAAGTATGATATGGACTAAAAGGAGCAGACATGCTTGCGACAGACAATGTCTCTCAAGCACCAAGTGGATTAGTCATCCACTCTGAAATGATGTCATAGGGTAAAAATGGATCCTCTACCCGCTGAGACCAATGGACTAATGGGTGAGACTTTACCATATCTACCTTATAGTCGAGGACGACTATGATTTGAAGAGAGAGGTAATCTCATAAAAACTAATATCTAACCAACCCAAATGATTTTCTCATATTAAACTGATCACTTAATGTGGGAGAATAAACGGGAACAAGGGTTAAGATATAGACATGTGCTTTTAGATCTATCTCAACACGGGGCCATCGGTAAAGGGACTCAAATGAGAGATGGTCTATCAAAGAGCGAGGCTAACCAATGGAGCATAAGACCTTAGGGTTAGCTTTATTGAAGACCTCCAATAATGTGTGTAAAAGTCCTTTGACCTTAGGTAAGCTAGGCTTGAGCTTGAGGCGCGGGAACCCGACCCAGCTCGAGGTGCTTGTTCTGCTTGTCATGCTTGATGACTAAGGTGCGTGAGGTGCTTGATGATTAAGTTGCTACTACCAATTAAGTTCATCATCTATGCTCTCAAAGTTACTCACTCTAATTCTCTTAATTCCGCTATTCTCTAAGTTCATAGGCCATTTCCATTACATATTTGACCTCTGAAGACGATAAACATCTCTCTCTCTCTCTCTCTCTCTCTCTCTCTCTCACACACACACACACACACACACACAAGCAAATTATAGAAGAGCCAACGAAGTAGATTTCAAAATAGGATTTTTAAAAATACAAGTAGCAAAAGTAGTTCTAAAACAGGTACATCATGAGTAAAAGTATCCACATGCTGTAAGCTCTCGTTTTAAGTCGCAGAGAGATTAAAGTTAGGGTTTCTCATCTTCAGCGAGGATGAGGTCATCAAGCTTCATGTCTTTGAGCCATGCAATCATGTCCTGCCGAGAGTAGGTGGCATTAAGCTCTTTAACATCATCAGAAGTCAATGACGAACTAGGGCAGATACTCTCAAAAATGGGTAGTCTACGTCTTGGGGTGTTGCCGGCGCTGCTGCCTTTCGTGCAGCATCCACCAGCATCAATTGTTTTAGGCTGCACAGGTGATACTGTAGCAAAATCCATATTGGTGCTCTCTTGCTTTAGCAGAGTGATCTTCCCATACTCTTTGGCTCGTGTACGAGGCTCAGGCTGAATTTCTGATCCGCTGGTACTTTGTTGTGAAGGTCGTGACGATGGCACTTCCTGATCTGCTGAGGAGGAGGATGCGCTTCCGTACTCCATTGTGGTTTCAATTGGATAGATTGCGATGAGAATAGTCATTGTTTAAATACACCACTCAAATTGCTTTTGACCTCCAGTTACGTCGAGATACCGACAGCAACGTACAGTCGTGGACACTACCGAGCGGAAAAGCAAGATCGTCTTTAGAGATTTCAAGACTTAGGGCGCGTTCACACTATCGGTGAGCCCAAGGGCTACTTCCCATTCCTTACTCTGATCTAGTTCAGACTGCCCACGGATGAGGATAGAGTTTAAAATCGAGGCAGCACTGACACGAAATGTAATTGGGTTCGTGGCTAGCCTGATTGTCCTCTTTTGGGTGGGGTAGCACGTTCAAGCCTTCTCCGCATTTGACGTCGAAAAGGTACGGAGTGTCTAGGGGTAGGTGCTACTTACGGCTCGAAAAGTGGCCTCTTTTTTTCCGTCCAATCACTTTTTCCATGATAGACGTGCCTGCATAGCCCAAACCCTTGGCACGACAGTTTGAACCCAACCTTAAGGTGTAGAGGAGGTCACACTGGCAACGAAGCTAAGGTGGAAGCATCATATCTATCGAATTATCCAAGCTTCATTTTTTTGTAGGTATATAGTTATCCTGCATCTTGATAAGCTCTAGATGATTAAAAAAAAAAAAAAATTGCACCATTTTAATACCGGCGACCAATGTGACAATGTATTATTTGTTACATAGCAAGGTTGAAGACCATCGCACACATTGCATCTTATGAGGAACCTTGCAATCTTGACATCATCTATGATTTTAGAAGAATCCATTGATAAACTAAAGAACAACCATGACCCTTGATGCATTGTTACAGATTTTAGTAGCAAGCACTCTAATAGGTTGATCACTGGAAGATTGACCAACGTTTGCAGATCATGAGGATTGCTATGGCAAAGTTTGTTTTTTAATTGTAAAAGATCTAAGATTTTTGTTGAACTAAGTGTAAAGCATGTTCATTCTTTGTCTAACCTAAGTATATACTAATTGTGTAGGTAGAGGTAGGGTTGTGTGATGAAATAGAGTGTATGGCTATCAATATAAGCATGAAAAGTAGATAAACCTTTCAAGAAATAGCATTTCCTTTTTCCTTTGCTACATAGTTTTGAACTACACATTATTTTCCTCCAAAGAAACTTTCCCACTACTTTCAACACTACACCATGCATCCTTCAGAAAAAAACTCTTTGGGTGCAGGGATTTTAATTACGCGATGACGCATTTTGTTAAATGTTAATTATTGTTGTTATTATCACTATTTTTTTCATGTTAATAACATATCTAATGTCATGACCTACGAAAACCGGTAGAAAACGTAGAGCCGGCGGGGCAACCAACAAACCCCGCCAGGCCCGGCGGCTTATTATGAAACCCGGCAGGCCTGGCCGGCAAAGCAAGAATCCCGCCGGCCCCGTCATGTACCCCCTCCATATTTGGCGGCTCTATATAACCCTGTAGTAGACATCACTTCACATCACTGCTTCCTCTAAATTTGGTCATCCTTTAAAATTTAGAAGAAAAACTAAAGGTAAAAAAATGAATAGTCTTTAAAAAAAATTAAAACTTAATGAACCTCTGATCATGGATCATTAGTTCTTTTTTGGACTGAACTGCTTCTTGAAAGGAGGTAGAAAGGTGAATCTTTGGGTCGGTATCTTTACACTTGGGATGGACTAATCTCATGTTTGGTTCACCGTTATATTTGCTAAATTGATTGCTATATTGATTAGAACTTCTATCATGGGCCATTAGTTCTTTTTTGGACTGAACTGATTCTTGAAAAGAGATAGAAAGGTGAATCTTTGTGTCGATATCTCTACTTTTGGGATGGACTGATCACATGTTTGATTCACCGTTGTATTTGCTTGCTATTCCGATGAGAGCTCCAATGATGGGTCATTAGTTCTTTTTTGGACTGGACTGATTCATGAAAGGAGGTAGGAAGGTGAATCCTTGGGTCGATATCTCTACCAAGGCACCACTTCGCAGAGCAAGCGAAAGGCAGGTGGAAAGAGTCAAGGACCCCAGTGGAATTTTTCCACAAATTTAAATAAGTATCAAGATTGGAAATGTAACTTTTGTAGCGAAGAGAAATCTGGAGGAGCACCAAGAATAAGGGATCATTTGCTAGGTGGCAATACGAGAATCCAAGGAGGAAAGTGCAAGGGCTTAGGTGCAGAAGAAGCAGCCATGCGCTTAAAAGCTTTAATTGGTAAGCTAATTTCCATGAGCAAAAGATCAAAACTCTCTACTTTCGACCATCACACCCCGGTATCGATAAGATCAAACCAGTATGAGGGATCATTGGGTGTAACGCCCACAAATGGAAGCACTCAAAGCAGGGAACCAACTTCTTATATCGATGGAACTACACCTCCAAACCATGGATCTCCTGACTTTCAGGTAGGATCGTCAAAAAGTAAACAGGTTAGCTTACAGACGAGCTTCAAAAATTTGCCTTAGAAGAAGCACAACTTGCACTAGCTAAATCCGTCTATTTCACTGGGGGATCATTGGCCATTGTCACCCGTGATGCATGGAAATCAGCTTGGAAACGCATTGGGGAGTATGGTGCTGGATTTACCCCTCCAACATATCATCATATGAGAAACCAACTGTTGGATAAATGTTACACAAGCACACAACAGGATATTCAAAGGGTAATATTAAATGCAACAGAACAATCTGGATACACCATAGTTAGTGATGGTTGGTCCAACGTTCAAAGGTGGCCATTGATCAACATCATGCTTGTATGTCCTCGTGGTGAGTTTTTTTATCAAAGCTGTGGATAGCTCTGGTCAAATAAAGTCTGGCAGTTTTATAGCTGACATCATTGGTGACGCAGTTGAGGAACTTGGAAAAGAAAATGTTGTCCAAGTAATCATGGACAATGCCAAAAATTGCAGGGCTACAGGTAGGATACTTGAAAGTCGCTTCTCTCACCTATATAGTGTTGGTTGCAGTACACACAGCTTGAACTTGGTATTGCAAGATTGGTACAAGAGGGAGGACACAGAGTGGTTCAAATGGATAGTAGACAATGCTCGCTTAATAGTCAAGTTTTTTTTGAAGCGTCAGAGGGTTCTTGACATGTACCGTCAGAGGATGTCTACTATGTTAAAACTGCCGTGTGAAACTAGATTTTGCACCAACTACTATACGGTAGAATCACTAATAAAAAATAAGAATGCTGTGATGGAGACATTTGTTTGTGCCACTTTTTCAGAATGGGAGGCTGGTCAAAGGGAGAAGATAAAAATCAAAATAGGGGTGATCAGAGATCTACTAGCTGATCGCCACTTCTGGGATGATGTGGTGGATGTGCACAATGTCATGATGCCAATTATGCTCGCATTACGCCAACTGGATTTTGCCTTGCCTAACATAGGTAATGTGTGGATGGCTTGGTGGACTTTTCAAGAAAGCCTTGCAAATCTAGAGGAGCCCCAGGAGCCAATTGTGAAGCCTTGGAAGACACCATTCACTCAAAAGAGGAGAGAAATTTTGAGAAAGTATGTGCATGGTCGATGGGTTGGAGCACATAGTCCACTACACAGCGTAGCTTTCTTATTGGATCCAGAGTATTTGGGCAACGGAAATAGACAAACTTGATGAGGAGGTGTTGGAAAACTTTTATGATGTGATAGGAAGATTATATGATGATCCTGATGAGCATGCATCAGTTGTTACTGATCTTACAAAGTTTAAACTCAAAGAGGGTAAGTTTGGTACAGAATTTGTGCAGAAACTTGCCACAGAGCAACCAGTGTGGAAGTGGTGGATGATGAATGGTGGTAGTGCACCCACCCTTAAATGCCTAGTTGTTAGAATCCTAGCCCAATGTGCATCCAATTCAAGTTTTGAGAGAAACTGGAGTACATATAAATATGTACATTCCACCATTAGAAACCGCCTTCTAAATTCAAGAGCTAAAAAATTGGTGTATATGTACTGCAACCATCAGCTATTGGCAAGAGTGCAAGCTGAGAACTACAAAGAGGAGATGCCGCGTTGGACTTATGATGTAACCAATGATGAGGTGGACGAAGACAGTGAGCTGCAAGGGGAATCTCATGAACTAGAAACTACATGTACTTTAGAAGAGATTGAAGAGAATTTGGAAATTGAACCAACTTTGACCCGTCGGCAAGCGACGGTGGTTTAATTAATAGATTATCGAATCCATTGAGTGACTTCTGTTTAAGTTCAAAAAGTGTTTATGTTATAATATTTAGTTTAAGGTTTAGACATCTACTTAATAATAAACGAAGCCCTTAAAAACCTTTACAAGGCCACAAATCGCTATTAAAGCTTCGTAATATACAAATCCCTAACAAATCTTTGCATTATCACATATCATAATTGAAGCTGAAGTGAGACAATTCACAATTCACTAATAAATTCTCGCAAGACAACGAGTAAATTTTTTCAAATGTTACAAAAACTATCCAAGTGATAGTGAAATATTTGTGAGTATATCTTCATTGTCCTGTTCACGCTGACCTTTAAGCTTATTATAGTCTTCAGACATTTTGAACATTGCATATAGATTTTTGGATATCTCAAACTCACATATAGCACAATGAAAGTTATTCATCATGCTTTGCATCAAGCATGATATATGATACATATGTCCGCATGGCAAGCTAAAGTGACCATACCACTCATGAAAGAATGATCTACATATGGGGCAAGGACCACCGTGCTCACCAGAAGCTGGAGGGGCCTCAATAGATGTTGGGTGCTCAATCAATGTGGTGGCATTTTGTTTTTTTATAGTCGCCTCTAACTCTTTTACGTGGCGAGATAGCACCTTCACCTCCCTTTGCAAGTCTCTATTTAGGGTTTCTTCTGCATGAGAGCCTTGTGTAGCTTGTGATGCTTGCCTGAGTTGAGTTTGAAGCTCCTACTTAACTTGGTGCACTTCCATTGATGCACCTTCTAGTGCCAATGACATCTCTTGCCGTGTGACAGTGATTGCAGTACAACGAATGTCCTCAACCGTCATGCGAGGTGTCCTTGAGCTAAAGTCCACTACTTCACCCAAGACATAATGCATGTATAACATCTTGGCAAACCACAATGGACAATCCATATGATACATAGGATGACCCATAACATCGAGATATATGTTCTCTCCATTGTCTCATATGTATGCATTAATGCATTGTGATAGCTTGAGTCGGCCTTTCTTGATGTTGTCATCTGCAACGCCTGGCCATATGGATTTGACCATTTCTCGGTCAATCCTAGTGTTCACCTCTTTCCATTGTGTACCAACTGGGTTGGCCCACTGGGAGTAACGAGCTGCAATTCGAGTGGTGTCGTTCACTCCACCGCCTTGACACATGGATCTGAGACGCTCAAAAGCACGCTTAGCCCTTTGATTATCATTATCCATATCCTGATTAAACACTCACTACAAGAGGTTGTGTGCTCTTGTGACGCTCTTAGCGACGGAAATACACTGGGTTTTTATAACCCCCGGCGTCGCTATAACCGTCGCTAAAAGCGTCGCTACGAGAGCGTCGTTATCTGCGTCGCTATAGGCGTCGCTATATAGCGACGCTCATAGCGACGCCTATAGCGACGCTCTCACAGAAGAGTATAGCGACGCATATAGCGACGCTACAGAGCCATAAATAGCGACGCTTATAGCGACGCCTGAGAGAATATTTTTTTGGTGGCAGGGCATTGAATGCCCTGCCACCCATCAACCATATTGTACTTGATTCACTTTTTAAAAAAAGTGCAAAGGTAAATAATAGACCCAAAATAGTCACCCACAAGACGCATTGTTTGCAAAATTGACAATTGTACACATCATAGACAAACTGAATTGATTGGCAAATGTAATAATGACAATTGTACAACATCATAGGCATAAAGAATTGATTGGCAAAAGGAATTGCGGTGACAAATGTAATAATATACATGGTTCAAAAAGACGTATAAAATCCGTCTCATGATACATAAGCTATGAGAAACCCTAAACTAATGCTATCTAGCTACGGCTAAACTGACGTCGTCTAATCAGACGTCTCATCGCGTCCAAGCGGCGTATCTGTCGGATTCTGCAAAAAAAGACAATAAGACAGTTTTCAGTAAATATAAACATATAACGACATTTATAAAACAATACAAAAAATAAAAAAGAGTAAACCCTAATACTAACCATGCCGCCGCGAGAACTGAGAATGTCCATCAGGGCGTTTAAGCCCTTCCTGCCTGCGTACTCGCGCTCGTACGGTGTGGGATCACGTCCTGTCATCGACCACTGTCAAAACATACAAAGATTTCATTATGTTAGAACTAAAAAACTCATAAACCCTAAACTATCGAACATGCATAAAGAGCAATGTGAAAAGACTTACAAAATCGGCCTCAAATGATGCCCATCCACCGCTCCCCAAGTGGTGCGAGCTCCCTGCCTCTACTCGCGCTCTGGCTGCATCCTTTTGTTGCTTCCACTTGTCGGGATTCTCGCGCGCTGCTTTCTTCGCATTCTTCCAATCTTCTTTGGCCAGCCAATCTGGCCTATTCCACCCATTCTTGATTGCTTTTTGCACTTCGGAACGCTTGTGTTTGCAGTATTCGCGCATTCGAATCTTCATCAGGTCTTCATTGAAGCGCTGATCCCGTGTTGGAACGGGAAACTCATCATGAAGTATGCTGATGACTCTGTTTTTTAAATCACTTGGTACTTCACTCCATTTGTTTAGTATATAGTGTCTAAATAGCTGAGAGCAAAGACCACGCATGCGCGAGATCACCTTCTTGCCGTCATCGTCCATGATGATGCCGCCGTTGATGTCGACGGAGTAAGGCAAGCCCTCTGGCCGGTGACGCGTGAACCTGGGTGTCCCGGCAGGGGTCTCTAGCGGCGTGTCGATGGGGGTACGGACGTCAGGTGTCTCCATCGGCGTCTGGGCGCCGAAGCGAGGAGTGTCGAGTGGGGTGGCTCCTGGCGGAGTAGGTAGAGGTGTGTAGCTTCTAGGAACAGTCAGTCGTGCAAAACCTGGCGTAGACGGCGATGCTGTGGCTGGTGTGGGGGCGGGCAAAGAAGGGGAGGGTAAAGAGCCTCGTCGAACACGAGGCGGTGTGGAGGCATCGGTGGCGGAATCCCCACAACAACCGCCACCGCCACCACTAGAGCGCCGGTGTCTAGACGAGTGTGACGCTCGTCTCGTCGACGCCGAAGCTTCGGAGCGCGCCGAATGCTCCGAAAGAGAGGGAGATGCGGATGGTGTAGGAACGCGCGATGATGCGCCAGAGCGATGACGCTCCACGTACCACTGTCTCTGTTGCGGTGACAAAGAAGAAAGAAACTCCTCATCATCCATACCTGCATTAAACACACGAATATTTAAACTTAATATTGAATGAATAGAGTAGACAATGACGCAAAGACCATTAAATACAATGACGTAATGACGCATATAAATACAATGACGCAATGAATCGAGTGATAGAAGAGGCAAGTCGAAAACTCAGAATTTTCAATCAAAAGATGTGAGCGCGAGTAGAAAAGAGCGTTACACACCATGGAAGCTACTTAGAGAGCTAGAGCTTTTACAGCACGGAGCAAAATTGTTCAAATACAATATTTGTGGCTTTAAGAGATCTCTCTCTCATCCTCGCATAACTCAGCATAACTTCCTATATCTATATAGAGCTCTCCGTTTAAACACATATCCTCTGTTTCATTTTGTAGCTCCTCTGCATGCACCCCATATAGAGTAGTAGCATCTTGATGCTCGTCTGGCACCACCGCAGCGGCTTCTGATTGAGCATCTTCTCTGATCTCCTCCATTGATGTCGTTGTGATTGGCACATGGTAGCCTTCATACGTCCTTGCACTACGAGGGGCTACCTCTATGACGTACCACCGTTTGATGTAGACTTTGTAGGATGAAATACTACCTGCCAGAGCCACATAACTTACATGAGAGCTTTCAAGCACATAACTTGTAAAAGGGGGATGTTAACTATTTATATACTTACTTGTTCACAATGCTCGGGTAGTACGAAAGTGTCTCTTAGGTCAGTCCATTTCTTAGTAGAATCCACCTCAAGAAAACCAGACTCTCCTCTACGCACAGTAGCGTTTCGACCCTCCATGATTATCTTGAACCATTGCACGTCGAACAAGTCGACAAAAAATCCTCTGTAATCGATCCGCCACCACGGGATCTGCATCAGAGGAACGTCGTCGACTAGACTGTTCAAATTTTGCCATGATTCCACAATCTTGAGTAAAACGCTTTTTGTCGATTCGTTCCACCCTAAAATGTCGACCTTTACACCATGCTGCTGTGTATGACTTATACTACAACGAACAAAGATTATGAGAGGCCGTTCAAACGTTTATAAATAAAGTCACTTGCTAGTCGTACATTGCAAACTTACCTTGGTCGCGCAACCCCGAGAGTACTCCCACTCTTCTTCAGTCACTTCGTCACCGCATTGTTGTGCGCTTTTCAATTGGTTGTGCAACCATCTTAAGCTCATGAAGGTTGGTAGGCTCTCCAGAACCGCTGGATAGTGCATCGGTGGTCGTCTTCCCCGTCTCCACTCGATTCGTGTCCTTTGTCGCTCTTGCTTTGCATCCTCATATTGTGAAATCCACTTTTGCATCACTGGATTGTGAAGCATGAAAAATCGGTTGATTTTAGCCTCTAGATCTTCCGTCATCTTCTTCTCAACACCGAGATTGCACATGACAATCCCAGATATGCGCTCATCATCTATGGTTCGCCATAGCGTGTCCCGGGATTTATCAAATCCGTCTAGCCACTCTCCAATGTACACTAGGGACTCTGATACCAACCAACCTTCTGCCATGCTACCCTCCGGACGTGCCTTTTGACGCACATATCCCTTAAGCGTTTTCATGAAACGCTCTAAGAAGAACATCCATCTGGAATGAACTGTGCCAGCTATTTCCACCTCATCAACTATGTGAACAAGAAGATGCACCTGAATGGTTAGTATTGTAGTAGGAAAATGTTTCTCAAACATGCACACAAGCTCCGCAGCATTTAGTTTGGCGAATGGTATGGAGTCTACGTCGATCTCCTTTTGTGAGATCCATTGCACCAGCTTTGCAAGTTTGTAGATTGTGTTACGGATGTCGAGAGACAAACATCCCTCAATGGCAACCGGTAAAATAAACTGTAAAGTATGTGCAGCAATGATATTAAAGTCCACATTTTATGCAATGATATTAAAGTCCACTATGAACGTACCTGACACATTTTATGCCAATCGTGTGACTTCAAACCGGTAAGCTTTCCTTCTTTAGTAAAACACGTTCGGAGCGAGTGCATTACGCCAGTGGGGGTCCGCAAAGATCGAATGGCCTCTTTTACTTTGCGTTCTTGGGCTCCTGTGAAAATCCATGGTGCTTTAGGAAGTTTTATCGATCCATCAGACGCTGTTTGCGGCCAATATTGCTCCATACGATCCACATTTCTAAGGTCAACTCTGGCTCCCAAAGTATCTTTCTTGCCGGTCAAATGGTCCCATAGTAGATTACCCACATTCTTGAATATGTGCATTGGATCGAGCAAGTGATTGATCACGAGTTGGGGCCAGTATGGTAACTCGTACCATAGAGATAGTCTCTTCATCCCTGGAGGCAATCCGTCATCGCACATCTCCTTCTGCTCTAACCATGCTTGTGCAGACATCCTTGGTGGCTCTCTTCCCAAAAAGCCGTCGCGTAACACATGATTCTCCGGAAGATACGCTTGATGACCTTCGTAGATTTGCTTCTTCAGTGAGGGTGCCCTACGTGCATTCAGTCTAGGTCCACATGTGACACATGCTCTGTATCCGCTTGTTTGAAGCCCTGCATGTATACACATGATAATAGATCAACTATGGGGAAAAACAAGATTTACAGTGTCTGAGAGAGGAGTGTCAATAGATCACCTCAGCATTCTGTTAGCCCGGGATAGTCATGCATGGTCCACATTAGAATACCTTTGATCAAAGCATTCCGTCGTCCTGTGTGTCGGCTCATATCCACCACCTCTATGCCAATCCACAATTGTTGTAGCTCTTCCAATAGTGGACGAAGATACACATCCATATTCCCCACTTTATATCGCCCTGGCACAATCAAGCTTAGCCATAGGTGCCCCTTCTTCGTAGTCAACCACGGGGGAATGTTGTAGTTGACGATGACAACGGGCCATACACTGTAAGATGTTGATCTTTGACCAAATGGATTTACGCCATCCATAGCCAGGCCTAAGCGCAAATTTCGAGCTTCCCTGGCAAAATCCGACCATGTTCCATCTATATGTTTCCAGGCTGCGCAATCTGCAGGAATTCGTAGCACACCATCCGAAGATTTATTCTCCTCATGCCATGATGCTAGGGCGGCCATGGACTTACATTCGAAGAAATGCTTGATGCGAGGAAGCAAAGGAAAATGTCGCAAAACCTTTTGTGGAATTTTTGTCCCGTGGAGATCTACTCGATATCTTTCAGAACCACATTTCGGACACTTCTCCATGTCTGTGTATTCCCCTCTGAAAAGAATGCAGTCATTAGGACAAGCGTGGATAGAATTGTAATCCATCCCCAAGTTTCGCAAAATCTTTCTTGCTTCATCTCGGGAATCTGGCATCACATTGTCAGCTGGTAGAATGTGCTCTTTCAGCAATCTACACAACATAAAAATATGATACAGTCGTGTAAAAATCTATCAGATCATTATACATTTAGAGTTCTATTAAAGTAAACTAATTGTAATAGATCACCTGAAAAGCGCTGTGACGCTAGTGTCACTCCATCCAAACTTTGCCTGCATGTTGAGAAGAACCAGGAGTGCTTTCAATCTAGACATACGTGCTCCATTATACAATGATGTATCGGCTTCACTTTTCATATCATCATAGATAAGCCTTTCTGAATCCATGATCGTCTCGATCATTTCATCAATCTCGGGCTCAAACATTGCCTCGTTGGGAATGTGCTCTGCATGATCATCCCCCGAGCTGTCAGAGGCTACATCTTGTGGCCTCACATATGCTGCTTGACCAAAGCGCCTGCGAATACGTCTATTGGGTTGCAAGATTGCTGCTTGTTGGCCAGCGTCAGAGTCCGACGAGTTATAATTGGCAACAACTCGATCTATAATAGATGGATCGAACTCGCCAAATTCGCGAACGTGCTGCAAAGAAACACGTCTTGTCCGTCGCACAGCATGCTTGCATTGATTACAAGGACATAAGACCCTCGTTGAGAGATAGGTGTTTCGGTTGGACGGTCCCACATCCTCGTCGCTACTCATAATGAGGATAAAAAACTTATAACCTGGACAACAAATTTAATATTCTATTGGCATTCTTTGTCTTATCTCTCTCTCTCTCTCTCTCTCTCTCTCTCTCTCTCTCTCTCTCTCTCTCTCTCTCTCTCTTTACCTCACATTCTCTAGTCATGTCCAATCCCCGCACACCTCGGTCTAGAGGTGCACGGAGATCAGAACCACCGGGTTATAATCTCGTCTTTATTGGTCAATACCTATATTTGTGGGTACAAGAAATCTAGACACCCACGTCTACATGATACTGCATGTAGTGGACAAAATCCCTTTGCCTCTTCTCTAGCTGTAGCACTTCACTTCATCTTAACATCTTTTCACAGTAGATCTTTTCACTGTTCGTCTAACTCTAAACCCTAAACCGTAAGTAATTCTTGCGTGGACTCGATCTAATGTAAATAAGCGTAAATCTAAATAAACGTAAATCTAACTAAAAATAAAGCTAAATCTAATTTAACGTAAGTCTAATGACTAGAGGTTGTCTAGATGGTCATTGTGTCGGGGATGTAGTGACTCTTGCCGCCCTGAAGATCCACCTTCTTCCCTATCTTCTGAAGACATTTCACCAGTACTTTTGGATCGACGGAGCCCACCATGAGTGAAGGCAGCAATACCCTATATTCCATTGAGGGCTGTCTTCACCCGCTTCATGCAGGCATCGCAGTCTATGGAGACCCGCATCTAATCTAATATAACGTAAATCTAAATCTAGCTTAAATAAATGTAAATCTAGTTAAAAATAAACCTAAATCTAATTTAATGTAAGTCTAGATATAACCTAATTTTTAACGTCTTTTAAGATAGTTTCCTACGACGTTATAACTCTCTTCTTCCTGTGTGTGTGCGCGTGTGTGGATGTGTGTGCCAATAAAAAGAGATAAATGGTATAACCTTTCTATCACCCATGCCAAGTATGATAGATTGATTATGCCATTTCTCTCTTGAATAATAGGTCTTCAGTTCAACTCCTCGTCGGCTAGATCTTTAGGTCTTTTAATTTTAATTAGTTTCCTACGACGCTCCCTTAGTTTCTCTTTCTTTCTCTCTCAATGTGTGTGTGTTTTTTGGATCGTATGCATGTTTTCTTTCTCTTTTCCTCTCTCAATGTGTGCGTTTTTTGTTTATGCATGTTCTCTCTCTCTTTTCCTCTCTCAATGCGTGCGTTTTTTGTTTATGCATGCTCTCTCTCTCTTTTTCTCTCTCAATGTGTGTGTGCATTCTTTGTTTATGTATGTGTGTGCGTTTTTGCACTCTCTCTCGCTCTCTCTCTCTCTCTCTCTCTCTCTCTCTCTCTCAAAAACACTATGTGTGTGTGTGTATGTGTGTGTGTGAGAGAGAGAGAGAGGGAGAGAGAAAGAGGGGAAGGGAACATGAGAATGAGGAGAGGGAAGGAGCATACCTGGCTCTCCTTCCTCTCCTCGTGTGTGTGTGTGTGTGTGTGTGTGTGTGTGTGTGTGTGTGTGTGTGTGTGTGTGTGTGTAAAAGAAAAAGAGAGAGAGAGAGAGAGAGAGAGAGTGAGGGAGAGCGTTACCTGCTCTTTGCTTGAGGGCGCCAAAAAACTCAGATCTGAGATCTGAGTTTTTGGGCGCGCTCGGTTATTTTTTTTACCACAGCTAGCGTCGCTATGACCGTCGCTATAAGCGTCGCTATGAGCGTCGCAAATTTACAAAGAAATTTGCGACGCTCATAGCGACGCTTATAGCGACGGTCATAGCGATGCCGGGATTTTTTTTTTTTGAGCGTCGCTGTGTGAGCGTCGCTAATATGAAGAGCCTCTTGTAGTGACTATACTTCAGTTACGGCATACAAACTTAATGATAATCAATTGCTATAAGAGTAACCACCATTTTACGACAATCAATTGCTATAATTTTAACCACCATTTTACGACAATCAATTGATATTAGAATAACCACCATCTTACGACAATCAATTGATATAAGAGTAACCACCATTTTTTAAATCAATGAATGACAATCAGTGACTCCACGTGGCTTAGTGACTCCACGTGGCTTATTGCTTGAAACTTAAGAGAAAAAACAAAACTCATAGAAAATTTGTTGTCTATTGAGATATAACAAAGTGTTTTTATTACTCATACATCATCCATGGCACATAATACCCAATTTTTAAAAGTGATTTTATAAGTCAAAAGTCTCAGAAAACCCTGCTTCATAAAGTACATCATATATCCATCAAAAAAAGGCTACACTCATTTCAGAGGGAGGGCGTAAGCACCGTTCTGGCTGGGCTTCAAATCTTTCTAATTCTTCGTCCAAAAGTGCCAAGGTCTTTCTGTCTGTGGATTTCTTCCTCACCCAACCTTCCACAACAATCCTAGATATGGCTTGTACCTCCACTGAAACCTTATGTTTGAACCAATCTGTGCTGTAGTAGTCAGAGAACTCTCCACAAAACTTACAAAATTGCCATATCACCCATCCTATGGCGTACACATCTGTGGCCTTGGTCCATGGGCATAAATTCTTGCCATCTAGTAACTCAGAAGCTCGCCAAGGATGAAGCTTTTGCCAGTTTTCATCGGTATTGTTGGTCTTTTGTGTCTCTAAGCCAACACGCAGAGCCAATCCCCAATCAATTATTCCAATATGGGGAGTGAGATCCTTGGTAAAGTCCAACATGATGTTCCATGGATGGAGATCATTATGGATCACTCCCTCGTCATGTGCGAATCACAATGCCTTCACCAAGGCATGGATCAACGAGGGAGCATGATTGCACAGGCTCTTGATACGTGTTTTCTTGTCTTCAGAGGGCTGCTCCCATTTAAAGTCTCCAGGGATCTTTCCTTTCCCCTCTTGATGCGCTACAAGCGTCGTGAAAGAGCCATGTGGAAGGGGCACTGTCTCCATAAGATCACCTAAAGTTCCTCCATTGAAGTAGGGTAATATCAGAAACCATGGCAACGTTACAGAGTGGGAAATACTCCTCACAATACCTCTATGGTTGAATCTACCCCACTTTCTGATGCAAAGCTTTTCCACTGATGCTTGGCCTGTCCTTTGAACTCCTTGGCACAATAAGTATTCGTTGCAGGAAGGAAACTGATCCCTTTGATTTGAACTTTCCACCCTGTGCCATAAGCCCCTGACCCAAGTTTCTTGATCTTCTTAATGGACTTATTTGGAATGCCGAAAGTCATACTACATTCAGAATTGTATATACTGCTCTCCAAGTGACTAGCAGAAGTAGTAGAACCCGATGTTCCCTCAATGGAAGCCTCCTCAATAAACGGCTCTCCAACTTGGCTGCTCCCCATAACTCTGGTGATAGCCATTCGCATTTTCTTGCTTAGGCCAAACTGTGTGTCTATGTGGGATGCTCGCCTTGACCTCTCCTTTTCAGCTCTCCATCTCGCGTTCCAATGCTCTAGCTTACCCTTGTCTACTTCTTGAGGGCATTCCTCTTTTAAATCAGAGGCCACCTTGGGCAAATGGCCCACCCAACTGCTCAGTAATGAGATTATTGATTCGGTTGTTTTGTCTGGATATAACAACAACATTTTGCGGGCAATCTCACTGTATAATGATTGCAATCTAGACTCATCTGCAACAATCTGCTCTATATCGTCGGGATCTAGTGCCCTAATGGTTGTAATCAACAATTGTCTAATTTTCTTTTTGAACTCTATCATTGAAGTAGCAGAAGGATCCATTTTTCCTGCAATGGTATTATTGCAAACAACACATTGTGAAATATAACTATGTGCCACTGCATTTGGATCTTTTCTACGTGAAAGGAAAAGTGCAGTATAGACCATAGATCTCGTACGCTTTTGCAATGACACACCTAATCGCAATTGCAACCATGTGCCAATGCCTCACCGTACAACAACTTACAAACAGATGCTCCTGTCATTCTAGCAGCAACACACCTAGTCGCAATTGCAACCACGTGCCGAAGCATGAATGACTGGGAGCAACATAAAACATAGTCACCCTACGCTTTTGCAATGACACACCTAGCCGCAATTGCAATCATGTGCCAGTGCATCCATGCACGGTGACTTCTTTCAAACAAATGCTCCTGTCATTCTAGCAGCAACACACCTAGTCGCAATTGCAACCATGTGCCGAAGCATGAATGACTGGGAGCAACATAAAACATAGTCACCCTACGCTTTTGCAATGACAGACCTAGCCGCAATTGCAACCATGTGCCAGTGCATCCACGCACGGTGACTTCTTTCAAACAGATGCTCCTGTCATTCTAGCAGAAACACACCTAGTTGCAATTGCAACCATGTGCCGAAGCATGAATGACTAGGAGCAACATAAAACATAGTCATCCTACGCTTTTGCAATGACACACCTAGTCACAATTGGAACCATGTGCCAGTGCATCCACGCACGATGTCGTCTTTCAAGATTCAAGCATATGAAACATTATGGAATTATTTGAGCACACATTCATGCATTAGATGCTACCGTCAATCTAGCAGCAACACACCTAGTCGTAATATATTGCAACCATGTGCCGAAGCATGAATGACGGGAAGCAACATAAAACATAGTCATCTTGCGTTTTTGCAATGACACACCTAGCCGCAATTGCAACCATGTGCGAGTACATCCACGCACGGTGACTTCTTTCAAACAGATGCTCCTGTCATTCTAGCAGTAACACACCTAGTCGCATTTGCAACCATGTGTTGAAGCATGAATGACTGGGAGCAACATAAACCATAGTCACCCTACGATTTTGCAATGACACACCTAGCCACAATTGCAACCATGTGCCAGTGCATCCACGCACGGTGACTTATTTCAAATAGATGCTCCTATCATTCTAGCAGCAACACACCTAGTCGCAATTGCAACCATGTGCCGAAGCATGAATGACTGGGAGTAATATAAAACATAATCATCGTACGCTTTTGCAATGACACACCTAGCCGCAATTGAAACCATATGCCAGTGCATCCACGTACAATGATTTGATAAAAGAAATTTTATACCTTTAAGTTTTAACGCAAAAAAACTCAAAAAAACATCAATAAAATAAGGAAGGGATTAAAAAATTACTGCTACACTGCTTTGAGAATGTGGAAAGCTGCCAGAAAGTTTGTTGAAGAAGACTTTTCAATGTACCTCTCTTGTGAAAAAGACAAGCACCGGTGTCGCCTTTATATAGCCGCGGCGGGCCCGGCGAGGAAATTGCTTTACCCGGCGGGCCTCGAGCCGGTCTCCAAGTCTCCTTGCAGGTAAAAAAAGATGAATGTCAATTAACATAATATTTGTTATTTTGCATTTCTATTGGTATGAACCTGAAATTATAGTGTGATCACGTCATTTTGAAATCCCTGTTTGGGTGAATATATCAACTACTTTCAACCCAAATTCTTGGAATTAATAGATATCAAAATCACCATTCCTAGATCCACCAACTCAATATCCTGCTGAGTTATTAAAAGAGTTATCGGCTAGCCGAGACAAATTGACATAAAGCTTTGGAGATTCTCTTGGCAAGCAACCCACCTCGCGTAAAGATGATAAAGATTGAGGAGCTACACATATTGTATGCACAACTATCATTGAGCATCAATACTTTGTCAAAGAATCAAAGATCGTCTACCACTCTTTTATATTTCAAACGTGTGAGGGTGGATAAGAAAAAAGGTGAGAATATTTTATCTTGGCTTACTCTATTTAACGATAATTACTCTGAAAAATATCTTTGAAGTGAGAAAAAAATTAAATGTAAGAAAAATTCAATGCTCCACACACTTGGGAAAAAAATTGGGCTTTAGTCAAAGAGTCATTTTTACCTACCTAATTGGTTTGCAAGGCTCATCATGCTTGGAGTGATTTTTCTTCGATCCCACATGACATTTTGTTTTAGCATTCAAAGTATATAATTTTACCAAATGTTCTTGATGACATGCTTCAACAAAAATACAAAGATAGATTTGAGAAAGATCTGTAGACTGAGTTGAATATGCTTGAACCTTTGTTGATGTACAAGGTATTTTGTTTTTCTCATCATGCTAAAACTAAGATTCAATTTCTTGCAAAACAATCGCAAGCTTCTATAACTCCAACATATTCTATATGCCCCATCTATTCCAAAAACAATTTGATGCTTCAATTGTTTCAATAACATCTATAGAGATATGTAACTTAACCCATCACTTCATTAGGAGAAATATGAACCTTGCATTGGCCTTGTAAGGAATCCTAATTTTTAGGGATTAAAGCTAATGGTGTGTGGGGTTAAGGGGACAAGGGCATTTAACAAGCTAGTTTTGAGTAGGCTTTTCTAGCCTTTTTTTTAGACACATGTAGGATGTAGACCTAGGAGGTCACCTTCTCTCTCTAGCTTTTTGAAAGTGAAGGGAGTAAAGAGGTGTAACCACATCATCAAAAACGTGGATCACTAAGAGCCAAAATTTGACTTTTTGTAGAAAAAGTTATTTTTACTTATTTTTGACTTAAAACTCCCCCCCAACATATATCCATATCAAAAAAGTATTTTTTGACCTTTTTTTAAGCTTACAAGCACTAAAAGTCCAATTTTTCAAAAAAAAAAACTCCCCCAAAAAAAAAATCTTCTCTCTTCCTCCTCTCTCCTTTCTCCCTCTCCTCTCCCTCACTGTCCCCTTCTCTCCTCCTCCTCCCCTCTCTCTCCCTCTTCCCCACTGTCCGCTTCTCTCCTCCCATGTTCCTCCCTCTCCCTCCCTGCCCTCTTCTCTCCTCCTTCTCCACTCTCTCTCTCTCTCTCTCTCTCTCTCTCTCTCTCTCTCTCTCTCTCCCACTATCCCCTTGTCTCCTCCCATGTTCCTCTCTCTCCCTCTCCCCTCTCTCTTTTCATCCTTTGCTTCCTCATGCAACAGCTACCATGGTGCTCAATACATCACAAATCGTATGCATACATATTTGCTTGTTCGCAACGTTTGCACCGAAGGCTGCACGTGAGGGTGAGCAGAGGTCATCCCAGGAATGTCGTACCATGGATGAGATGAATGTTGACGGTTCTTCAATATCTTGCCAATACCATCACATATTTGAATAAAACACCCCTTTATGCAAGGTAACAATATACTTCTTACTTTTGATTGTGTTCTTCTTATCATAAACTTTGAAGTCTAAGGTGTTGCCTCTACTTCTTTTGTAGTGCTTGGCACAAAGATTGCTTTTATACACAAATAGTGAAAGGCTGCAGGTTAGAGAGGCCAAGTGTCACCACTTTTCCTCTAAAACAGTCTTCTTTGTTACATCTTGCAGGTAGGTGCTTCAAATCCATGCTTATTAGGGGTGGTAATCTCATCTTAATGTAAATTTTAGGATTGTTTATTCCCAGTTAGATAGAAATACTTGCAAATTTGTATAACATATACTTAACAAGTGTCTTCTTTATATAGCTTGCAAATGTTGAATTCATACATGTTTTTCTTACAAGGTGACCTCTTGCTATGCTAGTTGAGTGGCGTTGTTTGCAAGAATGGCTCAATGAACTGGCATAACATGAAGCTTTTACGGTGGCACAAAGCTCTCCTTAG
The DNA here is from genome assembly GCF_014529385.1 of Adiantum capillus-veneris. NCBI lineage: Eukaryota > Viridiplantae > Streptophyta > Polypodiopsida > Polypodiales > Pteridaceae > Adiantum > Adiantum capillus-veneris. The sequence continues at coordinate 45,028,675 of NC_140950.1, read as the reverse complement.
CGGCAATGTGGCTCCCACTACACCAAAAATCATTATGCTAACATGGAGAGATCCCTAGTAGGACAATGCAAAAACTTTTCATCACTAGCAACACACCCTTTCCTAACATGAGGGCACTCCTACCAAAGATATTTTTATGTCCTAGGTCACCCCATGAGAATACCATGTCATGGAATGGATGTAAGAACTATGACCGCACTACTCCTTGGAAGTTGTTCACAAATGTATGTTTATCAAAGTTAATGAGAAGAAATTTGGACTTTTTTGTTTGTTGATGTGTAAGAGCACTCTAGGTCTACCATATTTTAGATTGTTTGATAAGTTAAATAAAATTTATAGTCATTTAAAGTGTAAGTTTGTTTTTGTTCGGTAATATTGTACATGAGAAGACATAATAAAGTATAAGAGATCTTGACGGAATAAACCTCGATTAGATTCCTACCATGCACTTGTGACACCAGACCTCTCCTTGAACCCTTTGATTTCTATCATTGTGGGAAGTCCAAGGGTGGTCTATTTTCAAATTTTTAGCATAACTTTTTTTTAAAGGAAATTTTGGTTATTTTAAAGTTTGTACACGGTCTAGGAGTTCATTCTGATTGTTTTCCTTCAGTTTCAATTTTTGATTGAGGGCACTCCTTGGAAGCCACTTTTGAAGGTGTTAGGGTGAGATTTTGAGAAAGTTTTGTCTGTAGGAAATGCAGTCTTCAACACAATAAAAAACATTGGTTCTCTGAGTATTTTCAGATTCCATGGTTTTAATGCTCGTTCGAGTCCGTAGATTAAGGAAAAAGTAAGAAATGTCTGTTTTATATTATTTTTAAGAAATTGCCAAATTGCACGTTGATTTTTGGAGAATCCGAGTAGGATATGATTTTTTTGCATCACACGATGGTCGAAGAGCGCGACGAGTTGAACAAATTTATGTGAGACAAGCCCAGAAAGATTCAGAGCCAATTGAACAATTGAAAGCTCTTGAAAACCACTTGAGTTATGGCCATGCATCAAAAAAAATATTGTACTTGTCATTTTAGGGCCCCAGGGACCCTCAACATGAGGGGCCACAAGGGCCCGCAAATTGGCCATCCAAAAATTTTGGATGGCCAATTTTCGTGCCCTTGTGGCCCCTCATGTTGAGGGTCCTTGGGGCCCTAAAATGACAAGTATAGGCTTTTTTTAATGCATAGCCATGAGATAGAATTGGGCAATTTAATGGATTCATAGCAAACTCCCCCCCCCCAATGGCAAATAGCTAAACATTGTATCATGCCATGCATTAACAAAAAGCTTGTACTTGTCATTTTAGGGCCCTAGGGACCCTCAACAAGAGGGGCCACAAGGGAACGCAAACTGGCCATCCACATTTTGGATGGCCAGTTTGCGCGCCCTTGTGGCCCCTCTTGTTGAGGGTCGCTGGGGCCCTAAAATGACAAGTACAAGATCTTTTTAATGCATGGCCATGAGATAGAACTGGGCACTTTAATGTGTTTATAGAAACCCCCCCCCCCCCAAATGGCAAATACCTAAACCTTGTATCATGCTTATCAACCATTTTTTACTTCCTTGTGTCCATCCCGTATTCTTGGAAATATCTTGGTCCCTATTTGTGCCTGGTTGGCCATTCTACGCGCCGTTGTGGTCCCTCTTCTTGAGGGTCCCTAGGGCTTCAAAATGACAAATAGGGGCTTTGTTTTAATGTATGGCCATGAGATAGAGTTGTAGTGTTTGATGTCCTGAGTATTCACTATGTAAAATTTTCCTATATCATGTGCGTTCACCATAATTGATTGAAAGTAGCCCTTATAGGCCTTACCTACACATGTTTCTGTAACTTTACAAGAATATAAATTCCCTTTTGTTGAACACATGTGCTATGTTATATATACTTTAGTGAACTCCCAAGGTCAAAGGCCTCACAAATTTTGTGCACTCATAACATTTAGCACTAGAAATCAACCAAACAAGGAGCCAATTTTTACTTCCTTGTGTTCACCTCGTGTGTTCTTGGGATGTTTTGGTTAAGCCATTTCTTTGGTATTTGAAACCACATGTGACCCCTATTGTTATAGTATCCAACCAAAGGTTTCTTGATTAACAGTTATATAGGTTCGAGTGATACATATCTTCTATGTTAACAATGCATGTATCTATAATTTATGTTTACACTTTCTCTATCTAAATGAGCTACATAGTAAAAATCAAATCCGCAATTCAACAATTAATTTCAAAAGGTGATAGCTATTGGTATGATCTTTAGCAATACCAAATAAATAGCTACCAATAGCAAATGAATATGGATATTTAAGAAGGTTTGATACCAAAAACTTGTCAAGACTAGTCCAAAAGGTGGAAATTCAAAGGCTTTATAATATATATGACGAAACAAGAATCAATAATAAGTCACCCCTATATATCTACACCTCTATCTCAAGTTGTCATTTCTCTAAGTCAAGCTTGGCATAGGCATAGTATGGAAACAATAACATTTTGGAAAGCAAAATTTAGCTTTCTCAATTGTTGAAATGTTGCTATTGATATATATTCAACATCCCCAAATGAGGACATCTTAACAAAGTTTATGATCCACTTAATAAGAATAACCATTAGTGATTAAACTGAAATCAAAATACTACATGAATTTCTTCATGGTGGAATGATTAAGACTTGAAACTTCAAACATCTTACAGGCAAATCAGAATATCCATAAAAATCAATAATATCTCTCAAATCTGTATGAAACTCAAGTAATCGAAATTAAATACTCTCACTCAGTGCGACACCATTTAACAAAAAGAAATATTTATATTGCATTTATAGAGGAATCCAGCCTCATAAAAATAATTACAAATGGAGACAATGTTGTTGCTGTTAGGCTTCTCTTACAAGTATTTGTCTTTCTCATTTAGAGATTCATATACACGAGTATTTTTGTGTCAATCACACTAGGGAAGATAGTAGTACTATAGGGATGGCTTTTCTAAGAGCTCCTAGAGAGTACCTATTGGTTCAAGATTCTACAAAAACCCTACTATTCTTATCGATCAAAATCTTTTAACAAGGTAGTGAAAGGTTCCTCACGGAACAAAAATAGGATGATTTCCATCTCTGCACATGGTTGCTTGCTCATGTCCTCTCAAAACAAGTTGACTCTGTAAGTAAACAACAGATTATGTGAGCACAAAGTTATAAAGTACAAAATGATATCATTCTAATAATCTAATGACAACTATACAAAGAATAAATTATAAGAAAAATCTTTGATGACTCTCCATAGATAACACAACTTACTTACATTGTGCGACGCAATCACATGCTACAAAACTATAGATGGCGCACCAAAGCCATCAACAAAATAGCACCACCCAATGTTATGAGGTGTGAAGCCTAAACATTGAAATCCATAAAGAGGTTAATTCCCTCCAGCATGATAAACTTAAAGACGGAGATGATCTTAAGCTATGAATGTAAGCTATAAGGGTAGTTTTCTCACCATTCTATCTTTTTGTTGGAGATGAATCCTTGCAATGCCCATGCACTATTCATACCTCATGTTCTTGTGGTTTGCAAGTCATGTGAGTTGATGCTTTTTCCACCTTCGGGAGTAGAGGTTTCCATGTAGTTCGAGTGAATAAAAGTAGAAGGAGGAGAATCTTGTTTCATGCTCTAATGGAGGTGAGAGAAGGGAGAGGAGCTAGCTTGGTGTGGAACTATGTGGTGGGCAAGGGGAAGAGATGGGGGAGAAGCTTGCTTGGTGCTACAATGGAGATGGGAGAAAGCTAGTAGAGAGATAAGCTGGACTATAGGGGGTGCATGTGGTTGTTGTAGCCATGGAGAGCTTGGAAAAGGGTTTGTAGAGAGAGAAAATCACTTTTTAGCTATAAATAGGCTTGGAAAAACTTTGAAGGGTGTAAAATGATGTTTTAAATTTTTTTGGAAAATTTTAATTTTTTGGAATTTTTTAGTGGACGTTTTTTACTTTTGGAGGACAAAAATACTTTTTTAACCATGAAATAGGTTAGGGGACCTTTTAAGGAGGAAAAACTTGAAATTTGAAATTTTTTGAAAATTTGAAATTTTTAGTGTATTTTTAAATCCGGGCCAAAAAGTGGGGGAAAAAAGGTCAAAGTGGTCTCCCCCCCCCTTTCCCTTAGCCACCTCCCTTACCTTCTCACTAGGTAAGAGGCCATTAAGAGGTGTAAGGCTACCTTGTCCCCCTACTTTTTTGAGGGTATGTAGTGTGTCCACCACCCTCTTCCTATTGGCTGGCCTCTAATTAACCTTAATCCCAAAGGGCCCCTAGAGGGTTCATATTTTTCATAATGATCTGACACTGGAACATGCATGTCCCTGTTGTCCATAGGTGGTACCCTGTGTTCTGGAAAAATCATCATCAACATCTAGCATAAGCATATCAAAAAACTCCATATCCATCATCTCTGCATATGCCTCTAGGAAGCAAACCGCCTCTACCTCCCTCTGCATAAAATAAGATAACTCCTGTTGTGACTTACTGGAGCAAACCCGCTCCACCTCTGCTGCTACAGATTCTACTGATATGTCCTGCACAACTAAATACTATGTCTCTAGAGCATATTGGAGCTCACTCACAAATGAGAATCACCTAGTCTCTCGCTCATCACATGTCAGTGTAGTAACTAAGACTCTTTCGTCTCGCACATCAGAAACATGCAGTGGGTAAACCACAGAAGACCTAGCTTCTCGAGCAATGACTAGGCGACCCAACTGCAACTAGAATGACCACTCTCGAAGCAGTACCTGACAGCCACATTGTCTCAAACATGTCACTGAGATCAAACTTTTTGCAATCCCAAGAACATAGCGCACATGTGTAAGTATACAAGATGCACCACTGGGTAGTTATAGACATATATCTCCTACACCCTCTACGTCATACGTTGAACCATCAGCCAAATGAGCACGACCATAACTCCCACTAAGAAATATGATGAACCAGTCCATGGCATGGTGTGACATGAAATGCTACAGACTCATCTAGCAACAATCGGGAGCAAGTGTCATCTCTGTCAAACATGTATCATGGGTGGAGACTAGAGGTAAATGTGACATCACTATCACTGGCACATATAGCCATCTCTCTAGTCTGTTGTCATAATTGCGTATGCATCACTCATTTGTCTCTGTTGCTGCCTCATGCGTCTAAAACAACAGCGCCTAATGTGCCCTGTGTGACCACAATGCCAACATTGCATATGTCGGGAAGATCGTGACCTCCGTCTCTCATGAGCCGTCACTATAGACTCAACTATGTCACACATTATGTCAATGCATATGCGTCAAGAGTGGGAGATCACTTGACCACTATGGATCAAGCATAGACCAATCAGTAGCTCAATAGTGAATGCATGTAACTTGCATGCTATAGTCTCACGCTCGGATATGCGTCGATGTGAGAACATGAGGCAAAATCAAAGGAAACCTGTAACCACTTGAGCATACCATAAATCCTACATCACTATCAAAGTAAGTGGGAAAATCAACGATATCTGTCAAAGTGGGAATAAATCAACCACTGTCAAAATAATGGTGAGAACCTAGAGAAAATCCGGTAGAGTTTCCCCTGTAAACTAAGCAAAATCTCAAGTCAAATCGCAGCCATAAACAGCAACACGAAAGTGTAAACTAACTCAAGTGAAGCCAAGCAAGGCTATATACATAATCAAACTGCAAGTATGTCACTTGATAGCTGTCAAAAATCAAGCCAACTGACCAAAACACTCTCTATACACGATAGAGGCAAGACAGCATATCTGTGAAAACAAAGCCCATAAACCTATCAACAACTGATCCACATAAGGCATACATAGGCCAAAACCATGGCAAAGTGCTCACTCCTAGACGAGTGGCTCCTGGACAATCTATAATTGTCCGTGTAGCTTGTACACCTGTGAATATGTCAAAACTGAGCTATACTAAGCTCACATGCACCAAACCTGATATCCTCTTAAAAACCACAAAGTCATACAATCATCGGCTAAAATGTGCATCATCCGGAACTGCAATCCGCATGTGCATACATCACCATATAAAAGCATACATATCAGTGCCTGTCAAAAAACACCACCTGTGATGTCGTCGTCGAAATCTACGCCTCAGCCAAAAAAACTATCGTCAGTTGAAAATCACTATCTGTGAATGTTGATGCAGATACTACGCCTTCGGATAGCGAATCTGGAAACAAGGCTCTCAAGAGACTCCGTGAGAGAAAAAAAATGCTCTCTATGCACCCCCACTCGCGCTCAAGGATCGAGAGCACACATGCATATATAATTGTTTCTCTGTCTCTCGGTTGAAGGCTAGTTTTCTACATCCAGATTGTACAGCCGGTGATACACAAGTGTTGGGCCGCTCTATGAGCTGGTCGGCCAGCCGTTTGTGGGCTTGCGTTCCATTCACATTTGTAAATCCCAAACCTGCATCTCCAAATGTTGCTTCAGTTCCTTCTATTCCCACCACTCAGAATTGACATCCTATTGATTCATAGACTGCCTACTCCTGTAGCACTTGCTACATCTGTAGGTTCCAGAGCTACTCCAATTTCAGCTTCCTTCTTGTGCAGACTCCCTGCTTATGGGATGATTGGTGTGTGTTTTGAGCACACACAATTGCTCTCTCTCAATTCACTCCTGCTGCCCTAAATCAGAATCGACGATTCCTTGTGCAACGGGCTTCCATGCTGAAACGGCCCCTCAATTCCTCCTATGTGCAAGTCATTCAATTTTACTGTTTTTCTCTTGCTTCCAAGAGTGCCACACAGTCTTCTTTTCCTTTTAATTTCATATTACATAAGCTCCAAGCTTTTGAAGGCTTCTCTGTGAGCTTCAAACAAACAGAGACCAAATTCTCTGCAATTATGCAATTACCTGCCCCTAAGGATTGATCCTTAGCTTGCCACGAAGATCTCGTTTGCGCAGAGATGATGCCGATGATGCCGCATCTCTGCCCTGATACCAGTTGTAGAGTGCGCGTGCGGTGCGCAAAGTGTACGTGCGAGAGAGGTGAGTGCAAGCATGAGAGGGTGGGGTGCAAGGGAGACAATATGTGGTGGAGCTCTCAGAGGCAATGCCCTCTAGCCCCTTATTCTCTATATGTACATAGGAATAGGATGAGGGTTAGTGTGAGTGGTCAGTGTCAGTGGGCGGCTGGGCACCGGGCGCCCAGCCTGGGCTGAGGCACATCGCTTTTACCCCAATAGCTGATTATAGCGTGTTGCTATTTCCTTGGTATAATTTTGCTAGCCTGTTTTTGTTATTTCCTTGATTATAGCGTGTTGCTATTTTCCTACAGTGCTAGGATAAAGTGTCAAAATCACTATATTGATACTCGTACTACTTGTGTATTGGTACTAGAGTTGGTACTGGTAATGAACATATCTATTTATTGATACTGGTACGGGTACTTGTTATACTAGACTGACACTGATACTACTTATGTATTGATACTAGTGTTACTTGCGTACTGGTAGTGCACTAAACGGATACTGGTACTTTATTGCACTAAAATGATACTACTTATGAACTGATGCTACTTATGTACTGATACTGGGTTCATTTGTGTCTTGGTTCTATTTTGTACTGATACTAGTACTTTATTGTACTTTATTGCGTTGAACTGATACTGTTGCCACTTGTGTGATATACTGTTCGTCGGGGGACAGATACTTTTTGTGTATTTTACTAGTACGGGGGCTGCTTGTGAGACTGGTATTGTGCTAACTCTATATTGGTACAGTATTATCACTCAAATATTGCGAACCTGGTTCTAGGAAACTGATTAAATGCACTGAATGACTAGTGGGTTATGATGACGGTGGCAGAATATTGGTATGGTCAGAATGGGTTGTGAATGATAATAATTTTGGTAAAAGTTGCTCATTTAACAGTATGTGGTTGCGAATTACATTATGGATATGGAAATTGTGGCGCATCCCTTGTTTATACACTTTCTACTCCGACTAAATGATTTTTGGGCTTAGTCACTAATGATGCTAATTGTATACTGATATTGAATTAGTACTGGTACTTATACTGTTTGTGTACTATAATATACTAGACCAAAGCTACTTGGGTATGGGCAATGTAGACACTGGTGTACTAGCAATGAACTGGTATCGGTAGTGGTACTGTATTATACACAACTAGTACTGGTATAGGTACTAATTCTTTATTGTATTGAACTGATACTACGGCCACTTGTGTGATATATTGGTCATAGGACTCGACTGTTTGTGCACAATAGTATACTGAATTGATATTGGGCTACATTAGAAGATTTCGGAGGTCTTTTGGAGGGCCTTTTGGTAGAGAGCGGAAAATAAGCTCCTCCAATGAGAGAAAAGCCTACGTTACGTAGAAAAATAGATTGATATTAACAAAAATATAAAAGGTGTCCCTCTCCTCATTTAATAATCTAGTGGTCCTTGAAGACGAGCACTCTCTTTTATTTAATGCTAGCACCTTTTTCAGAAGGTAGATGCGGTGCATTTGATACGGGATACGTCATCACTAGAACTCAAAAAGTCACAAAACTATCAAGTGGTGGAAGATTTTGAAACTTTTGATACTGCCAATGCGTCCGGAACACACATATCTCCTAGAAATGAATGTCCAATTGCCTCGCTTAGACATCCAAAGAGGCCAAAAATGTCAAACACCCCTAAAAGAACATTTTACTAACGGCGCGCGAGGGGGCATTTCAAAATTTTGGAATGCCTCCTCGCGCACCGTTAGTAAAAAGGCCCTTTTTCCCTCTTTTTAGGGAGCTTTTTGAGAGGAAAATGTCCAAAAACCTCTAAAAAGGGGCTTTTTGGAAAGATAAGTGTCCAAAAATCACTAAAAAGAGCTTTGTACTAATGGTGCGCGAGGGGGCATTCCAAAATTTTGGAATGCCTCCTCGCGCGCCGTTAGTAAAAAGGCCCTTTTTTCCTCTTTTTAGGGAGCTTTTTGAGAGGAAAATGTCCAAAAACCTCTAAAAAGGGGCTTTTTGGAAAGATAAGTGTCCAAAAAATCACTAAAAAAAGCTTTGTACCAACGGCGCACAAGGGGGCATTCCAAAATTTTGGAATGCTTCCTCGCGCGCCGTTAGTAAAAAAGCCTTTTTTTCTTTTTTTTAGGGAGCTTTTTGAGAGGAAAATGTCCCAAAACCTCTAAAAAGGGGCTTTTTGGAAAGATAAGTGTCAAAAACCCCCCCAAAATTTGGCTTTGTACTAACGGCGCGCAGAGGGGCATTCTAAAATTTTAGAATGCCTCCGCCCGCGCCTTTAGTAAAAAGCCCATTTTTGGGGGTTTTTGGACATTTTTTGCCTCTCCGGATGTCGGAATGAGACAAGTAGACATTCGTTTTTAAGGTATTTTGACGTTCCGGATGCATTGGTGGTGTCAAAATCCTCAAAATCTATCACTATTTTACAGTTTGTGACTTTTCAACTTTCAGTGATGACGTAAGCTGCATTGAATGCGCCGCACCTGCCTCCTGAAAAAGACACTCGCATTAAATAAAAAAGTGACCGTTTTTAAGGACGATTGGGAATATAAATCTACTTTTCAAAGTGTCTGGTTGTCCTTTTGGACGTACTCACAAGGTGCAAGTGCATTTTAAAAAAAGTTTCGAGAGAGAGAAATACAATTTCTTACAAGGCCCTCCAAATGACCTCCGAAATTTTCTAATAGCTTATGAGACTGCTACTGGTGCTCATTCTGTGCCGGTAATGAGCAGGTTATGGTATTTAGATTGTTTGTTTACTATAAAAGACTAGAGCGGCGCTATTTTGTGTACTGGTACTGGTGCCACTTGTGTACTAGTGCTGAACTGATACTGGTATTGGTACTCATTTATACTATACTGGTACTGATGCTCCTTGGGTACTGGGGATACAGGTACTAATGTAAAAAAATGGGTGGACATGTTGCCCAGCTAGGATAGTATAAGGATAGTGTGTAAATGTCCTTGGGCATTATTTCCTGGGGCGAGTTGCCCTAGGGAGTCCTTGGTGTCTTATAGTAACTAGTACTGTAACTAGTGTTGTTTGGGTATAGTATTATTTTGGACTGGTATTGTTGCTACTTGTAAAATTGGTACTGGTATTGTATTGTAGTGAACTTTAACACACACACACACACTTTTCTAGGGATAGTGTGTTAATTTATCTATATTGACATTAGTGTTATTGATATTGGAGCCAGGTCCCGGTACTTATGCTACTTGTGGACTGGTCTTCATACTGGTACTATATTATACTAGATTGATACTGGTGTTACATATGTACTGGTGCTGATGCTATGTGTGTATATAGTGTACTGACACTGGAATTGGACTGTACTGAACTGGTACAATTGCTACTAGTGTGATATACTAGTACTGCAATTGGTGAGGTTTTATACTAGACTGGTACTGGTGCTACTTGTACTAGTACTTCTTTTGTACGGCCACTGAATTTCTACTTGTTCTAGTAATGTATGTATACTATAATATACTGGACTAGTGCTACTTGTGTATTGGTACTCGTGCTACTTGTGGACTCTTACTACACTTGTGCGATACTGGTAATACTGGAACTAGTGAAAAAATAGGTTGACCCCTTACCCGCCTAAGACAAGGTAAGGGGTGTATAGACATTATGAATTGGTACTATATTGTACTTGTAATAGTATGTTATTATATTGTGCTAGGATTGTTGCTACTTATGTGATATATTGGTACTGGAACCGGTACTGTTTGTGTACAGTATTATACTGGACTGATACAAGTGCTACTTGTCATACTCGTACTGATACTAATTCTATTTGGTATTACACTGGTATTGGTACTAGTATGGTTTGTTCTCTTTAATATTCGGACTAGTGCTACTTATGTACTCGTATACTGGAACTGGTAATTCTGCAATTGGTGTATATTTGGGTGGTCTTTTTGTTTGGCTACGAAAATTTAAGGATATTTTGTTAAATTCCTTGAACATATTTACTAGGGATAATTGACCTAGGGAATCTTGGGTGAAATATAGTAGGTATTTCGGTAGTTGAGAAGTTGGAGGTGTCTTAAAGGACACTTAATTGAAGCATTAAATGCCACCACACACACACACACACACACACACATTCATTCAGCAGATTCGCTGGCTCTATGATCCCTGTCATTTTTTGCTTAACTTCACGATAGCTCCATCCTGACAGGTCCGCACTACAACACCCTCTAAGGTCTATCTCATTCTCTCTCCTTAGCTCTCTCCCCCTATCTTTTTATTTCTCTCTTGCCTCCCCCCCTCCCCCCCCCCCCCTCTCTCTCTCATCCCCTGTCTCTGTACTAGACGTAGCTGTTGTATTCGTCGTACTTCTTGATGATGGGCCCACCATACTGTACTAGATGAATGTGGACACTTGCTCCAAACACTATAAAGGTGATCTCCCATGCTCACTTAGTATTGGTACTCTATGCTTATCTGGTGTGTATGTGTGTTGTGCACTTGAGGGTTGTTATCTTTACATTGGGATTAGGAGGGTGTTACCCGCAAGTGGTGGTGTTAAAGTTCTCGGCTCTATGCCAAAAGGCAAAGATAAGCACACTATTGTGGAGCTGGCTGCTCCAACTCAATCTCAAGTAACCTATGGAATTGATATGAACTTCTATCAAAATATTTGGTGGTGATATTATTCACTTTTTTTTATAGTCGGCATTTTTATGCCGGATTATACATGAATGGAAACTTGCACTGTATCACTTACTACGGGGAGGTTTTTTTGCACCTTACCGGTTTACAAAAGGCTTGCAGTTTGTGATTAAATTATTATTGGCATATATATGTGCATCCTTTTTGTTTGTGCTATGAAATTCCGTTTGAGGTTAGTGAGTACAGGCAATAAATACCTACGGGCCTTTTCATTTGCATAGTTTTAGAATACTTCTAAAGGTGGTATCCTCTTACAAACACAAGATAAATGCTCCCCGGACTTACTGTTTTTTGCTAAAATATATTGACAAAAGCTCTTGCAAATGGCCCTATATGATAGGATTGACTGAGGGGTTAACATACGACCTGGTATACTCTGTTATGGTTGGTGTGGCTGGTATGATACTGATGTTGTGTCTTCTAGTTGGTTATCGAGGTTACCATTACCACTCAGTTTCATTCTATACAGATCTAATGTTACGGATTTAGAACTTTGACATCTGATCTCCTAGCCATGAATGGGTGATTTGTACAAGGTTTTGATTGATAGTGGGCACATTGGTTAATAGACTGATTTGTCCTTGTGGGGTTGGTACCAAGCTTACCATTCTTGCTCGGATATGATGTATGGTGACGTAGCGGTAGTATATTGATCCTTTGTAAAAGTGCTCAACTTGGGCAAACATGGTTGTTAATGTTGTGAATAGGGCTGTGACTAATTGTGGCCGAGTATGGTAAAATATGGTTATGGAAGGCTGTGGATTATGGTAAATACGGTTGTAAATGGGCTCCTCATAAAGCTAAAAATGGTTGTTTATTGGATCAAAGTTATTGACCATGGAGTCTCTTCTGAGGACTCGGACATCTGTGTTCTGGATTACAGTTGTGGACCATGCCATTCCTTGTAAAGGAAACCATCATTGATTATATGAGTAGCTTCACATTTCTTATTAATTATCTTTGAAAACATTTCTAGTTGGGTGACATCTATAATACTATAAAATACTAGACCGGCTCTATTTTGTGCCCCGGTACTGGTACTGTACTATATTATACTAGATTGATACTGGTGTTACATATGTACTGGTGTTGATGCTACGTGTGTACATACTGTACTAACACTGGAATTGGATTGTACTGAACTGGTACAATTGCTACTAGTGTGATATACTGGTACTGTAACTGGTGAGGTGTTTTATATTGGACTGGTACTGGTGCTATTTCTATTGGTACTTCTTCTGTACATGCACTAAATTTGTACTGGTTCTAGTAATGTATGTATACTATAATATACCGGACTAGTGCTACTTGTGTACTGGTACTCATGCTACTTGTAGACTATTACTACATTGGTTCGGTACTGGTGATACTAGAACTGCTGAAAAAATAGGTTGATCCCTTACCCGGCTAAGATAGGGTAAGGAGTGTATAGACATTATGAATTGGTACTATATTGTATTGATACTGGTATGGTATTATATTAAACTAGGACTATTGCTACTTATGTGATATATTGGTATTGGAACCGGTACTATTTTTGTACAATATTATAGTGGACTTATATAAGTGCTACTTGTAATACTGATATTGATACTACTTTTTATTGTTATTACACTGGTAATAGTACTAGTATGGTTTTTGCTCATTAATATTCAGAGTGGTGCTACTTATGTGCTGGTATATTAGAACTGGTAATTCTGGAACTGGTGTAAATTTGAGTGGTTTTTTTGCTCGGCTATGAAATTTAAGGATATTTTGTTAAATTCCTTTCAACATTATTTACTGGGGCTATTTGACCTAAGGAATCCTGGGTGAAATATAGTAGGTAATTCGGTAGTTAAAAACTTGGAGGTGCCTTAAAGGACACTTAATTGATGCATTAAATGCCAGCACGCACACTCACACACACGTTCATTTGGCGGATTCCTTGGCTCTGTAATCCCTGTCATTTTCTGTTGAACTTCAAGGTGGATCCATCTTGACAAGTCCGCACTACATCACCCTCTAAGGGCTATCCCATTCTCTCTCCTTAGCTCTCTCCCCCTTTCTTTTTCTTTCTCTCTCTCTCTCTCCCCCCCCCCCCCCCCCTCTCTCTCTCTCACTTCCCCTATCTTCTTACTAGACGGCACTACTATATTCATTGTAATTCTTGACGATGGGCCCACCATACTACACTGGAGGAATGTGACCACTTGCTCCAAACACTATAAAGGTGATCTCCCATGCTCTCTTAGTATTGGTACGGTATGCTTCTGTGGTGTGTATGTGTGCACTTCAGAGTTGTTATCTATACATTGGGATTGGGAGGGTGTTACCCGCAAGTGGTTTTGTGTTAAAGTTGTGGGCTCTACGGCAAAAGGCAAAGATAAGCAGGCTATTGTGGAGGTGGCTGCTCTGACTCAATCTCAGGTGACCTATGGCATTGATATTAACTTTTGTCCAAACTACTTGGTTGTGAGATGATTCACTTATTGTTATAGTCGGCATGCATATGCCGGATTATACATGAATGGCAACTTCCATTGTATCACTTACTACGTGGAGGTTTTCTTGCACCTTACGAGTCTAGGAAAGGCTTTCAGTTTTTTATTAACTTATCATTGGCATATATATGTGCATCCTTCTGTTTGCGCTATAAAATTCCGTTTAAGGTTAGTGAGTATGGGTAATAAATAGCTACCGGCTTTTTCATTTGCATAGTTCTAGAATACTTTTAAAGGTGGTATCCTCTTACAAAGACAAGATAAATTTTTCCCAGATTTAGTGTTTTTTGCTAAAATATAATGACAAAAGCTTTTGAAAATGGCCCTATATGATAGGATTGATTGAGGGGTTAACATATGACCTGGTATACTCTGTTATGGCTAGCGTGTCTGGTATGATACTGATGATGTGCCTTTGAGTTGGTTATTGAGCTTACATTAGGACTTGGTTTCATTCTATACTGATCTAATGTTATGGATTTCGAACTTTAACATCTAATCTATTAGCCATGAATGGGTGATGTGTACAGGGTTATGATTGTGGTTACTAAACTGATGTGTGCTTGTGGGGTTGGTACCGAGCTTACCATTCTTGCTCAGATATGATCTATGCCAACGTAGTGGTAGTATATTGATCCTTTGTAAAAGTGTTCAACTTGGCCGATTATGGTTATTAATGTTGTGAGCAGGGCTATGACTGATTGTGGACGACTATGGTAAGATAATGATTATGAAAGGTTGTGGATTATGGTAAATACGATTGTAAATGGGCTCCTCATAAAGCTATAAATGAATGTTTATTAGATCAAGTTTATGGACCATAAAGTCTCTCCTAAGGACCTAGACATTGGTGTTCTGGATCATAGTTATGGATCATGGTGTTCCTTGTAAAGGAAACCATCATTGATTATATGAGTTTCTTTACATTTCTTATTAACTATCTTTAAAAACAATTTTAGTTGGGTGACATCGATAACATGTGGGATACCCATGCATCACCTCCATACGGTGCAAATACTAACTAAAAGTTGTGTTGTCTCAATGGGTACAGGTGAGAGTTACCTTCTCAACTATGGTTTTCAAAGTTCCTTGGCTTGAAGATGAAGGACTATCATATCTTCTGGCCCTTGATTTCAGCACTTGTGTATAAAGAATGTTCTATACTATGAATGGGAATTATGCCACCTTTTCATTGACATAGTTTCTAGTCTCTTTTGTAATTCAAAAGGATTCTTTGGTGTATATGCTATATTGTTATTAGAACACACACACACACACACATACACATTGAGAGAGGAAAAGACACACACACACACACACACACATAGAGGGAGAGAGAGAGAGAGATAAATAAGTTAAAGAGAGGGAGGGAGAGAGAGAGAGAGAGAGAGAGAGAGAGAGAGAGAGAGAAATCAAAGAGAGAGAAAGAGTGACAGGCAAAGGAAGAACCACTTGGGAGAGCACGTGAATGAACCTACTCAAATATCTTACCTTTAGAAAGAATGGGACCAATTGTTTCATTGTTGTGGGCAATGGTAAAGACACCAAAGCTTGAACTTGGGCCAGCTTCATTACCTTTGACTAAGAGTACATGGTCAAGAAGAGTGACCTTGCTTTCACAAATTTGGCACATTTCTACATTGCGTTGGCCACCCAAAGCCTGCAGTCAAGCTAGAACTTCATAGACTTTCTCCAAATGAAGAGAGCAAGAGCTATAGATACAAAAGTGATTTTTGCCAAAGAATGGCTGGAAAAAAAATGTGACATAGCGTTGAAAAGAGGCAGGAGCATTGGTGAGACCAAAAGGAATAACTCTATAATCAAAACATCCCCATGGTGAGATGAAGGTTGCCTTTTTTTTATCTTCTTCAATGATGCTTATTTGGAAGTAGCCAAAGTAGCCACCATCACATACCATGCAGTGCTCATGTCGTGATACCTCATTGAGAATTTCATCTTGAAAAGAAAGAAGAAAATGGTCCCTCTTTGTGGCTGCATTAAGGGACTTGTAATAAACACAAATCCTCCACTTACTATTATCTTTTGTTGTGACTACCACAAGAGAAACCCACTTAAAGTATTCAATAGGATAGATGAAACTTGCTTCTAATAGTTTCCTTACCTAATTGAGCAAGGCCTCTTGTTGAATTCCTCCTAGCCACCTAAGTTTCCGCACAAAAGGTTTACTTCCCTCTTTGAGCCTTATGTGATGCTGAACTATTGTGATGACAATGATTTTATCATACTCATCAATGAACAATGTGGTAAAACTACTTAGCATCAAGACATAATCTTCACACTCATTCCTACACAACTCGCTAGAGAGCACTCAATGTAGCTTACTTGCTTCTACCAGAGGTTGTGTACCTGGTGGCTCTCCTTGTTTTGGTCATGGTGCATCAAGTTTCTCCATCCTCTTAGGGTCATTGAGAATGACCCCCATATCCTCGATGCTACTGTCTCTTTCTTCATTCATTTTTGACTCCTCCTTTGAAGTGGTTGAATAGTCACTAGAAAACTCAACTTCAGAGGTTTCTAGAGCCATGTCACGTTGCCAACCTATCTTCATGTCAGAGAGTATTGGCTTCCCTTTCGCATCCTTCATTTGGATGATGTCAATATCCTAGCTAGTCTTGCTTAGCCTTCATAGCCATAAGCCAAGGCCTCCCTAGAATGATAGGATAGCCCTCCCCTTTATGTGGCATGACAAAGATGTCCACATACACCTCGGTGTTGAACGCCTTTACCCTAACTGCATTCATGATGCCAACACATTTAATTTTCACATTATTCTCTTTCTTGGCTCGGCATGGTGTTGGCCTACTCACTTATAAGCCCAAATGGTGCATCATTTTCTCACTCATGTCACATATTTTTGCACCACCATTGATGAAGATATTGGAGATGTGTTGCCCTTTGATGTGAGCATCCATCACCGGTAGTATATCCTCTAGATTCCTCCTAGAGATAGCCCCAGCTATCTTTGGCTTCGGTCGTCTCGTGCTAACCATCTTCGTCCATTGCCTCCTCACCCTAGGTGCAAGGTCAAGTAACTCAGGGTAGGTGATCTTTGGGCCCTACATATAGAAATCTTGAGTCAAGTCATACGGTTTATGGCATTCACCCAAAGAGAAATTTTGGACATCTTTTTTCTAGATTCCCCCTTGGTTTTCATCTTTTCTTCCTTTTGGAAAGATTCAGTATGCCTAGCACACTTTTCCCCCATGGTGTCTACCATTTCTACCTTGGTTCTTCTACCACTTATTTGATGTGTCCCTTCACTTTTTCCCCTCCCTTACCTTCAAGGCTAATAAAACTCATTACTTGGTCTTTAGCTGGTGTTGGAGATAAGAGGAGGTTGTTGTGGTGGTGGGTGTCATTGAACCAGTGGTTGTAGAATTTTCACGGGTGGTGCTTGTTGTGGTGGTCTGGGTGGTGGTGATTTTCTCTCAGTGGTGACATTCTATTTTGCCTTGTGCTCTTATTGAATTTCTGCCTCTTTGGGTGTGGGCAATAATAATACATACCATGGTCGTCTTCTCCACAAATGTGGTAGAGGTTCTCCTGATTCTACCTTCATTGTCCTCTTTCTTGATCTTGATAGCAGTTGTGTGCATATCCTTGTTGCACCAAATGGACTAGGAGATTCTTAAGTTGCCTAGTGATTTGGTTGAGCAAGTGTTACTGAACTTTGATTGATTCTTTTGGTTGACTCCTCTGTCCGACTATTGTTGTAGGTGGTTCCAGTGGTGGTCACGTCCTACAGTTGGCTCCTTCTTCATCGACATTCTTAGCTTGTAGGTGCAACTTCTTATCTTTAAGGTGGGACACTTCAACTACTAACTCATAGGTAGTAGTAAACATTCCCTTCACCTTCTCCTTAAAAGTTGGCCATAACTCAGTCACTAACCGATCCTTCTTTAGGAAATCAGTGTTACCATGTACATGTGGTAGTGATGTGTGTGAACACACTTAGGACCGCCGGGGCAATTTTTCCCTCTTTAGGATGTTTTTCTCCCCGAGCATTGTATATATGCCCATTCATTCTAGGGCTATCTAACTTTCCATAGCACACTAAGTAAAACGCTCTCTATTGTGTGCCTTGAGCTTCCTTCGTCTTCTCCAAGTTGTGTATGTTTTCTCTTAACCCTAATTCCAACAATTGGTATTAGAGCAGGTTGCATCCTCCCGGGCTTAGTTGCCAGCATCTCCAACACGCGCCTTCTCACTTTCTCCGATTTGAGTGAGATTTGGCAAGCATTCGCAGGTCGACAAAAATTTTGGGAGAGCTCATAGAGCCTAATCTGTTCAGATTTTTGATTTGGGCTCATTTTGGCCTGCGTTTCCACTACAGATAGTACTGCACAAGCTATTTCGTCATTTTGTGTAGAATTTGTGTCAGTGTCTTTTTCCAATTCTCTTACAGTATTCTACGGTTTGTGCTATCTAGCACCTGTTGTTCCCACTTTGTTTCTCCTCTTTTCAGGCAGTTTTCACATCAGGTGCAGCATTTACAACAGCTAACAACAACACAGATGTGTTCAAGATGTTTCTTGTTGAGGATATATTGGATGGGGACAATCCAATGTAGGCTTACATGATGCAACATGTTCTAGAATATTGTGCAGGGCATTGATGTGTGTCCTGGTTTTGAGGATGTAGGCGATGTTGAGGATGTTGCGGGTCTTGCAGCAAGGATTGCTACTGCTAGAGTTGTTTTGCCTAGGTTGGAACAAGCTTGTTGGGATGCAAAGGATGCCTAGGCTCATGCGTTGTCTGTGAAGTGCATCATTACTCCTCACATTCGTTCAGCAAAATTTACAAAATAGGCTTGGGATATTCTCGAAGGTCTTTATGCAAGCCGCAATGAGGCAAAATTTGCATTGTTGCGTAAAGAGCTACAGTCAAAGATTATGCATGAGGAAGATGATATGGACACTTTTCTTGTTGGTGTCAAGGATATCAATGAGCAACTTATTTTTTCAGGTGAAGTCATTTCAAACAGTTCCCTTGTGTAGACTGTTCTTGATGCCTTACCAGATTCTTACCAGACTTTTGCTAGTACTTGGAGACTCATGACCCAAGGAAATCTTGAAGTTATCAAGTTTGATGCATTATGCACATTGTTGTTGCAAGAGTCACTTTCTAGAAAAAACAGGACTAGACAGTGTGCAATTGAACAGGCTTTTATTGCTTTTCAAAGAAAGGGTGGTAACAATAATACATCCACTTCTTCTGCAAGTGGAAAATCTCATGTTCCTAATGCTTTTGCTGGTAGCAATTCGTCTGGAAATTATGGTGATAAGGGCAAAAAGAAGATGCATTTCCATTATTGTAAAGCTAATAATCACTTGATCAAGTAGTTTCTTAAGTTGAAGCTAAAAGAGGCTAAGAAGAAAGAGAGTGATTCCATGCAAATGTTAGTTCCACTACAAATGCAACTATTGTTGAGTCTTCTATGAAAGGAGACCGTGATGCTGATGTTGATGCAAAATGGGCTTTTAGTGTAGAGTGTACCTATAATCATGTTTTCCATCATGCATGCATGTCAGTTGTGTTGTAGATTCACATGTGTGGAATTTTGATAGTGGTGCTACAAAGCACATTACCTCACATCGTGATTTATTCACCTCTCTTGAGTTTGTCGCTCATGGGAATTCAATTACTTGCGTCAACAATGCCTCTTATCTAGTTTTGTTGTGCTTACTGGTGCAAATGGTAGCTCTTTCACACTTGTTGATACACTTTATGTACCTGAATCAAGAAGAATCTTTTATTTGTATCTACACTTTCTAGACTTGGTCTTGTACTCAAATTTGGGATGACAGATGTATACTGATCTCAATTTCGATGATGAAAATATTTCATCTGGCATTTTATACCATGGGCTATATAAGCTCACTTTGTATGACAAGTGTGGGTAAAATTTTACAAATGCAGTTTTGGATTCAGAGGCTATTTCAGATGCAAAACTTTGGCATGCACGTTTTGGTCATCTGAATTTTTCCAGTTTGCTACGTTTGCAGAAATTTGATATGGTTGCTTCTTTGTGATCAAACACGTTTGTGAAGGCTATATTTTGGGTAAGATGCAGTGTTCTAAGTTTCCAAAGGAGTTAGGGCCACAAGCAGGTTGCGGATTATGCATAGTGATGTTTGTGGACCCATGCAAACTTTGTCCTTGGAAAATTACCTTTACTTGGTGACTTTCATTGATGATTACTCCAGGCATGCATGGGTATTTCCACTTAAAGAGAATTTTGAAGTTTTTATGTGCTTCAAACAAATTTTGGGTATGGCTAAAAATGTCTCAAAATGTATTATGGGCACTCTCCGTTATGATCGAGGGGGGGGGAGGGGGAGTATATGTCTCATGAATTTAATGCATTTTTGGCTAGTTGTGGGATAAAACACCAATGTAAAGTGCCTATACACCTCAGCAAAATGGTGTTGTTGAGAGGAAAAAAAGGTCACCTACGGAAATGTCACAATGTATGGCTCAAAAGTCAAGCTTTGCCGTATTCTTTTTGGCTTGAGGCCATCATGTGTGCCACTTATGTACTAAATAGGTTTCCTATGAAAGCTTTGCAGTCTATCACTACATATGAAGCATGGCATGATAGAAAGACTTCTATTGAACACATGCATGTTTTTGGTTGTTTGGCATATGTTGTAGCGTAGAAAAAATTGGATGATAAGGTTGTCAAATGTACCTTTGTTGGTTATAGTGCTAAAAGCAAAGGTTACAAGTTGTATCATCCGCAAACAAAGCGTATTTTGGTTTCACGGGATGTAGTGTTTGTGGAAGATTTTGTTCATCCCTTGTTGTCATGTACTAGAGACCGTAATGCAAGCTCACAGGACATTTATGACCCTTTGTTGCCTCTTTTCAATGGTGGAAGTTCGAACGTAAATTCCAATGAGGCAAATTTACATCCTTTGGGGATTTCCAAAAATGTTGCAGATCAACGTATTACTGATGCAGATGTACATGATGTACTTGATGAGGAAAGGGTTGAAAATGGGCAGGCTAGAGGTATGCCAAAATGGCTGGTGCATACTTTGTGTGAAAGTAAATTGGATGCACCTTTGTCTAGTCGTACTCGTTCAGGCTCTCACCATGCATCTTATGCATCAGATTGTTATGCTTTGGCTGTGTCTAGCTTACATGATGGTGAGAAACCTCTCTCTTTTGATGAAGCATAGAATTCAAAAAATTGGATGGCTGCCATGCAATCAAAATATGATGCACTTATAGAAAATGACACATGGACTTTACGTGATTTGCCTCCGGGAAAAAAGGCCATTGGTACAAATTGGGTTTACATGTTGAAACGCAAGCCAGATGGTGAGGTTGATCGCCATAAGGCTCGACTTGTTGCAAAATACTATGCACAGTAAAAAGGCATAGATTATGAAGAAACTTTTGCTCCCACTTGTCGTATGAATACTGTGCATTTTCTATGTGCATTGGCACCTCATTTTGGTTGGGATGTAGATCAATCAAACATTTTTATTGCTTTCTTGAATGGTGACATATTTGAGGAAGTTTATGTAACGCTGCCTCGCGGTTTTGTCAACAAAGGACGAGGAAAAAGTGTGCAGATGTAAGAAGGCTTTGTATGAGTTGAAGCAATTTTCTCGTGCTTGGTATAAGAAGGCTGACACTCATTTGGTCAAACGAGGCTTTTGTAACAATCTAACAGAAAGCACATTGTATGTAAAGTGTGAGGGTGATGTACTTCTCATTGTGGTTCTTTATGTAGATGATTTTATGATCACTGGACCAAATGAGAGACATATTGATCAATTTAATCTGATTTGAATACTACTTTCAAGATGAAAGATTTGGGTTTTTTGCATCATTACTTGGGGATACAATTTAAGCAGTGTGATGATGGTATTGCCTTGTGTTAGAAAAGTTACATAGAGACATTGTTATGTAAGTTTGGACTTGAGGATTGCAAACCTATTGCCACTCCCATGGAAACAGGTTTGAAATTGAGTCTTTATGATGTTGGTGATCCTGCATATGTCACTCTTTACCAAACTATTGTTGGATGCCTCATGTATGTATGTAACACGAGGATGGATATTCAATTTGCAATTTCACAAGTCAGCAGATTTATGCATAGCCTAGGGTCTAAGCATTGGCAGGCTGTCAAGAGGATTGTTTGCTACTTGAATGTCACTATACATCTTGTCTTGTTTTATCCCAAGGGGGATCATTGCCGCTAGACTTGAATTCTTTTTCGGACTTAGATTGGGCTAGTTGTTTTGACACGCGAGTGTCCGCAAGTGGTTTTTGTTTCATGCTTGGTAGTTCATGTATATCATGGTTGAGCAAGAAGAAACCTACTGTGGACACTTCTAGTTGTGAGGCGGGTCTTCACGCTGCTATGGTTGAGTGTGTATGGCTCAGACACCTTACGGCTGATTTGGGTGTTGGACAGGACACTACCAACACTATCTACACTGACAGTCAGAGTGCATTGGCAGTTGCAAGGAACCCAATTTTTCATGCTCGCACAAAACACATTGAGGTGTATTACCACTATGTTAGAGAGATACTCTTAGCAGGAGACATCAGCTTGGCTTATGTGCGAACATAGGACAACCTTGCAGATCTTTTCACAAAGGCATTGACTTGTGAGAAGCTCGAAGCTTTCCACAAAGCTTTGGGCTTACTCTTCTTTGTGGACCAATCATGTCCTTAGGGTATTGCACTTCCCTTTACTCATGTGTCAGCTCTTGTTCACCGCATCAGTCCAGGGGGGATTTGTTACCATATACATGTGCCCAGGGAGGTCACCAAATAAAAATGTAACCTATCACGTGAGTTCAAGAGAAGGGTATTTAAAGTTCTTAAAACTTACAAAAATATATATACAAAAGGGAATTATTTTTTCAAATTTGAAAAAAACTTATAGATTTTAAAAGAAAAGGGTACAATTTTTCTTAATAAAATTCACAGATAAGGGGTTTGACAGACATGTCTTGAATGCACGTGATATTGTAGTTTTACACATAGTAAACCCTCCCAAGTAGATGTGATAGTGATGTGTGTGAACACAATTAGGACCGCCAAGGAACGTTTTCCCTCTTTAGAGGTTTTTTCCCCCGAGAATTTTATATACCCATTCATTCTAGATCTATCTATCTTTCCATAGCACACTAAGTAAAACACTCTCTATTGTGTGCCTTAAGCTTCCTTTGTCTTCTCCAAGTTGCGTGTGTTTTCTTGCAGTCCTAATTCCAGCAATCAAGTGCTCACTCATCCTCTCTTAGCGATGCAACCCATCGCTCCCATAAATCTACAAACTTTAACTTAAATATGATGTGTACTCTAGCATGCTACTTTGCTTCAACTCCGTCAAAAATTTCCATAGCTTCTCCAATATTGTGCCCTCTTCAAAAACGCTTGACAAAGGCTACTCTTAATAAGTCCCACCTTTCCTTGTGGTTTCTTACACTAAGGCATTGTACCATGACCTTGCCTCTACCTTTCACTAGAAGTGGGAAGATGCGCAAGTGTGAAGCATCATCATCTCTCCCAGAGATTACATAGGCTAATTCCAAGTTGTCTAGAAAGTATGCAGCATTTTCACCACCTTACCATTGAAGGTTGGAAATTTTACACTTGCAATTGTAAGAGTGAGAAAATTAACTTGACTTTAAAAAAAAACTAGGAAAGATTCAATACATGGGTTCCTCGTAGATGGAAAGCATACTATAAAAGGATGAATATGACTACGTCAAAAGATACTTCATGGTTAATCGTAGGGAGGGTAAAGATAGAGAAGAGGTGTTTATATCTTCCAATAGCTCTTTGCCAAACATGGTTGTATTGAGCTATTAGTACCTTGCAGTCCAAGATTACTTTGATTGGTTGAATTCATTGTGGTGCATAAGGTTGATGCGCTGGTGTTGGAAGGGTATAGTTGGAGGTGTAGAGCTCTTGGTAGTTGAGGTTGAATTTGTAATACCACAAGACAAGGTCTTCTTTGTCTTCTAGCTCTAGGATTTCCCCTCTAGAAATCTCTTGGAAGAGCCTAAACTCTCTCTCTTTGAGAAGCATCACTCTCCTAAAAGATAGGGTGCCATCCAGTGCATACACGGGTGTGATGAGATAGGTGGTGAGTCTTACCACTTGTATTAATCCCAATTGGATTGATATGTAACAGGCTCCAAAGTCATCTTCATAGCCTTGATCCGCAAGTAACACTCCCTGAACTTGGAGGGTTTTGTCTTTCCACCAAGCGAGCCCCGTGTCAAAGACCTTGTCAATGACAAGCTCCACCACTTCACTTGATAGATGATGTAGAATCCATGATGTTGTCTCTAGTTCCTGGTTAATGATATGAGAGTGAGGTGTAAAAAGACTTTGGTAGATTTACCCTTTTGTTTGAAGATGCGATGATTGTGGGCTATGAAATGCCCTTGAATATTTTGGTGCAAGGGGGAGGGAGGAGCATGTTGGTGCAGACAAAGTTAGTCCATGCTGGGAAGTATGCAATGCAATGATATGTATACTAACAGGTGCATGGTAAAGGGTTGAAGCTAGTGTGGGAGACCTGAGCAGACACGTGACAACGGAAATGTACGCTTGATGCGATTTCTTGGGCCTAAAGTGCTCCAAAAAGGGCCACTTGGTATGGCAAGCCAAAGTGTCCAAAGTACAAGTAATGTGCCCTGGAATGTATTTCTTGAGGTTCTCTAGGAGCTGGTCTAGATGGCTGGTTAAACGGAGCCATGGTGTGATAGATATGCTAGTCTGAAGTTGGAAGGTCTTGGAGATCCTCAACAAATATGGAAGATGGGGACAGGTGGCATGGGTTAGAATAGGCAAGTAGGTGTGTAAAGCTTGAATTGCGGAGTCTTCCGGTCTTCTTGGATCATCAATCGGAGCTCTAGGGGGAAAGTTATGGTTATTTGAAAATTTGATAGGGGCCAGTTGTGTGCCCACCTGGTCATATTGAAAAGCATGCCATTGGAAAGTTTTTGAGCTTGCCAAGGTTCCTAGGGGTAGTATACTGCATTTGGATTTGATGGAAAGTGACAAGTTGTTAATCAAAATCCCAAGCAATGAGTTATGTTGGGTCGAAGTTTGGGGCACCGGCTCTGATAGGAGTGCCATATGTTAAGTTTGCCAGTTTCGGTGGCTTGGGGAGTTCCATGCAGATTAAAGCCTGCAATGGGGAGTTTTGGGCGGGCTTTACGGCTCCATCATTGGACAGTTGAGCACCAAGTGGCAGTGTAGAGAAGATAGGGCCAAAAAAAGGATTTTCTATGCAGTCGGTGGGGGAAGACTGTGGAGTTCAAGGGGATGCCTTAGCTTGTGCGGCCACGTGGTAGGGGGCAATGAGCCCATATGCGCAACCAAGGCCACCAAAGGGGGGGTATTTAATATATATCATGGCATCCTACAAACACCACAAAGGGGAGCCCATTCGATCTCCACAAGCTCATAAGCTATGGTATATGTGCACGGGGCGATGAGTCCGGTGGCGCGCATGGCAAAGACAGGCAAATGAGGACAATTTTGGGTGGTGTTACTCAAATGAAGAAGATAATGACATGGCAAGACTGCTCGTGAGGGCGGGTTCACACAAGGGTGCGTGGTGTGGTCACCACCCCCAAGTTTTTATGAGGGCGAAGGAGCTGAAAGGGAGCAACGATGGCATTGTCGTTGCCCCTTGGAGTAAAAAGAAAGAAGTCCAAAGTTTCCAAATAGGAATGCAAAGGAAGACTTATCAAACGCCTATTTCTAAATGGAAAAAGATCTCTTTGTAAGAGAAAAGGGAAAAAAACGTTCTTGCGAGAAGGAGCTTCTTTTTTTCAAGGGAGAGTTGATAGCTTCTTCATCTTTTTCTTTGGACTGTGAAAGGTAGAGTGAGCCCTAAGAAGGGGCCTTTCCTTTGGAAGAATAAGCCAAGGAGGAAGCGTTTCATCATCAAGCCCCCATGTGAGAGGAAAGTACAAGGAATGATGGTTAAGTCCACGTCCAGGGTAAGCTAAGAAGCGGCCATGGTTGTACAAGGCTTTTGCTGATGAATGGAAAACTCCCTTAAACTGCATCATTCTTGTGGTGTCAATTCCCTTTCCCCCCCCTCGCTTTTTCTCTTGTACAGGGTGTTCACGGGTGTGTGTCGGTGTGTGCGCCCCGATGGTTATATGTGCAGAGATAGAGAAACAGAGTGTGTGCGATGTTTGAGTGTATGGAAATGAGGGAGAAATGTGCACACTTTGAGTAGGGGAAGATATTATTACCACCTCTTCAACACTGACGATAGAGCACCCTGGCAAGAGTGTCTTGATGATTTGTGTCAAGCTTTCTTCAACCTCCTCTTCGTCTGTTGTCCACTTGGAGAATTCGAGAAGCCACTCATCCATGAAGAAAGGTAAACATGTCAGTCTTGTAAACTGAAGATTTCAAGAGCCCTCCTCACGGGGGGCACCAAATGAGAGGTGGTTTTGCAAGATAGACCCAATGGCCTCAACACTAAGGTTAACTCATGATTGCCTCATCACAAAAGATAAACAATAGGGGGCACTTGCCACCACCTAGCTTGAGATGCAGCTAGGACAGGTGAGCATCAACACACATCACTCACTAGCCCCAAGGCATGAAACTCTTCACTCCCCCCCCGCTATCACAAACACAACCAAAGGTAATAGACTCCATCCACTCAGGGGTGAGTTGATGTAGGTGCAAGAGTGAAGGATAAGAGGGAGGAGAGGGATAAGAGGGAGAGACAGAGAGAGACCCATACTGATAACACCAAGTAGTCCATCATCATATTATATAGAACACAACAAGCGGGTGAATTGAATTACAATGTGGGAGAACTCCATTATGGTGGTGAGACTCGGTTGATGTCACTATGTGCGCCAAGACACTTCACTACCACCCGATGCATATTGCCATAGAGGTTTTACGAGCCGTGCAACTTCACAAATCCTTGCCAATGGTGTTAGCAATATCTTGCGGCATACAGTGCATCGAATGATTTAGTGCAATCTATACATGCAGCATGATAGAGAGTGCAATGGCGTGTCATAGTTGTATTTTGTGCTAATCATTAGAAGTGTGATATTGTGAGAGAGTGCAACTAATGCATGGTGCATGATAGGTGTTTTACGTTAAGGATAGAGGACATGCTAGTGGCTAGCGTTGTGATGGTGTGTATGCTTGTTGGTGTTTCTATGTGATGGCGACCTCTCCTTATATAGGGAGAGAGGGTGGAATTTCCTATATTTCTATTGGGACATGACCTACACCATGTGACTGTGGATCAGTCATGTCTGCTACATGATGCTTATGGTTGAGGTCCATAGAGAGAAAATAGTAGAGAGGGGGTAGAGGGATGGGGTTTTCTTTACAAGGTAAGCTAGTCGTAGCTAGCTTATTTTAGAGAGGGGAGATGGGCTTTTACAAGAAATTGTCGAGGGTGGTTTATCGTTGGAGAAGATAAATATGCCACTTATAGCGGTAGTGGCTCTAAATTTAGCCTTTGGCCAAACTGCTAAAGTATAATGGAATGGAAATCAAAATCAAGGTCTCAAGGTAAAAAGCTACGACTAGGTCACTCACCATCTAAGGATCACTATCAGTAGTGGCGCCAATGTAAGTGAGTTGCCATGAAGGACATCTGTAGCATAGCTAGCTGGCACTAGCATAATGTCCATACTCATGGAAGCGACTCGAATGGAGCATGCAGACTCTTTGAGGGTGTAAACCTCAAGATGTGAACCAAAAAATAACACTATCTATAGCACATACAAATCTATTGCTTTCAATTCTGGCAATCTACCTATGTCCTATGTCAACGCATTCAGTCATCAACCTATTTTTGTACTTAAATGGAATCCAAATGCTGCAAAACTTTAGGATGACGAGAGGGAATCATTATATCTAGATTTGGATCTAGATAAAGTGCAGCCCTTATAGAAAATATCTTATAAAATTAAATAATTAAAACTTTTTCTAAAAATTTATTCTAGTGTCTACCTTCTATGGGATTAAAAAATAAATTATGGAATGGGAAAATGGGTGGATGCCATGTGGACCAAAATGGTGGATATGGTAGGGCTTAGAAGTGAGTGGTCAAACTTGTAGTCTCAGAGGTGGTGGAAAATAAATCTTTTAGATATTATAAAGAGAAAATATCTTATAAAATTAAATAATTAAAACTTTTTCTAAAAATTTATTCTAGTGTCTACCAATTTTTCCTCCCCTATCTTCTAAAAGGGACTCCCTCAAAAACTGTGTTGGTCATTTCCTCCCTCTCTCACTATTATACCATGTCTACCTTCTCTTCACTCCACCTTTCAAATTGAATCTCTTTCTTCAATGTCACTTTTCCCTCCCAAAGGCTTTTGCATCAGGTTTGAACCTTCGTTCCCTCCTCAATCTTGTTCAGAGAGAGAGAGAGAGAGAGAGAGAGAGAGAGATTGAGCTCTTGCAAGCACGCACACACACACACAAAGATGGATGCAAAATATTTTTCTTCTTCGTCTTCACTAAATCAAGATAAGAGTTCTACAAAACATAAGTGGAAAAAATACAATATAAAAGTAACTAGTATAATGATCTAGTGTAAGACACTAGTGAGTGAAGTGAAGAATAAGTGTGCCATCACTTTCGGAGGTGGACCAACTCAATGTAGCCTAGCTCTAGTATCACTGGTGAGGATATGTATATCCACCAAGGTGCCTCAGTAATAATGAATTTTGGTGGTAGTCATTCAAGACGTGTACATATTGATCTTTGAAATCTCAACACACCTTCTCAAGCTCAACGCCAGCTTTCATATGCCAAGAATCACTCAAAATTACCGTAGCTTCTCTGCACCAATCTCTAATGAAGCAGTATTTCATCTCAATATGCTTTGTCTTGGCATGAAACACTTGGTATTGTGCCAACTGTATGCTGACACGGTTGTCACAACAGATGACAATAGGCCTCTATACCTATAATATAAAGTCCTAAAGTAGAAATCCCACCCATGCTACCTCACAGGATGCTAGTGTAGCACCCCTATGCTCTACCTCTATACTTGAAAGAGCAATTGTATGCTTCTTCTTACTGCTCCATATGGTAGCAACACTCCCAAGTGAAAACATGAATCCACTGGTAGACCTGCAGTTGTATGTACTATGAACCCAATCCACATCTAAGTATCCATGGATGTGAAACTCCACATCATAATCTAAAGTAGCACTCACATAGTGCAATGTGCGCTTCACAGTGTCCAAGTGTGGTTTCCTTGGAGACTGCATAAACTGACTCACCAATCCAACCATGTGGCTCAAGTCTAGACGTGAGATGGTCAAGCGGATCAAACAACCCACAATCTTCCTATAGGTAGCATTCTCAAGAACTTGACCTACATCATTCCATAACTTCAAATTTTGATCTAAGGGCATTGCAATTGGCTTAGAATTAGCCATACCATAAATTTTCAACATGTCCAAGGCATATTGTCTTTGTGATAATCATACACCCTCTTTTGTGAAAATGATTTCAATGCCCACAAATGTCCCAAGTCTTTCATCTCAAAATCCTGCATAAGTAGAGTATGTATGCCCTCCACTTCAGTCACATTTTCACCTCCAACAATCATATCATCCATATAAATGCATATCACCACAGTTTCTACCTCATTCTTTCTCACATACAACAAATAATCTGCTTCAAACATTTCAAATCCCAATGAAATGACAAATGCCACAATCCTCTCATACGAAGCTTTAGGTGCCTACTTCAACCCATACAATGATTTCTTAAAGTTGCATACAAGATCACGTAGAGTCCAATTTTCATAACCTTGTGGCTACTCGATATACATATCTTCCTCTAAGTATCCATTCAAAAATTCATTCTTCGCATCTGTTTGTTCCAACACCCATCCTAAATCCATAGCCACTTCAATAAACACACAAATGGTAGTCATTTTAGCTACAAAGACTGAATGTCTCCTCATAATCAATCACATAAGTTTGTGCATAACCTTTGGCCACAAGCCTAGCCTTGTAACTACTCACATTGCCCCATCAGAATTATGTTTTACTTGCCATCAGAATTATGTTTTATTTTGTAAACCCACTTACATTTTTCCTTTTTACCTTTTGATAATAGCACCAATTTCCATGTTCTATTTGCATAAATTGCAGCCATCCTTTCATCCATTCCTTGCTGCCATTTTCATCTTTGTCAACATTCTCAAAATATGTGGGTTCTACCTCCTCTGTAATCTTCACCATACCCACAATGATGAGCTATATAGCTATCATAAGTCAATATCTACACATGATTTCTTACATTGATGTGCAAGACGGGGGGTAGCCCACTCAACAGATTGGGAACCAGTGTGAAGGTGTCAACCCATCTCTTGCTCTCAATCCATTGCATCAACAACAATTGAGTACCCAACAACATTCCAAAAGAGAATAGAGAAGCTGATCTAAGTTGAGCTCTAGCTTGGAACAACTCCGCCCCACAAAGATTCCCACCATCATTGACAGTTGTATCAAGCCAGAGGGGATCAAAGCCAAATTCTTAGTGCAGACAAACTTCTCCAGACTTGGTAATTTCTTTCTTATTATATACGCACCATCGTTATCACTCGCATTAGGTACTACACCATCCCCTTCCATAGCCACTCTATATGTCTCTTGTAGACAACTCATTGACCACTAGTCCACTGCTTCTCAATCACTAGCACCTATTGTAGCCCTCGCCAAGTTTACGCCATATAGTAGCAACTACAGCTTATGATGGTAATGACCACCATGAATATCGATGCTCATCCTTTCACCATCTCTTGTACCTCCTTGGTGCTTTGTCAAAGAATATGGCCCGCTGCTATCAAAGATGGAGTAATAGTGATCCACAAATGCCCTCCCTATTTGATCCGAATCTATCTACTCCCCACTCCTCCCTCACTCCATATTTCTCAACTCTTCTAATGGACCCAAATGCGAGCGTTTTGCTCTCTCTTTCTCTCTCTCTCTCTCTCTCTCTCTCTCTCTCTCTCTCTCTCTCTCTCTCTCTCTCTCTCTCTCTCTCTCTCTCTCTCTCTCTCTCTCTCTCTCTCTCTACTGTATGTGCCTATAGTTTGCTAATGAAGCATTTAAAAGAAAATTGGGCACACCTATGAGTGCATGCCATGCCAGCCCTAAATCTCATACACCACTTGCAAAGGGTTTCTCAAACACTTGTGAATGGTTCTCAACCCCTTGCAAGAGATTCTCAACCACTTGCAAATGATTTTCAGCCACTTGCAAGTGATCCCCAATCACATGTGGTTGATTGAACACTCTTATTGAGATAGTTCTAATCTCATACACCACTTTCAAAAGCTTTCTCAACCACTTGCGAATGGTTCTCAACCATTTGCAAGATACAAACACTTGCAAGTGGTCCCCATTTCACATGTGGTTGATTGAACACTCTTATCTAGATAGTTCTAATCTCGTACACAACTTGCAAAAGGTTTCTTAACCACCTGTAAATGGTTCTAAACCACTTGCAGATGGTCCCCAGTTTACAAGTGGTACAACTTACACTTCTTCCCCCTTATAGGTTGTTTAAAATCACCTACCAATGCCCAAAGACAAACAAGTAAAACAATCTGAAACCAATTTATAATGAGACAACTTGTAAGGCACAAGGAAAAAGTCGATAGAATAGCAAATTGGGTTTCACATTACAAATCAGCATATAATTTTGCAATACAATGTCCAATTCATTTAAACTTTGAAATGTAAAATCCATTTACGTTTTGAAATGTCAAATTCTCCATAATCGGTTACACTATCAAACCCATCATGGATATTTGCATACATAGTACAAGTCCTCTTGTGAAATGGTGCTAGAGATAGGACTTTGCCCCCACTTGAGATGTTTTCCCTCACCATTTCAGCTAATTGAGATTGCTCTTGATTTGTTCTTACATCCAGTGCACAGGTGTAGTGATTGTCTCCAATCGATTTTTTGATATCAAAGACAAACAACAAAACTGTTGAGATGTCGAGCTCTACACCTTGAGCTGGCATCCACTACGGGTCTTGGCCGCTTACGGCATTTACTCACTGGCACGTTAGGTGACCGACACGGAGGATCTCTGCCAGTGATTCTACAGCTGGACTACACTTATAGTGCCAGCCTAGTACGCTTCTAGCGAGTTCACACTTAGTGACCGCATGTACATATGTGCTACTTTTCAGCTTTAGTAGTTAGTCATTTTGTACTCTCTTTTCTGTGAAGAAGAAGAAGAAGCTTTCCATCTCTGTGTGCTTTGTGCTTGTCTTGTGTAGCTCTCTTGCATCCTCATTCTTTACATGGTATCAGAGCCTGGTGCAGGCAAGAGAGGCTAAGAGAGCAAGAGCATCACAATCCCTTCGTTTGCAATCCACGACCAGATGCCGAGTTTCTGAACAGGTCTCCAAAGTGCAATATACAGAGAATTACTGTACAAGTACAGTGGTTGTATGTACGCTTGATTGTGGACACTCGTTGAGTGTAGAAAGCGTTACAGGAACCACGATAGCAGGTTCAGTAGATTTGCAGGTTTTTGCAGATTGCAGCTATTTTGTCTTAGTGCTTCAAGATGTCTGACGGTTTCAGTCAGATTGTTACTGTGAAGCTTGAGAAAAATAACTACCCTGCATGGAAGTTCAGAATAACAAATTTCCTAAAAGGAAAAGGTTATTGGGACTATGTAGAAGGAGACAATGAAAAGGAACCAGAGATTCCCGAGGCAAATGCTACAGCAGAACAAAGGAAAGCTTTGAGGGACTGGCAACAAGGCCAGAGCAAAGTGATGTATTGGCTTTCTATGAGCATCACAGATGGCATGATGGGCTATCTACAGGATGCTGAAACCCCCGCCATTGCATGGAGAAACTTAGGCAGAGTGTTCGAGGTGAACACCAAGGCCAGGAAGCTTCAACTAAAGTCGGAGCTAAATCAGGTTAAGAGGAACAACCTCTCAATCAATGATTATGCCTTGAAGATCAAGAGTATCATTGAGGCTCTTGGATCTATTAAAGTCTCAGTGGAAGACGATGACATTGTCCGTGCATGCTTGGATGGTCTAGGAGATGAGTATGTACATTTTAGGTCTTCCATGAATACAAGAGACGACATCCCCGTGTTCCAAGATTTGATTTCTATGCTTATTCTTGAGGAGAAGAACCTTGACACATCTGCTTCTCATGGAAGAAATAATTCTGAACAGGCCTTCTATTCTAACTCCAACAGAGGTAGAGGTAGAGGTCGTGGTCGAGGCCCAAGGGGTTGCAGGGGCCAATTTCTGGAAGGTCAATCAAATCAAAACAATACAGGTGGCAGGGGAAACTAGTCTCAAGGCAGGGGGAGTCAAAGAGGTCGTGGTGCAGGATCAAGCAGGCAGCAACATACTCCAGATAGTAGAGAATGTTGGACTTGTGGTGAAAGAGGTCACATGTCACGTGACTGTCCAAAGGGAAAAGCAAGTAGAAAGAGAGAACAGGGCAACTATGCATCTACTAGCAGAGATGCAGATGACAGCAAAAACGAGCGCATGTTTGTTATGCAGCATGTAATGAATACAATGACTGCAGAGAATTCCACCCAAGATGATGTTTGGTATGTGGATTCAGGTGCCTCTAATCACATGACGTTTCGTGGAGAGTGGTTTAGAGATATGCGCAAACCAGATGTGTCAGGCTATGTGCAGACAGGAGATGACACAGCTCACCCCATTGCTCATGTAGGGGACATACCTCTAAATACGAAGAGTGGGAAATCAAAGTACTTAGCAGATGTACTTCATGTCCCAAACATTACAAAGAATCTTGTTTCTGTTGGACAAATGGTTGAGCAGGGTTTGCAGGTTCGCTTTAATCCAAATGGATGTTATGTAGAAGATTTCCAGAATGGCTGTAAGCTGATCACAGAGGGAAAATGTGTGGGCAGAATGTTTACGCTGAATGTAGACATGCCTGAGGTAAAAGCTGCATTATTTGCACAGGGCACAGGTGTTGTGGCTGATGTTGACATTTGGCACAAACGCATTGGCCATGTCAATGAGCAGAGATTGCGCAGCATGCAATCAAAATAGATTGTAAAAGGTTTGCCCAAATTCAAGGTGGATGGTATGCATAAAGTGTGTGCAGCATGCCAGTTTGGAAAACAGTCAAAGGGCTCATTTCCACACGAGCGCAATGTATGTAAAAGGCCACCTGAGGTGGTGCACACAGATGTTTGGGGTCCAACCGATACTGCAAGTATACATGGTTGCAGGTATTATGTCTCTTTCATTGATGACCATACAAGGAAAGTATGGGTCTACTTCATGCATAACAAAAGTGAAGTGTTTGGTCACTTTCAAGACTTCAAAGTCATGATTGAGAAGGAGACAGATATGCAAATCAAGACATTGAGGTCAGATGGAGGGGGAGAGTACTTCTCCAATGATTTTTCAGATTTTCTGCGAATTCATGGTATACACAGGCAGTTTACATGCAGATATACTCCACAGCAGAATGGGGTCGCAGAAAGGAAAAACAGGCACATTGCAGAGGTTGCACGTGCATTGATGAATGAGAAGAACATGCCTCATCATTTCTGGGCTGAAGCTGTAAATACAGCTGTGTACATTATGAACAGGACACCTACAGCTGCGGTGCATGATGTAACACCTGAGGAAAAGTTTACAGGTACAAAGCCTGATTTGGCACACTTGAAAGTGTTTGGCTGCATAGCTTACGTGCATGTACCAGATGAGTTGCGTAGGAAATTGGATCCTAAAGCAGAGAAATGTATTCTTGTGGGATATTCCCTTGAACAAAAGGGGTACAGGTGCTACAATCCTACTACACGAGAATTACGAGTGAGCAGAGATGTAGTCTTTGATGAGATGAGCAGCTGGTACAGCAATGCACATGGCACTATTGGGGCTGATGTAAAAGATGATGTGGTTGTACAAAATGTGAGGCCACAATCACAGGTTTTGAGTGGACCACAAGAGTCCTCTTCTCGTGGCTCTGTTGAGAAACCATGGAATGGTAGACTACGTACGCAGGTTACTCCACCAACAGGTACAGGGAATGTATCACGAAAAGGAAAGGAAAAGGTTGATGAACCTCCCTTTATGGTTGATGCATCATCAGGTTTTTCACATGTAGACATGGATTCAGATGGTTCTGAACAAAGTCTTGATGAGGAATTTGGAATTCCAGCTGTCAGGACACCTGGTGTAAGGAAAGTACAAGAAGATGCTAGAGGGCAAAGGAGTGACCCAGAACCGCGCAGATCTAATAGAGTCAGAAATCCAGTTCAGAAATTGACTTATGATGGGTATCTAGCGCATCACCAAGCCTACATGGCTAAGGTGATACAGGATGTGGAGCCCACATGTTTTGAGGATGCAGTTGGAAATGTGCATTGGGATGATGCAATGAATGAAGAGATGGCTACATTGGAAGCAAATGACACATGGGAGTTGGTGCCATTGCCAAGTGGCAAGAAAGCTATTGGCTGCAAATGGGTGTATAAAACCAAGCATAAGGCTGATGGTAACATTGAGCGTCACAAGGCAAGGCTGGTTGCAAAGGGTTATGCACAGACATATGGCATAGACTATGAGGAGACCTTTGCTCCAGTGGCAAAGATGACGACAGTGAGAGCTGTCATAGCAGTGGCTGCATCTAGAGGATGGATTATGTATCAAATGGATGTAAAGAATGCCTTCTTGAATGGTGAGTTGCAAGAGGAAGTGTATATGGATCCGCCACCTGGTTATGTCGATCCAGGTTACCCAGATTATGTATGCAGACTTCTCAAAGCTTTGTATGGTTTGAAGCAGGGCTCTAGATCATGGTATGACAGGATTGCCAAGTATCTTGTCAGTATTGGTTTTAGGAGATCTCATGCTGATCATTCACTCTATGTACGTGAGAGTGATGTGGGGATTGCGGTCATTACCATATATGTAGATGACCTTATTATTGTTGGTGACAATGCTATGGAGATTGACCATGTGAAGGGTCTTCTCAAACAGGAGTTTGAAATGAAAGATTTAGGCGAGTTGCGCTACTTTCTTGGCATTGAAGTGATCAGGACTCCAGAGGGTGTATGGCTATCACAGAGACAGTATGCTTTGGACATGTTGTCAAAGTATGGTATGGCTGATTGTAAGCCAATTTCTATTCCCTTGGATGTGAATGCAAAGCTGAGTGCAGAGAAGGGTGATGTTGTTGAGGATGTCAACATGTACAGGAAGATTGTGGGTAGTCTAATCTACTTGACTATCATGAGGCCAGACTTGAGCTACACAGTAGGCTTGGAGAGTCAGTTCATGCAACTTCCGAGGAAGCAACATTCGGATGGAGTACGACGCACACTTAGGTATGTGCAAGGTACTCTTGACTACGCATTGTTCTATGCAGCAGATGCACCATTAGCATTGTATGGGTATACAGATGCAGATTGGGCAGGTAGCATTGTTGATAGGAGATCTACGAGTGGCTTCATGTTCTCTTTTGGGAGTGCTGCTGTTACTTGGAGCAGCAAAAAGTAGCCTACAGTTGCTTTATCGAGCACAGAGGCCGAGTACAGAGGTGCAGCAGTTGCGGCGTGCGAGGTAGCTTGGCTATGCACATTACTTGAGGACTTGGGAGTGCAGGTGGACCAGCAGATTTTCATCCATTGTGACAACCTCAGCAGCATGCAGTTGGCTAGGAACCCAGTGTTCCATGCCAGGACCAAACACATAGAGGTCCATTACCACTACGTTCGAGAGCGAGTGTTGGCGGGCGACATCGACTTGGTCTACGTCAGCACAGAGGAGCAGATAGCGGATATCTTTACCAAGGCCCTCGGAGCTGAGAAGCTTCGACGTTTCCGGACTATGCTTGGACTCTGCGACATGCAGAGCTCGAGGGGGAGTGTTGAGATGTCGAGCTCTACACCTTGAGCTGGCATCCACTACGGGTCTTGGCCGCTTACAGCATTTACTCACTGGCACGTTAGGTGACCGACACGGAGGATCTCTGCCAATGATTCTACAGCTGGACTACACTTATAGTGCCAGCCTAGTACGCTTCTAGCGAGTTCACACTTAGTGACCGCATGTACATATGTGCTACTTTTCAGCTTTAGCACTTAGTCATTTTGTACTCTCTTTTCTGTGAAGAAGAAGAAGAAGCTTTCCATCTCTGTGTGCTTTGTGCTTTGTGCTTGTCTTGTGTAGCTCTCTTGCATCCTCATTCTTTACAAAAACCTCATGATGTAGAAAATTCGTCCATTGATCTTCTGTCGGGTTTTCTAGAGAAGGCAAGATAACATAGGAGTCTTTTCATTGAAGAAGAACCTGTAATATTTTTCATCTAGCAGGAGGGTACTACCCTTATTGAATTGTGGAAACTCTTTCCAAAAAGTGGTCAAGTTTAAAAAGATCATCACTGTTGATGCCCAACATTACCAATAACTTGTACTTTTACTACAACGCACAAAAGCCCACCCATTAAATTGAAGTGGAGATTAACACATGACACAAACATTATATCCTATATTTGAAAAAATTAAATAGCATAGGAAACTTAAAGTTTTTTATGTGCACGGGTTTTGGTGGATCGTGGTTAGTACTTTTCTTTAGATCTGGAGGGTGAACTCCTTCCTCCAATTGTTGCTTACGCTTCTTCTTAAGAGTTTGTACAATTGCTCGTAATGTCTCCACATCCTCGAGGCACTCCAATTTATTCATTGTTTCTGATTTTGGGATCATAGCAAGGCTTAGGGTAAAACAATAGAAAGCTTGTCCAACAAGTAGGGACGCTACATCAATGTTCATTTTTACCTTTCTAGTTGTGGATTGAGAGCTTGCTGGAGTCATCCACTATGGTAGCCTTGCCATGGTTCTCCTAAACCACTATTAGTTCAACCTTAGGGTCCTTCAACCTATCCGCAGTATTTGATTTTGAGATCACAACAAGATTTAGGATAAAACAATTTTCTTTTTCACCTTCCGAATTGTGGGTTGAGAGCTTGCTAGAGTCATCCACAATAGCACCCTTTCCATGGTTCTCCTCAACCACATTGCTGCAGTATCCATTTTGTAAGGAGGGTTGTCATCGATGGCTATGTCCTTGAATGATTGAAAACCATCAGATAGTTTTGTGTTGTTTTCAGCAAATGCAAGAAGAGAAGAACTTTTATCAACATTGGTTTCTATGAAGGAATGATCATGTTAGACTCTTGAAGGGCTAATCTCAAGGCAAGTGGTATTAAGCTAAATATAGTGAACTCGCCTCTGTGCTCTTCATATGCAGTTACGAGCGCCCTGCACTTGGCAATCTTTGGAATCTTTACCGTGCACATTAGGTAGGCACATTATGACCTGGTGCTGCATAATACTGCAAAGCAAAATGGGTGATACTTATATTGACATTGTAGAATAAGAAAACTCCTGCCATGTGGTTAGCTGAGAGGGGTTTTCTACATACAACACATTTGCCACCAATATGTGCAACCCGTTTAAAAAAGAGGCCCTTGTAGGTGGAGAAGGCACCGTGAAGGCTCTACTCGCCTGCTGCATATATTGAATTTTTGTATCCATGAACGCTTTTTGAGACATGAAGAATCATGATTCACATTCCAAAGCATTCGTGCTCTCCTACCAACCACACCATAGAATAAGATCATTTGATGCTTGGTTTCACTTACAATGCGTTTTAATGCTGCTACCCAGCTTATGCTTAACAATTTAAAGCAGATTGTAGAATTCTTGGAAAACACTTTTGAAACACCTACAACACACTTTTCGTTGTCCTATAGCTCCGCTTCCATGATGGAAAAAATATCTGAAGGATGCACATTGTGCTTGATTGAAGTCTACTTGATCAATGATCATGGCTTGATAACAAGCTAGTTTTAAGCTTTATGTAAGCCAAACATGCCCTCCTGATAAATTCTTGCTTCTGTTGCAAAGTCGTTTGAGGAGTGTGGTGCCCACTGTAAGCACAAACGTCAATGCCATCTCCCTTACTCGTTGCCGTCACGCTACTACCCTCTTTTTCCACTCCATTCACACCCATTAACCCTTAAGTGGGCAGCCTATGAAGGGCGGACAAAATTGCTTAAGCCCTTATCCTTATAGGCACACCATTTTGGCATATATGTCCACCATCAAGGCATTTCCTACTACAAATGCAAATCAAAGCATTGCCAAGCATGACATCTTCCTCCAATAGTCCTTGACTAAAAATATCACCATGAATTTTGTTGCCATTTCAGTGTCATGGATATTGCTAGAGACCATCAAGATGCAAGCATGGGTGATTACTTTTGATGAAAGGCCTTCCCCTCATATGCTATAAAAGCATCTCAAGGCTTCCATGTCGTAGCTATGATGAATGCACCGCAAGAGATGACATTACTTGTGCTTTTTGAAGTGCATCACATTCGGCATACATATCAATTAAGACATTGCTAGGAATATCCCACTATCAGCATCTCCAATAACCAATATTCTTGCCAGGCACAACATACCAACCAAAGCATTGCCTGTCACAACACATTTGGCATTCACATCGGCTAAGACACTGCCAAGCACAACATTCCCCTTTTCGCTAAAATCTCATCAAGAACTTACTAACTGCATGATATTCCAAAATGTGGTTAAAGCCCAGAACTCCCAGTTGGCACACTCACTCAAATGACCAAACTACTACAAAACCGACCCTGGTGAAACTTAAACTACTAATATCTCGACAACCAAAGCTTCGATTGACGATTTGAAAAGATCAACGCGCTCCACAAAGTGAGCACTTCAGGCATATGCATTCACTTCTTCTCTGATCCCACATTTGCAGCTGCCCAATCCGGTACATATCTGCAATCAATCCCAACTTCAAACTGGCATAACTTATTCATCGTAGCTCCAATTGACGTGTCGTAAAGACAAGCCGATAGAGCACCTTGAGCACTCCAATTGTAATCCATAAAATCCCATTGTTTGTCAATCTAGATATATGCACGGTTAGCATCAAAACATAGGAAAGTGGAATACGATGAAGCACTCTCTCTCACCGTTGTTGATTTTCTTCTTCTTGATAATCGTACAAATATTGACATTCATCAACTCCGACCATCAACGGATACTCAAAATCAATATAGGCTAAATTAATTTGCCCCGAGATTTTGTAAAAGGAGCTTAAACTCCTTAATTTTCAATTAATTAAGTAACGGTGATGTTAACGGCACTGCCTGGGCAATTGTGTATTGGATTTTGTCAGCATTATAAAATTCAATTGTTTTGGCACTTTGTTCCTGTTTTGAAGAGGTTACTAGACAATTGTGCGGTGTGGTGCATCTTTTCTTTCTCTCTTCTCCCATAGCTAGCAGCCCAGTGCTGACCTAGCTCGCTTTCGGAACCCCTTAATCCCCGACAACCTGGTGAACACGATGCAAAATTGATCTGGGGAGGGAATTTTTTGTTGAGGAAGATGTCTACACCGTAAGAGGCAGCCATGCAATAGATGATGCAGAAATTTGCGGCTTATATGCAGCAATAACAGAGTGCCCAACAACAACATAATCTACAGGAGCAGATTTGCAGATCTCAACAGACATTCACAGATAAACTACAGCGGTTTGAAGGCCGAGATATTAGCAAATTTTGCAATATGTACGAGCAAGCAATGGAAGATGATGGGATTGATTATCAAAATGCAATTGAAGGGTTTCACATAATTGTAGTGCCTGAACATAGGGATCGGATTAAAGACATCAAGCGGCTCATGTACCGGATTGGCAAGAGTTCAAGACGGCACTGCAAGAGGAATATTTTATCGAAGATTCTCAAAGGGTAACCACGCAAAGCTTCATGAAGTGGGTGCAGAAGAAGAAGAAAAACTTGTCTACATAAGAGCTCTTACAAGAATTTCAGAAGAAATTTGACCAATTATCCTCGACAGAGCAGCGTTTGATAAAGAATCAAAAGGTTGAATTGTTTATTCAGGTTGCTGATATGCGGATTCAAAAGAGTTTGGTTGGAAGATTCAACATGTGAATTGGGCTAAATGTTTGATTGGAAGATAGTCATTGAACCACGCAAAGCTTCATGAAGTGGGTGCAGAAGAACAAAAACTTGTCTGCACAAGAGCTGTTACAAGAATTTCAGAAGAAATTTGACCAATTATCCTCGGCAGAGCAGTGTTTGATAAAGGATCAAAAGGTTGAATTGTTTATTCAGGTTGTTGATATGCGGATTCAAAAGAGTTTGGTTGGAAGATTCAACATGTGAATTGGGCTAATGTTTGATTGGAAGATAGTCATTGAAGCGGTGAATATGATCATGAAATGGTAGATGAGGGTTCACAAGCTGATTGTGGCCAATGTCATGGATGTTGTGGAAGAGGAAGCTAAGGAGAAATAATCCTCAACAATACGCAAAGTGGAGGAGCTGGTTCTTGATAAACTAGTGAAAGGTGTTCAAGAGTTAAATTTGAATTTCAACACTATAAAATTTGAAGGATTAGCTGCAAAGGGGTCTACTTTTGAGCCTAAGCAGCAACCACCATTCAAAGGTTGGGATAATTGATGCATGTGGTGCGATAGTGAAGACCATAGGTATGCTAAGGAGTGTGATGAATTTGATGAAGCATACAAGAGAAATCTGACTTTCTAGAACGACAGGAAGATTCATATCAAGGCAACAGGTGAGATGCTCCGCTTGAACTTTGGCAAGGGCGGAATGAAAAAGCTAGTGGAAGAGATGCAGCATAATGTTGCTCTTGTGGAAGCCACCATGTATGGACTGTAGGTCTACAAGAAGGGAGATGATGAAGGTGCACGTGCAAAGGGTCAATTATGGCCTTATGCCTTGAAGAAAATAGAAGCAGGTAAGGTAACTTATGGGAAACTACAAGAAGTAGGAAATTCTATTGAAGAAACCACAAGGTGGATAGATCTAGTGGATTCTTTCTCATTATATGCATTTATTGCTAAGTCCCAAGCGAACAAGACTGTGGTGGAAGAGAAGCAGAAAAGGGATGAAGATGTTGCGGGGACATCAAAAAGGGCAACAAGATCCAGCAGCAAGAAAGAAGAAGGGTTGCTCTTAAGCCCGCTCCCGAAGTGGTTATGGAGGAGGCACCAAAGGACAAAAAGCAAGGTAAGTCCAGGGGACCCTCGTATAAGCTTAAATTTGATATTGAATTGGCTACAGATCTAAAGAAGGTTTTAAAAGAGCGTATCCTGAATAGTAAAGTGGAGCTCACATTGGGTGATATTCTGGGAATTTCCAAGCGCAAGTTCCATGAATAGATCATCATTATTGTCAAAAGGAAGTGGTAGATACCGAGTGAGCAAGAGTCAGAATCAGTTAAGAGCCAAATAATTTGACATATTGAAGAAATTATGGATGATTGTGGAGAATAATTTGAAGAGCTTGAAGATCTATAATCAAGGCTTGTGGTGGTTTCAAATTTGATTGTACCCAAAATAAGAAACATGCATTTTAATGATAGGGAAGACAGTGAAACTTTACCTAGGAGTCATTTTTCAAGGACTCATTGGGCAAGAGAAATGACTATAGTAAATCTTGAAAACATTGAGGATTCTGTCTTAGCACTTATAGAACTTGGTTCAAAAATCAATCTTATGGCAAAGAGCTTGCACCAAAAGGGGAAGTGGCCTATTGACGTGGACCACGATTGGTGGATACAAGCTGCCAACATGCTTCCAGGCGATCTTTATGGTGCATGTGCAAACATCAAGGTAACTATTGAGTATGTCTTCATACAAGAGCATTCCTCCTACCCTTTGATTTTGGGACAGCCATACATTACGGCTGTGTGAATGGAAACCAAGGTGCTAGATGATGGCTTAGTCTATGCCAAGGTTCAGAGTCGAGATGGTAAGAAAGCGTCATCATGTAGCTTCGCTCCCTTGCCAAGAAAGATACCAGAAAAATGCATGTCAAGCTTATTTGAAGCTTACTTGATTAATGAAGTGTTCATGGCTTGGTAGCATGCCAAGTTTAATGCTGAATGTATGCCAAATATGGCTTTAAAAGGCCAACTAATGTCTTGATGATGCTATAAAAAGAGTATGCTTAAAGTGAGCACAGATAGGAGTTTATGATCTAGAACTCCAGTTTTGAAGTGCTCTACCAGCTTGTGTTTACGGCTCGTCGATTGGAGATACGATGAGGAAGCTATGGTAGCTTGAAGTTTAAGTGATGCAGATCTGTACCGGATTGGGAAACTTCAACTGACGGGACAACAGAGATAAAATAAATGCATGGTCTTGGAGTGCTCACTTTGTGGAGCACATTGGTCTTTTCAGATCAGTGATCAAAGTTATGGTTGCCAAGATATTGGCCGTTAAAAATTCACCGAGGGTCGGTTTTGTACCAGTCTGGTCCGCTCGGTCATTGTTCCATTTGGGAGTTTTGAGCTGCAACCTGGGTTTTGAATGCAGTAGAATAAGTGCTTGAGGAGTATCATGTTCAGTATGCCATCTCTTGTAGTACATTGATGATGGGAAATATCAAATAGGGAAATGACGAGAAAGCTATGGATGGCTTGGCACTGGATCCGGGCTAAATGTGGTACTTGGATGATGATTTGGCCAAAAAGTATGCCTAATATGATGCTTTAGTAGTGCTTTGGTTGAGATGTATGCCGAATGTGATGCACTTCAGAGAGCACAATAAGTGCTTGGAGTGGGTCTTTTTAAAGGCCGTCTCTTGTTGTTCAAGATCTTGATACGGGCAACAAGACT
The DNA here is from genome assembly GCF_014529385.1 of Adiantum capillus-veneris. Lineage (NCBI taxonomy): Eukaryota > Viridiplantae > Streptophyta > Polypodiopsida > Polypodiales > Pteridaceae > Adiantum > Adiantum capillus-veneris. Next base: position 44,984,716 of record NC_140950.1, on the reverse strand, counting down.
CATGCTGAGATTGCTTGATAGGGGCTACTGGAGAAATTTTTTGTGCATTGCAATATGTTGGCCGGCATGTGTACAAAATGTGCTGCCCTTACAAAGTGGCTAGGTCAACCAATTAAGCCAACTGATTTTGGCCGCCCAATATAATCGATATGTATGCCAAATGAGGTGTCCTTGAGGGAATCGGCCGCCCACTAATGCCCGCCCAAATTACTTGGTTGTGCTTGGCATTGCTTTACTCGGTATGTATGCCAAATGTGGTGCCCTTACAAAGCTTAGGCGGTCACTATGAAGCCATGGCTGCCCAAATGAAGTTTGGCCGCCCAAAGGCAACCCAAAGAGGGTTTTTTTTAAAGTGTGAATGAAGAAAGGAAAAAATAGGGAGGAGATGGCGTGAAGGCTGCGAGGGGCAGCGCATAGGAAACAGAAGTTCTCGCAGTGAGTGTGGCGATTCTCGAATCGCGACATGCACGAAGCAAAAATTGATGAACAGCTCATGGCGACCAAATCAAAGCAACTCTTGCCACGTTTGTTACTATCCCAAAATTGCCTTGCCAATTCATAGGACCCATTCCCATGCCACATCAGTCACGGCGCCATGATTGCATGGGGGAGGGGCAAATTTAAAGGGAATTGGAGGGATTTTTTTGGGGTAAGCAAGGCAAAGTGATAACGGGAGGAGAGTGGAGAACATAAGGGTTTTTCAGGGACATCGGACGGGGAAGGAAGCAAAGGGTGGCTCCCTCTCTCGTCCTCAGCAAGCAAAGCGAGGGATCTCTCTCTCTCTCTCTCTCTCTCTCTCTCTCTCTCTCTCTCTCTCTCTCTCTCTCTCTCTCTCTCTCTCTCTCTCTCTCTCTCTCTCTCTCTCTCTCTCTCGTCCTTGGCTAGTAAAGCAAGAAAAGGGAGGATATCTTCCTCTCGTCCTCAGCAAGGCAAAGAGGGAAAGCAAAAGGCAAACCAAAGCAGGTCTCCCTCTCTTGAGAAGGAGAGGCAAAGCAAAGGGTTCTCTCTCTTGCTCTATCTCTCTCGTCCTTCAAGTAACTTGAAGGAGACTTGCTCTCAAGTAAGCAAGGAGGAAGTTGCATAGAAGATTCAAGGTAGCTCGCAGGCAAGAAGGGAGTCAAGCTCAGCAAGTAACAAAAGAAAGGAGCTGACGACATAACTAAAGACTTAAAGCGGAAGACAATCGATTCTGGAAAACCAACACATAAGGATTTTGTTCATCGGCGACAAATTAGGTTTAATTAATCTTCTTGATGAATCACGGAGCCGTTAACGGCTTGAGAAAACCTGTAGAGGGAGCTTAAACTTCTAGATCACCGCTTGAATTAATTAACGGTGTCGGCAACAGCGTCGCTTCATAATTGTGCATTAATTTCATCGATGTTTCCAGTTTCCAAGCAAATTTTGTGCATCAGTAGCATTTTCAATTAACTAATAACTATTGTTTCGTGCGGTGCGGCAACTCTTGGTTTTCCCTCTTCTCCCATAGCTAGCAACCCGCGGCTCACGTTTCAAGCACATATCCCATGACACCTGGTGAACCCCACATGAACCCAAGCCGGGGTGGAAAAATAGTTGAATCCTATGTCTGCACTGCAAGAGGCATCCATGCATCGGATGATGTAGCAATTTGCAGCATACATGCAGAATCCAACAGGCTGCCCAACAGCAACATAATCTACAAGAGTGGATTCGTAAATCTTGACAAAGTGTTACAGACCTATTGAAGAGGGTGATTGGGTCCTAATGTATGAAATTAGCCTTGACAACCACACCACAAAAAGAAAATTTGCAAAAAGGTGGTTTGGTCCCTATGTTGTCAAACATGTGCATGGAAATGCTACATATACTTTGAGGGAGCTCGATGGAACAGAGCTTAAAATTCCCATAGCAGGCAAAAGAATCAAGATGTTCAAGAGGAGACATGATAATGATCCTTTTGATTCACAACAAGATGATGATGAAGAACCTAATGACATTGATACATATGAGGATGAAGAAGCCAAACTTTGTAGAAGATGAAAATGACATCCAAATATTTGTGGATCTTAATGAAGATTAAACCTACATAAGGAAAATGTTGGCGCATGCCGGAGGATGTGCAGGTTCAGAGGGGGTGGATGTTGTGCCGTGGCATGTACATAGTGTGAAATAAAAACGTTCACCTCACTTTTGACACTTCTCAATGCATGGAAAGAAAAGCAATAATGTACATATTGTGATAAATGCTAAAGTGGCTACTACAGTGGCTATCCTTTGCATACCTATCCAGGGAATCGTGGCCCTGGATGTGGCAACTTTGCGTGCTTTATTACTTGATAAGATTGATAATTTGGTTTGACAATGTACACATTTCAATTGTTTCATGGTGGCACACTCATCTCGCCTATAAAGACTGATGAGGGTAAAAACTGTCAAAAATAGCAGTTAACAGGCACCATTGCAGAATTGCATGGAAAGTGACCCAAACTGTTATATTGATGAAAAATGATTCTTATCTATGATTTTACAAGTGATCCCACAAATTTAGGGATTTTTCTTACTCCGTTTGGGATTTTTCGCATCAAAAATGGGATTTTTTGGGTTAAAAATGAGCTGAAAATGACATAATTTTTGGGCCAAAGTGGCAAAATGGCCCAAAAATTGACACATCATCTCATATTGACGTGGGTAAGAGAGAGAGGGCTGATTTTTATAGAAAAGATCTGCAATTTTTGTCTACTGTGCATTTGCTTCCATGGTTGCCCAATCTATCTGTAGGGCAGTCCTGCCTCTTCGTAATTGAGCTTTTGAGGGAGTGAAGAAGGGTTTCCTCTTATCAAAATGGTGTGTGGGATTCACTTTAGAAGCTCTTAAATCTCTACAAATTCAGAAAATGGTCACCATGAAGGTGGAAGATCGATTATTCCTTTCAACCGTTTGATGTTACGACTATGTAATTGGGGGCGAGGCTACATGATACCATGAAAGAGGTTTGGGTTTTGATTGAGATTGTTCTTGTATGAGCGTTGAGGTCTCATGGCTGAAACTTTAGTGTTTTTAAGTTGTCTTTTAAAGTGAAATCGAATGTGATTTGATGATCCTCTCATCATAATCTCGACTATCTACGAAAACAAGCAGACTCCAAGCACGATAGGGAAGAGGGTTTGTAACCTTTATGTCATGAACGCTCTTAGATTTCTAGTCACCCTTAGAAAGAGGGTTGGTGATTCTCCACAAATGCTTTTTCTTAAAGTGTTTGTGACTCATCACGAACTCTCACAGCCAGAGGTTTTGCACCTTCCCAGCTAGACCGCACACATTCCGACATTTCTGGTGAACCCGACGTGAAGTTGCTGGGGTGGGAGTTTTTGAATTGATCTACACACTTTGTTATAGACAGGGATGAAAATCTAGAGACACATGGGATGCACTTTGATCCTGCAGTCATGCAGATGTTTCAAGCATTTTCCATGTATATGCAGCAATAACAAGCAGTGGAAACAAGCCAAATTTCAACCACAAAAGCACTGCAGTCCATTGTGAAGAGAAGACCATTTTGATGGCAAAGACATCACAAAGTATCTACAAGATTATATGAAGAAAATGGAGTTGAACCGAGTGTGTGAGAAAGACATGTTCCAAAGTTTGAGCTAGTTTGTGTCCCAGAGATCAGAGACCGTCTTAGGGCAATTCAAAATGCTCATGGAAGAAATTGAGAGGAATTCAAGTTGGGTGTAAAAGAAGACTACTTTATGGAGGACTCCGAGAGGGTGACCAAAAGAACTTTCTTATTTTGGGCTACAAAGCCTAAAGAAGGGATTTTTGCTACAAAGCTTCTCAGAGAGTTTGAGCGACACTATGCTCAACTATCACAAACTAAAAAATCTTCCTCGGATAGGGAGAAGGTAGAACTTTTCCTACAAGCAGCGGGCAAAGAAATCAAAGAAAAGTTAGGGCTTCTCTTGGAAGACAAAGATACAAAGCAAGGTTTGAAGACAAGGTGGAATGATGTACAAGATGCAGGCTCCCTGTTGGCAAAAAGACAACGCAAAAGAGACAAGATGGTGGTGAACAATGGTGCTCCAGTTTCTGCTATTACTGAGAAGTAGCCAAAACCTATTGTTGTAGCTTCTAAGGATGATGGATCTATGCTTGAAGAACTTGTGAAGGGCATACGGGAGCTGAAATTAAAGCTAGCAAGGCTTGAAGAAAAAGGGCAAACATCTGGTCAGTCTCATCAAGTCAAAGACCTCAAAAGAGAGAGGGGTTGTAAATAGATGCATATGGTGTGACAACCCAGACCATCCAAGAAGGGACTGCAAAATCTTCAAAGATGCCTTGGGTAAAGATCTTGTCTTCTTCAAAGAAGGAAAGATACATCTTAGTGAAACAGGGAAGCCTTTGGTGACCAACTTTGGCAAAGGAGGGATGAAAAAGCTAGTTGAGAACATGGCAACCAGTCATCAACGAGCACTTTTTATCAATAGAGGAAGAGGTAGAGGATGTTGTACAGGTCGTGGACAAGGCCAAGGAAGAGGAAACCAACAAGTACAATAGTAGAATTAAAAGCAGGGTTAGAACATAGGTGGTTAAGGAAACTTTTGAGGAAGAGAGAGTCCAAGAGGTCGTGGAAATGTGCAGCGCAATAATGTAGGTCAACATGGAAATGTAGTATGTTGGGGTTGTGGAAGACATGGTCACTTTGAGCATTACTCTCCAGACATGAGGCAACAAAAATATTATGGAACCACTTGCAAAAATATAAATGATCCTGAGAGGGTATTTGTGGTGAAGCATATGCTAAATACTATGTTTGCAAATGTGGCAAAATCGAGTGATAATATCTTGTATGTGGATTTTGGTTCATTGAATCACATGAACAATCATGGTAAGTGGTTCAACAAAATGCAAACTTTACAAAGTCCTAGTTATGTAGAGACTGGGGATGATATTACACATCCCATTATGCGTACAAGAAATGTACCATTGTTTACGATAGATGGTAAAGCAAAGTACCTAGCTGATGTATTGCATGTACCTAACATCACAAAGAATTTGGTCTTTACTAGGAAAATGTTTGAGTAGGGCTTGCGGGTCAGGATTAACTCTGATGGCTTCTTTGTTGAAGAGCATTAACAATAAGAAGGCTGGTTGCACAAGGAAGAAAGTGGGAAGAATGTTTACTTTGGATGTAAAAGTGCCAGAGGTGAATGTTGTCATGTTCTCACAAGGTGCAGCTATTGTACCGATTATTGAGATTTGGCACAAACATATCGGTCATGTAAATTTGCAACGGCTAAATACGATGCAAACTAAAGGGACGGTTACAGGTTTTCCTACATTTAAATATGTTGAAATGCAAAAAGTTTGGGAGCTTGTCAGTTAAATAACTAGGCAAAATCACCCTTTTCTCATGATAAGCATGTAAGCAAGAAATTTGTTGAAGTGCAAAAAGTTTGCAAAGCTTGTCAGTTTAATAAGCATCCTTTTCTTGTGATAAGCATGTAAGCATGAATGTATTGGATCTAGTGCATACAAATGTATGGGGTTTGGCAAAGATCACATCTATGGGTGGATGTAGATACTATGTGAGTTTCATGACCATACAAGGAAGGTATGGATCTATTTAATGAACCAAAAAAGTGAGGTGTTTATGCACTTTTATAATTTCAAAGTTATGGTTGAGAAAAAGATTGGGAAACCTGCAAAGTGCCCTAGGTCAGATGGAGGGGGATAATACTTCTCCAATGAATTCAATGGTTTTCTAAAAAAGCATGGAATTCAAAAGCAATTTTCATGCAGGTGTACTCCGCAGCAAAATGGTATTGCTCAGCGAAAGAACATGCACATTATAGAAGATGTTAGAGCATTGATGAAGAGAAGAACATGACTCATTGTTAGTATTGGGAAGAAACTATTGTTCCAGGTGTTTACATTATGAATAGGACCAGTGCGGGGCATCCCCAGTTAGTTCGAGTTTTGGGACAAATTGCAGAGCTGTCGGGGTGTCTCTGACCAAAACTCCCCTCAGTTCGAGTTTTGGTCAGAGATACCCACACACTCCCGAAGGTTATCCTTCTGCCTCGGGTGATTGAGGGTTGGTTTAGATAGAGTGTGGAGTACTCGGGCCTCCCAAACCAGTGCTTCATTTGCCGAAAGATGGGCCACCTAGCGAAGGCTTGTCCATGAAGGAGGTTGCGACGTGCACCACAGCCTCAGCCCCAGCCTGCCCGAGGTGTCCCGGAGCCACCCGAAGCCACAGCCAATGACACAGCACACACATGTAGAGCCACCCTCCAAGCCTAGGGCTCCAACAGAGGAGGGGTGGCAGCAAGCCCGTGGCGGACAATGCTAGGGGCCACAGCGTTAGCCAGGCACTCAGAGTGGCCCTCAGGTGCCTACTCAGCAACAGTGGGCCACCTAGCGAAAGCTTGTCCATTGAGGAGGTCGCAACCTGCACCACAGCCTCAGCCCCAGCCTGCCCGGGGTGGCCCGGAGCCACCCGGAGCCACAGCCAGCGGCACAGCGCACACATGCAGAGCCACCCTCCAAGCCTGGGGCTCCAACGGAGAAGGGGTGGCAGCAGGCCCGTGGAGGACGACGCTAGGGGCCACAGCATCAGCCTGGCACTCAGAGTGGCCCTCAGGTGCCTACTCAGCAACAGTGGGTTCCCACGGGGAATCGCTTTGGTCCTCTTGAGCAGGAGGAGATCCCTACGCCAGCCCCCACCTCCGCTTCACCCTCGACAGCCGCTCTCCCCCCAGAGTTTTCCCCCTCTTACTCATCCTCCCCCCCCACCTTCTGCTCTCGTCGCCTCTCCACCTCGACCCTCTACCTCTGTCGCCCCATCCGGCCCCTCTTCTCCTCCGCTCCCCCTAGCCCCTTCTCCCCCCCCTCCTGCTCTTGTTTCACAGTCGACTCAGGAGACAGTTCCCTCTCCAGCGGCTAGGAGATCTCTTGGCAGCGCCTTTGCCACGAGTCGCCTAGCGAGAGAGGGTCAACCCTTCTTGCGGCCCCCTTTGCAGATTCAAACATCTTCCCTTTCATCTATCCCTCGTGGTCTGACGAGCATTGACATACGACGCCGCTGGGACTTCTTTGACTATGGGTTCACTTGTTTTCTCGGCGATTCCGCAGCAGACCATGAGGCAGCGTGCTTCAGGGTCTATGTTTTGTTCCTCGTCGCTAGGGGGACAGAGGCCTTGGACTCAGTAGTTGGTTTCTCCTTCCCCCTGTGTGGTAGGGCCGAGACAAAGGGGTCCCTCGACTCAGTGGTGGGATGGTTGCATACACAGGTCCTAGAGTTCTCTCACCACATGGGAGAACTTGGAGTTACAGATATGCTGCAGACTTTGTGGCCATTGGCCAAGTTTTCGGTGACACCCCCAGACTCCGCAGGATGTAGGCACATTACTTCTTTGTTGATACGCAGTGTTTTCCTTGCTATGTATACATTCATGAGTACTCCTAGACAGAGGAGGTTGCTTTACGCACGGCTCGCTCTGCTTGGGCTTGGGCTTGGGCTAGGCACTCACTGCAGTCATGCCTATCTAGAGGACGCTCGGATGTGGATTACTCCCCATCCAAGCCAACCTCAAAGATAGCCCGTCTTGCTGCTGTGGCAGCATCTGTTCTCTCTCGCTCCCCATGAGGATCATCTCATGGAACGTGCAGGGACTAGGTGGGCCCCAGTTTCAGCGACAGCGCGGCCGATTGCGTCAGGAGCTTTATCTTTGCCTTGTGGGAGGTGAGATTGATCTCCTTATGCTTCAGGAGCACCATCTATGTGAGAGCCGCATTCGGCGATGTGGTCAGATTTTGCGTGGACGATATGATACCTTTTGGTCAACTGCTTTTGGACCTGGAGGCATCCAGGGTGGGGTATGTATGACTATTGCGGACGCATTGCAGTAGGCCATTGTGGGCAGAGGGATTATTGTGTCAGGCAGGGCTCAGTGGATTACTATGCAAGTTCAGGGTGGCCTTGTGGGCTTCTTGAACATCTATGCGCCCAATGTGGCGAGTGCTCGTGTAGAGTTTTGGTCACAGATTGTTGATTCTTTGCCGCAGGCTGATCATTGGTGTATAGGTGGACTTCAACATGTTGGAGGACCCTTCTAACAGGATTGGTGGCAACCATGCTACTATGCATGGAGTCGAGTTGGCATCTTGTGAGAGGTTGTGTATGACTTTGAGGGTCTCGGATACATGGCAGCACTCTGGTTTTGTGAGGCCCCCAGACAATCTTGCCTTCTCTAGATTGGACCGCAGAGTGGGAGGAGTGAATCTATCGTGGATAGATCGCTTCTACACTAGTGACCACTTCAATGACTTGGGGGGATCAGTGGGCATCCTGGCAGGGACATCCTTCTCGGACAATGCACCAGTGATCCTCATAGTGGCAGATAGGCAGAGGAGTGGGAGCATGATGCTTCGCATCCCAGAGAGGTTCTTGTTGGACTCATCACTCATAGAGAGGGTAGAGGCTCTCTGGACAGAGGGCATGAACAGCCAGGTTTCACCTGCAGATAGAGTGGCATCATGCCTAGCTCAGCTTAGCCACTTTTTCCTTAAGGAGTCTCCGGCTCATCGGGCTGCAGCGAGAGAGGCGGAGCAGCATCTCAGATGAGGCATTGCTTCACTACAGAGAATGCAGGAGCAACATCCAGACAGTCCATGGTTGGAGGAGCAGTTACAGCAGGATCGACAGGAGCTTGCTAGCACAGAGGAGAGGCGTCATGAGTTTGCCTTTCACCGACAAGCATCTCAGTGGACTCAGGTGGATGACAGAGTGGCTCGTGCTTTTTTTTTAGACAGTGGGACCTCTGTACTCGCATGCCAAGGTCATTCAGTTGAGGAGGCCCGATGGGTCAGTTGCTTGTGAGCCCGAGGATATGCGTGCAGTTTCTACTGACTTTTACCATGAGTTACTGTCGGGCTGAGCCTCAGTCAGAGTGGCAGGATGCATGCAAGGAGCAGGTTTAGGCACAGATGCCATTTCTTGTGACAGAGGAGATGCACCAGAGGCTAGAGATGCCACTTCATCTTGAGGAGATGCACATGGCTCTTAGGGCCCTCCCTCGCGGTAGCTATCCAGGTGAGGATGGGTTGACTCCCATATTTTTCTTGGAGTACTGGGACCTGCTTGGCCCAGATCTTTGTAGTGCTTTTCAGTACATTTTACACACAGGAGTGATGCTTGACAGCATGAGTGAGGGCCTGATCTACCTCATTCCCAAGGAGGGTGGCTCCTTGGATGAGATTCGACAGTGGCGCCCCATCACCATCCTCAACTCAGCCTACACAATTCTTACCAAGGCTCTGAGTTTGAGGATTCAGCCACTTTTAGAGAGCCTTATACATGGGACTCAGACAGGTTTTTTCAAGGAACGCAGTATCCTAGACAACATCTTTACTTTCTGGGAGGCTTCTGCCCTGGCACGGCTCCGGGGTGAGGACCTTGTGATTATTCTTCTCGATTTTGAGAAGGCATACGACAGAGTTGACTGGGACTTTCTAGAGGGCACTCTACGCAGGATGGGCTTCTCAGATGCTTGGATCAGAGGGGTGTCAGCTTTGTACAGACAGGCTCACAGTCAGGTACTTTTGGCAGGAGGGAGAGGTGAGCGCTTCATGCTCACACGCTCGGTCAGATAGGGTTTTCCTCTTGCCCCCTTTCTCTTTCTCTTCTATGCGGAGGCAATGAGCAGATTTTTGGTGTCACAGCAGGTTGTTCTTCGGGGCTTAGCACCCTATTCGGGGAGATGAGCTACTGGACGCTGTGTTTTCCGATGACTCGGCCTTGTACTTAGATGGCCAAGAGGCCAATCTTCACAGATGTGAGCAGGCTTTGGAGACCTTCTGTTGTGCATTGGACGCACTAATCAACTGGAGAAAGACTGTGGCTTTCTCGGTTGGTAGTGCTCCTGTGCCAGATTGGATGCCAGGAGAGGGTTTCGGGTGGATTCCCTCAGGGACTGCAGTTCGGTACTTGGGTTGTCAGGTTGGTTTGGACTTGTCTCCCGAGCAGCAGATTGCTACTCTTCTCCTATCCATTAGGAGAAAGTTGTTACATTGGAGCTCAGCACGACTTTCGTTGGCTGGTAGAGTAGTAGCTACCAACCAGGTGCTATTGGCGACTATGTGGTACATCACTTTCTGCTAGATCTTCTCGAGTTCTTGTATCAGCCAGGTAGAGAGGCTGATCAGGAACTTCCTTGGTTAGGACATGACACTCAGATAGCCCGAGCCAAGGTGGCTTGGTCGGTCATCACGCTTCCTTAATCTCAGGGAGGGCTTGGGATCACTGATCTAGCACAGCAGAGCAGAGCCCTTCTTGGGAAGTTCATAGTCAGAGGACTTCTTCCAGGTGAGGATCCCTGGAAGGAGTTCTTGCTGTAGAGGCTTCGTGCCAGGGTGCCTCAGTCAGGAGGCCCTTGGCAACCTTCGACCAGATGGATCTTTACAGAGATGCGTCGAGTGGTTTGAGCAGGAAACTAGAGGACCGCTTCGCTGTGAGTTTGCTTCGATCTTTGGAGCTCTTACGGCGTGGCCTGGAGCAGAGACAGCCGACGTGCATGGAGGAGCGCCTACGACAGCCCCTCATCTGGAACCCCATGGTTAGCACTCAGAGAGGCCACTTGGTTGGTAGTCGGCCTCATGTTTCCTGGGGTCCCATGGCAGCAGGTCCAGCGCGCTCTCTAGATGACTGGCTAGAGTTCACAGGTTTGTCAGAGGAGGTGCACGGTTTCCAGCTACAGGGCATGGGAGGGGTGCAGAGCATGTGTTAGGACATCTCAAAGTCAGTTCCAGTTGAGTGGCTCACGCCTCTCGAGCCAGTAGCACCCAGGTGGATGGGAGCCTTCACACGACTGGAGGTTCTCATTTCAGTCAGGGCCTGCTCAGAGACTGTCCCAACCCTGTTCTTTGAGCTTCAGGGTGGGGACCGATTACAGTGAGTTGTAGTAGAGGCCCCGCAGGTAGCAGAGTGCTATTTCCAGAGGATCCAAGTTGTGGGCATCTATGGGAGGACTTGCGTCATAGACCCTGACCCAGCAGCTCTTGAGACTGGACACTGGAGGCTATGGGCTTGGGAGTGTTGTCCACTGGCACGAGTACAGTGGGATCCTGGTGAGTGGCTATGGAGGGACCCCTTCTCTTCTGCAGACCACCCAGAAGTCCCCTTCTTTCAGTACACTGTTCAGCTTGGACGTCATATACTTGCAGCACAGAGAGAGGCCCGCCCCGCAGCAGCACGTCATTGGCAGGAGGAGGGCCTCATAGTCGAGTTCTTGGCAGCCTTTTGGTAGAGGCTGTGGGACTCCAGACAGCCAAGGCGCGTCACTTTGTTTCAGTGGTTGGTTGCACACAGAGCTACAGCAATAGGGAGCTGGCTTGTGCATAGTGGTCTCTCGGCCGCATGTGCAGCCTGTGACCAGTTGGTGGAGAGTCAGCGTCATTGTCTTTGGGACTGTCCCTCGGCCCATCAGGTGTGGCTACGAGTTCTTCGGCTGATGCCTACTCTCTCCACGGCTAGACAGTACACTTGGGGGGCAGCGGCTTGGTCCACTCTTACGGGCCTGGCACTTCAGTTTGAGATATCTTCCACCAGCAGGATGATAGTGATACAGGTGGGGCGTTACTCCACAGAAGTGGTGCAGTGAGAGAGAGGAGTGTTGGGAGCTCAACAGTGGCCTGACACTTTGGTTCATATGGCAGCCCCGCTGTTTTTGCATTTTTGAGACTCGTTCTGTGCCACCAGCAGAGACTATTCGTGACTTTTGGCTAGAGCTGATCCATACTCTCAGAGGACAGCTTGAGGGACTACAGGGCAGCTCCGACCGCATGCAGGAGCTCCGCGAGGCTTTCCTTAGACTCTGGCGCCCTGGGCCTTTCTACACCAGTGTCCAGGGTGTGCTCATATGTCACTACCGACCACCTATGTGGATCTTCCCTCCTCCCATCTCTTGATTTAGCCTCATTGTAAATATGTTGTTCTTTCATTGGGAGAGTCTCCCCGTCATGTTTGTTGTAGCCCTCTCTTGGAGAGGTGGTTGTAGCCCTACGGGCAGTTTTCATTAACTAATAGAAGGATCTTTTTCTCGGAAAAAAAAAAGTGTGTTCATTTGCTATTCCATTGAGCAAAAAGGGTAGAAATGTTACAATCCTGCCACAAGTAAAGTGAGGGTGAGCAAGGATATTTTTCTTGATGAGATGGCAAGTTGGTATGCTGATGTAAAAGATGATTGGGGGGCTGGTTTAAGAGAGAATATGGCTGAAAAAAACACCGGTGTGCAGTCACAAGTCTTGAGTGGGTTGCAAGGGTCACCTAGTGCAGGTCATGGTGAGAAGCCATGGAGTGGCAGGGTGCATGACAGAGTGAGTCCTACTAACTTCTTCAATGTATCAAGAAAAGGCAAAGAAAAAGCTGTTGATGCCCCTAAACTACCAAAATTGAGTGATGTTATGATAATGGGGATAGCAGTGGCTCTAAGAAGAGTTTGGATGAGGAGTTTGGCATACCCTTTGTGAAGACTCCGATGTAAGAAGGATGCAAGTAGGAAAGAAGGCACGTGGAAGTGATACTGGTCCACAAAATGCCATAGGTCTCCAAGGATACTCTCATGGAAAGTTCTTTGACCCTCTTGCGTTTGTTGGTGAATTGAAAAATGGAAAGTACATCCTAACTACTCTAAGTTGGAGAGGTTACAGCTTGCAGAGATCAAGCATGCTTGCCTTTCCATGGTTGCTATGCTAGACTTACCACATAGCACAACATAAGTCCGTTCTATTTAAATTCTTTGCTTGGGTTGTAGTTTTCTCAAAAAATCTTGCTCGAGTGCATACCCTACCACTACAAAGTTTCACGGCCTTCTAAAATCATTTCATCGGTCCACGATTGCACAATGATCATATTTTGTCGTTAGGGACCACTATAGAAAATTATGGTCATTACATAACCGTGGACCCACAAGACGGCTTTTGATAGCCATGAAGCATTGTAAGGGTGGAAGATGTGGTGCAAATCCAGCCCCTTTGAATTTTAATGGTCTTTTGAAATCACCTCTTTGGTCCATGGCTACACAATGGCCATATTTCTACAATAAGGTCTAACACCAAAATATGTCCATTGTGTGATCGTGAACCCACAAGACATGTGTTGATGGCCATAAACCTTTGCAAGAGTGGGAGATATGGTGTATACCATATCTTGCAAAGTATCATGGTCATCTAAAATTGTTTCATCAACCCAGAGCTGAACAATGGCCATATTTTGCTAATAAGGTCCCTTTTGTAACCCTATGGAAAAAATTGTCCATGGTGCATAAGTGGGCCGACGAGATGGTTAATGAACATCCATGGAAATTTATAGGGGAGAAGTATACATCATATAACCTATCCCTTCAATTTTTCATGGCCTTTTGTAATTTTCTTGTTGATCCATCATTTTCGCACAATGACCATAGTTCCCTATAGGATCACTACGCAATTGTGGACAAAGGGAACAATTGTGGATGGCCATGAAACTTTGCAAGAGCTAGGGATATTGTGCATACTCTACTCTTGCAAAGTTTCATGGCCTTTTAACACTATCTTGTCGGTCCACGGTTGCACAATGGCCATAATTTGGTAATAGGTACCTCTATAGCAGAGTTACACAATGGCTGTATTTCTACACGAGGGTCAAAATGGGGACTGGCACCAAAATATGGCCATTGTGGAATCGTGGACCCATGAACCATATGTTGATGGCCATAAAACTTTACAAGAGTGGGGAAAATGGTACATACCCTATCCTTGCAAACTTTCATGGTCCTCTAAGACTATCTCATTTGTGCAAGGTTGCACAATGAATATATTTTTCCTATTGGGCCCCTTTTATAATATTATGGCAAAAAATGGCCATTTTGGAACCATGGACCGACAAAATGGTTATTGATGACCATGGAACTTTGTGAGGGTAGAATATATGGTACATACCCTACCCTTACAAAGTTTCATGACCTTTTGGAATCATCTTGTTGGTCCACAGTCTCACAATGGCCATATTTTTCCTATAGGGTACCTTTCATAACCCTATGGCAAAAAATGGTTATTATGCACTTGTGGATAAACCAGATGGTTGTAGATGACCATGAAACTTTGTAGCAACAAATTATATGGTGGATACCATGCTCATACAAAGTTTCATGTCCTTTTGAAATTGTTTCATCGATGCACGGCTGTACGATGACAATAATTTGGCAATGGAGCCCCCTATGGAGTAAAATGGAAATTAAGCAACCGTGCACCCAAGAAATGGTTTCCAATGGACATGAAACTTTGCAAGGGTGGATTATATAGTGTATACCCTACTCCTAGAAACTTTCATGGCCTTGTAAACTCGTAATCTAGCACTTCCTTTAGATTCAGTGGAATTTAACTTATAAAAGGAGAGAGTTTTCCCTAAGAGAATTATTTAGAGGAGACTAAACATTGTGTTGGACTGATTTCATTGCATACATACATATTAAAACATTAAAATCATGCATATAATTCAAAGAAAATATCACAATTAAGATTGACAACTTGATGAGGACCGGTGGATTTGCTTGGAGTCAGTCCCCCCTCTAAAAGGTCTTTGTATTGTAATCCTCTATCAAATAGAGCTTTGATTACAACACAACTTGTGCAGTTATGGAGATTTTCTCAAACCAAGAAGATGGTGTTCTTCAAGATTCCATGGTTTAACCCCCTTCCTAATTCCTAAACCCTAGCCAAGAGAAAGAGATGTAAATGAGGGTGAATGGAGTATTTTCAAGCAAGAGAAATTTTACTTTGTATATGCTTAATTACTTCATGAGCAAGCTCTAAGCATAGCTTAGCATAATAGAGTAGTAGAAGATGATAAAGAAGAAGGAAATCTTTCATTTCCTTGGATTTTCATCCATAGCCAAGCTCTTGAGCATAGACTCTGTCTCTAGAGCTCCCATGAGAGAGATAGATAGATAGAGAGAGTTGATTATCATCCACGGAGGTCAGATATGACCCATGGGACCAAAGCAAAATAATATATCTGTTCTTTTGGGGTGGAGCTTCTAGATACATATCAGTTAGGGATTGAGGGTCCATCAGGGGAGAAAAGGAAAAAGGATAAGAACAAGAATAAAACCTAACCTTTAATTGCAATAATCCTGTGTTGGAGGAAACGCATTTTTGAATTTCCAACGGGTATGCATTTCCAAGAGTATGGAAACGCGTCGAAACGGTTGCAGCTTTACTTCCAATTTGGCTCCCAAAAAAAAGGCACGCTAGTGTTTATTAAAACTAGTACGGCCGGCCGCCTTCGGTGGCCTCTCTCTCTCTCTCTCATTCTCTCTCCCTCTTTATCGTGCGTAGGGGACTTTTGGACTGTAGCCTTTAGCTCGCAGCTCTCGACACGTGTAAAGGGAACTCTCACTGCCGTTATGGAATACATATAGATACCTTTAGCCATCTAAGTTAAGCTTGCTTGATTTACCCCTTCATTAAAAAAGAAACCCCATTATCCAAGATCTGACCGTTGAGAATAATAGAGGGAAAAAATGTTTATCGAGAATAAAGTATAGGAAAAAAATGTTTATCGAGAATAAAATACTTTCTCTGCATAGCACACACAACTCTATAGCATTTTCCTCTCAGTACGATTGCAAATGGGGGGCTCTATGCATTTGTCCTATTTGCATTGATTCTTAATGAAATTCGAATGCCATGTCAGGAGGCTCTTTGTGTCAATTGTTTGGTTGTGTCTTATGTACATTAGGAAATATGGTTTTTGTTCCACTCATGTGTTTATGCAAATCTTTTTAAAATATTTTCTTTAAATGTAGTTGTCGATATATCTTTGAATTTTTATGGGGTTGGCTACTCTCAATTGGGTGCACCCTGCACTTTTTTGGTCATGTAGGTGGCCATTTTATGATCTTGTATGGCAGGTTGATGTTTCCAATTTGGCAACTGGCTTTTTTCAATGAATGTAAGTGAGGGTTTCTCTGCGGATCTCCCTCAGAAGAAGAAAAAGAAGAAGAGAAGAGAATTTTAACGTCGTAGGAAACTATCCTAAGAGACCTTAAAGATCTATCCGACGAGGAGAGTTGAACTCAAGACCTGTTATTAACTGGTTTTTTCCAATGGATATTGTAGAGTGAGGGTTTCTCTCCAGATGCAATTACATGTGCTTGCACCTGGAGGGCATATAATAAAGGGGATTATATTGCAAAAACTAGAAGTGACAAACGAATTCTTGATGTAATCGTAATTAGTCAGAGGCTCTTTGGATAGACATGTGCGTGGCATTGGCTCAATTTGTATGTAAAAAAGAGTGTTTTGTGTTGAGATCTCTTTGAATGCATTGTTATGTCCAACAGTGGAGGGCACAAAGCATGGTTCCATTTCAAGCAACTGCTTACACCTTGAAAGAAAGCATGGAGCAGTATGCAAGAAGGTGGCACGCAGCATAGGCAGGGCTGGGAAGCAACGAGCTGGTGCTGCCAGTGCAAAACTCTTTAAGAGCTTGCAGAATATGGTAGCTTGACAGGTTGGAAAGGCTAAGACAACGATCGTACTCATAGAAGTTCGGGAGTATTGTGTGCACAATATGTGCATGTGATGTTTTGTCGGCCTCCGTTTACGGAGTAATCGATCTGAGTGTATGGATGTGTTGGCTTGTTGGTCAGTTTTAAAGCAATTTTTGAGATTTCTTCCCATTGTACAAGAACCCTGCTAGTCGATTTGAAGGATGTTTATCAGCCTTGAAGGATGACATCAACTTTCACAGTACTCGATTTCTTGTGATATATGACATGACAGAAAACAAGGGACAAAAGACACATTATGTGAAGAGAGACTAGATACAGACAAAGAGAGAGGCCAACACTGCTAGTAGGTTTGGAAAACACTATGGCAGCTCCCCGGCAGCTCAGTACTCGATACCAGAGCGGATTGGAGAGGCTTGTTTTAATTATATGAACGCCCAGAAGGAGCCCCATTCCATCCCTGAATGCATTTGAGAAGAGGAGCCTCCAATTTGCCTGCATTGATACCAGCAAACACCTTGTTAAATTCCTCTCCAGGAGATGTTGCCTGTGTGCCCATCAGGAATTTGGTGCCCTGCTCAGACCGCACAAAATCATAAAGCGGGCGACTTGCACAGCTTTTGATTCTGTTAGGAACATAGAAATGGCCCTCATCAAATTTGGTTTTTGCTAATGGCACCTCTACAATCAGCACAGCCTCCAACTCACCCTCAAAAGCCACCATTTTGCTCACTATAGTGTCCAGTTTTTCTTCAACCTCTGTTCCCTTTCTTGCCTTCTGTGCATGCATTACAAGCTCCTCTGCAAACACTTGCCTTACCTTTTGCATCAGTGGATGATGCTCATTTGTTGGATCATCTATGTAAGAAAACACTGGTATTCCCTCAGCTACTTGCACTAGCTTCTCCTCCATACCTTCCCTCAGCTTGGCCGATCTTGCCGCTCCAGTAATTGCTTTCCGAATCACAACCTGATAATGCTCTTCCAAATGCCTCAAATCCACTGCTTGGCTCAAAGCCACCAACCACTTGGAGCACATGAGCTTCAGTATACCAATGGCTTCCTCTGTCTTTCTTGCTGATATCAATCCCAAAGAGTTGATGTCCTGGTTATGCTGCTCTGCACTTTGGACATGATTTGTTACCGCATTGGCAAGGAACCCAAGCTCTGACACGTAAGATGCCATCGCTATATCTGCTCCCTTGAACCCATAATCCAGCGAAGGGTTTGTCCCTCCAGCCAGATTAGAGGGCAACCCATTGTTGCTCTGCTCACTCATAAGCTCCCCAAATTGTGCAAAGATGAGCTTACCGATCGCATACACGGCCAGCCTTATGCTGTCCATTGACACTCCAATGGAAGTGCCCTGAAAGTTACCTCCATGCAGAGCCAAGTCACGAGTGACATCGATGATGGGATTGTCGTTCACAGAGTTTATTTCCCTTTCAATGCTGTGTGTGGCTTGCCTTATCACTTCGACTTGCAGACCGAGCCATTGAGGTGCGGTGCGCAGCGCATATCTGTCTTGCTTTGGCTTCATAAGAGAATTCCCATGATGGAATTCTTCGGCTGCTTTCATGATTGTGCTTCCATTCAAGACATGCTCCATGATGGCGGCCGCCTCCATCTGGCCTGGATGGAGCTTTAATCTATGGGTAAGCGCATCAGTAAACTCACGCTTACCATGCATTACCTCACAAAAAAGTGCTGATGCAACTTCAGCAAAAAAGCAAAGCACATTGGCATCATAGCAGGCAATGGCAGCCACTCCGGAACCCACACATGTGCCATTGACGAGGGCGAGTCCTTCCTTTGGCTGGAGCTGGAAGGGGGTGTGGATGTCAATCAATGCAAGTGCCTCTTTGGCATTGAGATTCTCTTGCGATCGACACATTCGGAGAACGCGAGCATTTGGCCGGGCTGTCAGAACACCTGCTATGTACGAGAGCGGGACAAGGTCACCCGAGGCGGTGATGGTGCCTCTAAGAGGTACCACAGGGGTGAGCTGAGAGTTCAAGAGCTTCTGGAGGGCTTCAAGAATGGTCCATCTGATACCAGAGTATCCTTGCATGAGGGTGTTAGTGCGGACAAGCATGGCAGCGCGAGTGGTGGCAACGGGCAGGATCAAGTTAAGGTCCTGCTGATTCTCATCTCCTAGTATACCTGAAATGCAAAAAAAAAATGAGAGTACTAAATTTATATTCAGCAACTTGAATTGGGGAAAACAGTATTCACCTGCATTCAAAAACCTGATCAATTCTTGTTGTAGCTTCTCTCCTTCAGTAGTTCGCCGATGCGAGTTTGCACCGAATCCGGTCGTCACACCGTATATATCTGTGCCTTTGAGAAGATGTTGGCAGATCCACTCCACACTTCTATCAACATACTCTTTGGCTTTCTCAGAATCCAGCTTCACACTTACAATCCCGCCTCCCCGAGCCACTGCCGCTACTTGTCCAATTGAAAGGCTGCTTCCATCTAGCACCACCACACTCCTTTCATACTCCTCTACCATTTCTTTCACCTCTTCCACATGACTTCTTGCTAGCTTCCATGCAGCTTTCACCCAATTCAAAGGGTCTACTCTCTCATCAAACAAGGGTCTGATTGCTGTTTCTTTTTCACCTTCCACTTCTGAAAACAGCCAATCAACAAGGTAGAAATCAATATCCTTTTCTTGTGTTTTCTTAAAATTTATAGACTTACAGTCCATAAAAGTATTTTGGAAAAAAATCCAAAAGTTTCATTAACAAAAAGTGTGGGTTTATCACTTCAAAGAATGTAAGTATAGGGATTTTTTTTTAATACCCTCTGAATGCACATGGTATAAGTGATTTCACGACGTAAATGACTCCCCTAAGTTCTCTCGGCTTTTTCTTTCCAAAACCACCATTTCAATGCATGCACAATATACAATGGGGATCGATGGTAGGGCCTTCTCCAACAAGATTTTTGATAATGAGTGCAAAATCTCAACAGTGTTAATCCTTACACAAGAAGTTTTGGATAAATTATCACAATAATTCCCACATTGTGACTTACCTCAACATCATGAGCTTCTGTGAGGGGGGCACCGCATACCTAGCTAGGTACGATTGGGGGTAGGGGACCACCGGCCCGCGGTGGTATGCGGTGCCTCTCCGAGCATAAGCTCATGATGTTATGCATTGTATGAAAAACACTGAAAAAGACTCTATCTGTTTTCCTACAAGAGAAAATTTCTAAATCTTCTTGTGAATTATTGAAGGCTTCTACCATGAGTTCAACATTCCACTTACACTATGAAGAACAATTAAAAGGAGATATTGAGTAGATATTTGCTTTCATGTATAATCAACATGGATAGAGATGAGAGAGAGAACCAAAGGCTCTTGGCAAGTTAGGTCATTACTTGAGTTGGTTCCTCCACAATTGCAAACTGGTATATTGCGAGTACTAATCGTTTGGGCACTCTCGATGGCCTGATTATCGCCGAAACCCATTTTTCCTGCAATGATAATCAATGAAGCCACACACAAGATTCCCAGCAAACAATACGGCTTTCAGATTAATGAGATATTCTACATGTAGTAGTAAAGGAAATTTCTCATTACCTGCGGAACTAAGAAAAATGTATTTGCTGCAGGTTGAAATTAGCATTGCAGCGCCTTAATGCCGATAATCAAATGAAAGAGAGTCTGCAATTCGTCCCCATAATTCAAAATACCATGGAGTTGTATCAAATTGATTAGAAAGCCACAGAATCTATAATTAATGTCCTGATCCATGTTACGGTGAAGTACAGGCTTTGCAATTAACGAAAAAATGGAATATAATTACCAATGCAAGACTTAATTAGCAATGCATAATCAGAAATTAGGACTAGCTAATCAAGCTTTCGGACGGCATTAATCTGAGAGAGAGAGAGAGAGAGAGAGAGAGAGAGAGAGAGAGAGAGAGAGGTACCGCTTAGAGTCTTGGACTGCAGTGTAAGCAGGTAACGCAGCGACTGCTGGTGACGAGCTAGCGCAGATCAGAATTTATAAAGACTCGCCCACGTAAAATGGACAGCCTAGATCCTCTTACGATGGACGTCCATGATCTCCGTCTTGGTTTCAAACATTCTCAATCGCAGACTAAAGGCCCCAAATAGAATGTCAAATTTTGGTTTGATATAAGTCAAGGACTCACAGAGTCTTACCATGAACATTGAATCATGATTATGCCAGTCCTAGATTCAATATTGCCCATCAGGACTAATCAGAGCATTGTGATTACTGTCGACGTGGAACATGCATCAGAGCCTCCCTTTCTCCCAAATGGATTTTGGATGACACTCACATTTGTTAGATGGTCTACCTTGGAGCTCCATTCACAAGAAGTTTTGGACACGTTCTCACAACAATTCCCACATTGTGACTTATCTCAACATCATGAGCTTTCTATGAGGGAGGCACCACATACCTAGCTAGGTATGATTGGGGGCAAGGGACCGCCGGCTTGGTGGGGGGGCCGGGGTTCCCCTGCCTCCAATCGTACCTAGCTAGGTATGTGGTGCCTCTCGAGCAGAAGCTCATGATGTTATGCATTGTATGAAAAACATTGAAAAAGACTCTGATTTCCTACATGAGAAAATTTCTAAATCTTCTTCTGATTGTAAACATCTTTGTATACTTCTCAAACCTAGACCAATGGGTTTCAAGAGATACACAATCGCGGCCTTGGGTAAATGCAACACCTCTTTGGCCTTCGATGAATGCACCACCTCTTAAGGATGGCTTTACAATTGGAGACTTCTACATTGTTGATACTAGGGTAAATGTCCCAACTTAAGGATAGCGAAACTATGCAAAGCCGCGTGAGAGCTATGGAGAGAGATTTCGGGCTTGGAGTGGTGCACAAGGTGCGCACAAGAGTTCTCTATTCAGCAAAATAGACATTTTCAGTTTCGAAGCAGTAGGTAGGTTTTTCATTTCATTTGAGTAGACTTCAAAGCAAAAAGCATTCTTAAAACATTAAGGCCATACATGAGCAAGCAACGGGACAACAGTGGGAAAGAATTGAACCCAAGTTTCCTTTTTAATATTTACGTGATCGTCTGATCACAAAGCGTTAAGAAAAGTTAACAACCATATAAATTGGAGTTTTTCAAAATGGTTTTTTCCTCTTTTATCCATAGGTTAAATGCATAACTTTGTTAATGCTAACAAAAGATTTACCTACCAACTAAATGTTCACTGTAATGTCATTTTGAATGATTACTTGAATTTACCTACTACTGGCGGCTCTACTTTTCCATTTCATTAATTAATTACTTAGCAAGATTCTTAGCAAGATTCGCTCGGATACAAAAGACCTTATGGCTTTTATCATTACTCTTTAAGTTGGAGGCGATGCACCTGCTCCATTACGTCCCCGTCTTGTCCAACCTGCTAGCTATGTAGCACTCACCAAATCTCCCCACCGCAACGAGCTGCCCTCTTCCTGCACATCCCTCCTTGACCCCGCCTATGTCAGAGAGAGAGAGAGAGACGGCACTTATGGCAGAGATACCAATGCCAACCATTGCCTCTCTCTCATCCCATGCCATGGCAGTAGAGAGACTCTCTCTCTCTCTCTCTCTCTCTCTCTCTCTCTCTCTCTCTCTCTCTCTCTCTCTCCGACTTGCAGACCAAGGCAGCACTCACTGAGCTCTGTGCCCCGCATCTAATGAACCGGGTGTGTGGTGGGCTCATTCACTGTGCAGATTGTTGTGCAAATCTGCTTGCATACGTTTTTCCAAAGGCGCGTGCGCGCGCGCGCGTGTGTGCGTGTGTGTGTGTGTGTGTGTGTGTGTGTGTGTTGGTTAGGACAGATGTAGGTGGAAGCAGGGGAGAAGGGCCATGGTGACGATCGAGCGCATCGACAAGGCAGGCACCCGTTGTGTTGGTCGAAGGCAATGGTTGAAGGCAAGCGTAGAGTAGGACCTCTTGTTCCCACTCCGAGGGAGCGGCTATCTCCAGATTAAAACACATCTCTCAAAAAATGCATTGCTGCATTAAGTGCAAATCCTGCTCTAGGGCTGCTGCAGCTACCGGAGAAGCTGTGGCATGGCAGCTTCATCAGCGATGGTGGCCACAGCCACAGCCGCTCTTGCCCACCACCTACGTAATAGAATGTGCCACACTGCCACGTCGCCTTGTCGAGGACTTCACCCACGTACATGACACTAGCCAGAAAAAATCTCTCTCTCTCTCTCTCTCTCTCTCTCTCTCTCTCTCTCTCTCTCTCTCTCTCTCTCTGTGACCCACCACTCTCCTCCATCATGGTCCCGAGGCCCGTCATGCGCATGGACATTCGAGCCAATGTTGGCCCATCTACAAACGCAGCAGAGAGAGACAGAGATGCGCTCTGTTCGAACTTGCACCGAGAGAGAGGGATTTTCCTGCTAACTGCAAGGTTAATCAATCAGTCGTGCAATGAAAGAGGCGGCAAAACCAAGATGAGCACGGACAAGAGATAGAGCGGAGTATCCATGGGAGCTGCACGTAAAGAGGGCCACACAGCAAGTTGATCCATTGCACTCCAGACATGAAGCAACGCAAGAATGTGCTGAGATAGGTTGGAAATAAGCAGTCTGCGTAGAGCCACTCGATCACAAGGTAGCCCGACTAGAAACGGCAGGCCTGGCTTCGCATCAAAACTGACCCCATGCGACGTAGGTCTTTCCACCCATCCTCAGACCGTGAGCGAGCTCCTCACCTTGCTTTGATGGGCCATCACTTCGTCCTCAGCACAGTGAGAGAAGAAGAAGAAGAGAATTTTAACGTCGCAGGAAAATATCCCAAAACACCTTAAATCATTTCTCTCTTTTACTCTCCCCTCTCCACGTGCCAATCCTCCTCCTTTGCCCCCCTTTTTCCTTTTTGTTTTCAAAAGGATCTTGCGTGATTCTTTTAAAAGGAAATGAAAGAAACGTTTTGGGCACCTACTGAGATTGCTCCACGACGAACGACGTAGACTCTACCCAAGTCAATTTGTGCATCTTTTGGGAGGGGACTCATTATACTTTGCATGATTGTCCCAATATGGAGCTTTTACCCTAGTAAAGAGTCAAACTAGTGAACTTTTCTAGGACTGAGTATTCCTTTGAGTTTTTTTTTCCAGCAAGGTGAGATTCCTTTGAGTTTTGATTGTTAGAATATATCCCCTACCTCTATTAGCTCCATGATGCACTATGAGAGTCGTGCCCTTTATCAAAGAGGTTTGCCTTAATAGGGAGAGTACACACACACATACATAGTTGGACCACTACTAGTAACTCTGATATCTCTTTTCACATAAACCTTGGAGCTCCATTGTAAACTTCGATCCAATGGGTTTCAAGAGATACATAATCGTGGCCTTGGGTAATTAATGTGGCCTTGGGTAATTAATGCAACACCTCTTAAGGATGGCTTTACAATTGGACACTTCTACATTGTTGATACTAGCATAAATGCCCTGGGCAACATTAGGATAGCAAAACTGTGCAGAGCCGCATGAGAGCTATGGAGAGAGATTTTGGGCTTGGAACGATGCAGAAGGTGCGCACAGGAGTCCTCTGTTCAACAAAATAGACATTTTTAGTTTTGAAGCATTATATAGGTTTTTCGTTTCATTCGGGTAGAGTATGAGGCAAGAATCATGCTTAAAATACTAAGGCCACACATGAGCAAACAACGGGACAGCAAAGAGAAAGAATTGAACCCAAGTTTCCTTTTTAATATTTACGTGATCACTCAAAAAAGTTACGTGATCACAAAGCATTAAGAAACGTTAACAAACCATATAAATTGGAGTTTTTCAAAATGGTTTCGTCCCCCTTCATCCATTAGTTTAAGTGCATGACTTTGTCAACATTATCAAAAGATTCATCTTACCAACTAGATGTTCACTCTAACAATTTGAGTGATTACGTGAATTTAAATCCCTAATGGGATTGCTCCACGGTGGATGGCATATATAGACCATGTGCCCAAGTCAATTTGTATGTCCTTTGGGAGGGGATTCATTATACTTTGCATGATTGTCTTGGTATGGAGCTTGAACCCTAGTAAAGAGTCAAACTAGTAAACTTTTCTAGGACATAGTATTCCTTTGAGTTTTGTTGTAATAATATATCTCCTACCTCTATTAGCTCCATGATGCACTGTGAGAGCTTCTGTCCTTTATCAAGGAGGTTTGCCTCAATAGGGAGAGTACACACACACACACACAGAGAGTTGGGATAAAGACCGTAGTGCCACTTTCCACCTTGGCTAACCCTACACCACTAACATTAACTCTCATTTCTCTTTTCACATAAACAATAAAGAAACACACGCACGGAGACTCCTTCTCATGTGTATTGTCTCCCCCCCCCCCCCCCCCCCCCCCCCCCCCCCTCTCTCGTATATCCTCTCCTCTCTTCCCTTCCCTCACGGACACACCGTCCTCACAATTGGTATCAAAGCCCGAGTGTGGCATTCTGACCTTGTGCCCCTCCTCTCGCACATAAGATGGATGAAGCAGAGAAGCTTTGGGAAATAAGATCTTGTAGATCTGAAAAATTATGTATATGGGCAAGCAAGGATTTCATTAACGTGATCACGATCGGGTGATTACGTCAATAACTTTAGTATTTACACAAAAAAATCATGTGATCACGTTAATTATTAACGTGATTTTGATTTTGACCTGCAAAAACCTATAGAGCCGGTTAGCCCTCCGGGGTTTCTATTTTTCCCTGCGAGGCCCGCTAGGCTTTTTCATTTTCCCGACGGGCCCGCCGGGAAAATGAAAAAGCCCGGCAGGAGTAATTATATATAGTAAACAGTGTGCTAACCCCACTCTTTTAGCTAGGCAAATCTTTGGGGAGTGTATCCGAGTGCCGGGTATAGTCATCTCCTTATGAAAAGTTCTATGTAAAAAAAGTGTATGAACACAATTTGCTAGTCCAATTAGTATACTTCCAATGTTTTAAATGTTTTTGAAATTTTTAGGTCGGTGTGTGCTTTGTTTGAATTAGTATGTGCGCACGGAGAAAAATATAAGTTAAAAATTCAATATATGATGAAATGTGTCAAACTGTTAACATATATTGTTTGATCTGAATTAAGTTCTTATAGACTACTTGTTTGAACAAATTTCTATACGTGTAACAGATTGCAATTTTAAGTGAAGATTACTTTTTTAATTTTTATCAATATTTCCTTGCACATTTGTTAAAGTCTTCAAGTGGTGGTTAAGAGTTTACCTGAGATAGTGTGAGAGTGTTAGTGTCCTTTGCAACCATGAATTTGTATTTGATATGCTGGTTTTTTGTTGTCCAGTGAAAATATGACGCCAGATCAAAAGAAATGTATTATGCGTGCCATTCGTAAAGAATGTATTTTGGCAATCTCATCATGTGCAGCTGATCACATACAAAAGATTAGTGAAAGCAATGTCTACATCAAACACATCACTAGCTCTATATGGGAGAACACAGAGTGTAGGTTGTGACTTGAAGGCCAATACGAGTTGTTGCTTCCATCTGGGATACGAGAATTTGACCCCCACCACAAGGTAAGGACAGTGTTGGGCAATATGAAAGTATGTTGCAGAGACTTAAAGGAAGATATGCCACCTGCCTGCGACATGTCAAAATTAGAGCTCTGGGATAAATTGTGGGAAGAACAGAAGGTAAAGATGAAGCGTGTGAAAGTGTAGGACCAAGCAGTCTTACCCAAGAGATTGAAGATGGCCCAAGATGCGCAAGCAGCTTTGGGAGGTTGTTCTGATACCAGTAGCACAGGCACAATCATGCGCACTGCTTTGAATGCAAAGTGCTTTCATCTTGTCGGCATCCCTCACGAAGCCTTGGTAGAAGGTATGAGGATTGGAGCAGGCTTCTTCGATGTGTGCACATTTTACACCATCAAAGGCATCTCATTTTTTTCAGACAACATTACATATGTGGGAAAATGTAACAAGGGAGGGAGTGAGGCAAAATTTGACAGCTTTTAGACAGATCAAGAAATGCAAACGCTTCACCCCTCCATTGTAAGTTGCATTGGGTTTACTACAGAAGCTGCTTGGATCACGATATTCCCATACTACAATGGGGGTACCGTGGGCGACATAATGTGTCGCTTACCGTTCGCTCACAGATTGTTCAGACGACACATGCACAGGCTAGAACACGGCTGGAGGTCATTCCCTGTAGCAAATCTTCCTGTAAGCGAGATAGACACGGTGCGGATCAAAGCAGTGATCGAGAAGATGCCATCATTTTGTCATGCCTTAATCGACGGCGTTGCAGCTGCACACTCGGCTGGTATAGTGCAAAGTGACCGGGACCGTTCAAGATAATGTTGGACTTTACTCGCGCCAATAAACCCCGCGTCGGCGTCATTGATTGGGGTATGATGATCAAAACACCAGCTAAGCGCGTAGCAAATAATTATCTGTATCCAAGCGCACAGTCGGACGAAGCACTTTTGAATGCACATAGAGAAAGGAATGCCGAGATGGCTAAGCGACCGTGAATTGCTCCCGAACTATACGATCCACGGTGCACAGATGCATACACAAAAGCGAGCGACATTTATGCATTGGGCTACCTATTCGACATGCTGACAGATTTTTGGAGTGCAGCCAGAAAAGTTTATTTTCCCGAAGGAGTTTTTTACCACTCGGACGAAGATGTTATGAGGGCTATTCCGAATTAAAGTAGATTGTTGGATGAAGTTGAAAGAGCGGGACCAAAGAAGGAATGCTTTTGACGTGTTGATTTTCAAAGAACGTTTAAAGATAGACCCTAACCCTATCCAACGTCCACTTATTGAACTTGCACCATCATTTTATCCGATTTAAATATTTCTATGATATACATATGTCTTGTCCAAGGTATTCTTTTTTTTATTGAAGTGTATTATCTGGTTTGAAGTGATTCACCTGATTGAGTCAATTATCTTTAGTCATTTCAAATTTGTCATTTAATTGTCAGTAATTCAAATTTGCCTTGTGGTTCAATTAGTCGCATTTGTTGTGGTTTGATTTAGTGGATTCCGTGCAGTGTCCCAATGAGTGAGAATATATATTTGCCAATGATATTGAATATTTGTCTATCTGTTGACTGCACCTCCAAGAGAAAATGGTTGATGAAGAACAAGATATTGGCACCCGATCACTGCCTGATGATCAACAAAACGCGGCTGTTAATGAATTTCAGTGCATGAAGTCTCTAGTACACGGCATGTCGGCACAACAAGCGACGTGTACTGCTCGCCGACTCTCAAAGTGGACAAATCCAAACCATATGCAATGGAAAGAGATCAATAAAGAAGTGACAAAGGACATGATCAAGACAATATGGCCATGTGAGGATGTAGAGATCAAGAAAAGAAGGTGGAAGGTTTCGAAGCTCATTCATGATGAGCATACTTCTGGTCGACTCTCAAAGTGGGCCCATCGAGATTCACCATTTTTCCTGCGGGCCCGTCGGGGATACTAAAAATCCCGGTGGGCTCTGAATGTTATATATATGCGGGCCCCGATCGGGCATGCTGGGTGTATTTTCGTCTTGCATTCATCTTCAGAGAGAGAGAGAGAGAGAGAGAGAGAGAGAGAGAGAGAGAGAGAGAGAGAGCGGTTGCAACCACCGTTGCAGGTACGTCAAGAGGAGACAGGAGAGAATGATATAGGGGGTCGTGTAGGAGATTATATGCGTCGCAGGTGCACGGTAGCAGCAGCAGAGTACCTGAGCACATGATCCGGGTATGTGTTGTATGTATGCGTATGCGTTGTGTGGTGGCGTTCCTTTTGTCGTAGTGCGTGGTAGTAATAAGGTATCGTACCACACAATGGGAGTGTGTGTGTTCGCTGTTCTACGGAACAATGCTTATCACGGGGACATCACCTCGATGACGCGGGGAAGATGGTGTCCTTGTGGTAAGTATTGGCTTACTGTCTGGGTACTACGTCAATAACACGGTGAATCTAGTATCCTTATGGTAAGTCAACTTCCCTTCCCCTTTCCCAAAAAACATATGGGCATCGATCGGTAATGCGGCTATATGATGTTCGTATGCAGGCCATTGTTTTTCCTTAGATTCAGGCGGCACTCGATCGGTAACGCAGCTAATAGAGTGTCGTTTGTTAGAAGCATCTATTTTTGCATAAATATGGCGTTCAGGGCGTTAACGCGACCTCACAAACGTCATATATATAATTTGTATGTGCATGTGCAATTAATTTTTTAAGTATGAAGTATATGAAATACTTGGTCGGTAACGTGGCTGTGAAAAGTATTTCATATACAAAATGTATGAATTGTTTGATTTTGTTGTTTTTAATTGTCCATTTGAAATTATATACTAGCTAATCATATTTAAAAGAATACTTTATTCATCAATCATCACTATTTTAAATGTTCCATTTATATAAATTACATGTAAAAAAATATTTGCACACAAATTGCATGTTTAATATTCTTTTTTAATCTTTTTAAAGGACTCTCAAGCATTATCGCTATTTTTGATGCTTCATTTACATAAATTCTCTATAAAAAATCTAAATGCACACAATGTGTATGTTAAATATTCTTTTGTATCTTTTTAAAGAGCATCAATTATCATCGCTTTTTGATTGCTACATTTACATAAATTCTATGTGAAAAAAGTTTGTAACACAATTTGTTAGTCCAATTTGTATACTTCCAATGTTTTAAATGTTTTTGAAGTTTTTAAGTCGGTGTGTGCTTTGTTTGAATTAGTATGTGCACACGGAGAAAAATATAGGTTAAAAATTCAATATATGATGAAATGTGCCAAAATGTTAACATGTATTGTTTGATCTGAATTAAGTTCTTATAAACCACTTGTTTGAACTGCTTTTTACACGCGTTGCAGATTGCAATTTTAAGTGAAGATTAATTTTTCAATCTTTATCAATATTTCCTTGCACATTTGTTAAAGTCTTCAAGCATTGGTTAAGAGTTTACTTGAGATAGTGTGAGAGTGTTAGTGTCATTCGCAACCATGAATTTGTATTTGATATGTTGTTTTTTTATTGTCCACTGCAAATATGACGCCAGATCAAAAGAAATGTATTATGCGTGCCATTCGTAAAGAATACATTTTGGCAATCTCATCATGTGCAGCTGATCACATATAGCAGATTAGTCCGGCTCACCGACACCTGGAAGTGAAATTTGTCAGCAAGGTTGTGTCGGAGGAGAGGAAAACTGCTCTCTCATTCACTCACAATATGAAGCTGTAGGAGAATGCTATAATTGGAGAGAACTATTCTTTGTGTGTGTGTGTGTGTTTGTGTGTCTGATACTCTAGTGTATCAACTCAAGTGCTACACACACATGACACATTCATGTTGCTACACGTATGTGTGTGTGTGTGTGTGTGTGTGTGTTACACACACTTTGTCTACTTACTTTTGAGTGATTGTGTGTGTGTGTGCGTGCGCGTGTACATATGCATATTTTTGTCAGTACAAGTTGTAGCATCAAGTAGGGTTATGTTTTGTGCTTCTTTTTCTTGAATGTGTTTGCATGTGCACAAGAGTGACTTTCCAATTTGTGCAAGAAAAAAATGAGTTTCTTTAAAGCCTTCAAAATGAAAAGTAAGGCTTTAAAAATGAAAAGTAAGGTCACCATTCCAGTTTTGAGGCTTGGGTGAAAGTCACACCCAAACTAATTTTTTTGCAACCGTCGAGATTGAAAAAAACAAAAAAAAGATTGAAAATTTGTACAAAGGTTGGAGAACTGCAAGGTTTTTCCTAACTTCGAGAGTGACAGTGTCTTTGTAAAACATCAAGACTAAGTGTGTGTGTGTGTGTGTTTTTTTTTTCCCTATAAATTTCATATAGCAATAATCTTGTTATTTTTTTCCCCGATAAACTTCATATGGCAATAATCTAACTCAATCTTTATAAAACTAAAGATTATGGTGGTATTAGTGTTTGTGCATATTCGTACGTGCACACATCATGCTTGCGTACATGGATTTGTATAGTTTATGTGTGTGTGTCACACACACTCTCCCAAGCTTTCAAACTTTCCTTGCTTACTCCCACACAATCATGTAGCTACGTGTGTCTGCTCGCGCATGCACACGCGCTTGTGTGTGCGTGTGTGTGTTACATCCACTAAAGGCTTACTCCCACACACTTGCACTACAGCAATACCTACCCATTGCATTGACTTTTCCCACTACGGCTTGCGTTTAATTATGAATTTTTACTTAAATTAAGTCAAAGATATCTAGTTTTACAATATGCTTAGCTTTTCCTTTACAAAGTTTCAATTTGATTTACTTGTGCTACATGTAGGAGGCACCACCCATAAGAAATTCAAAAAATGTTGGTATTAATTTGAAATGGAAAGGGTGAGAATAGGAGGATTGAGAAGGAGAGAGGCAAGGCACATGGATACCATGCGTTTCTTCTCTCTCTCTCTCTCTCTCTCTCTCTCTCACACACACACACACACACACACACACACACACAGGTAGAGATGATGGACAAGAGGGGAGAGCAGAGCTCCTGTGTGTGTGAATTCGTTAGGCGATGCTGCTACGCCGAGGGGATCTTGCTATAGAGATGGAGATGCGTAGACCTTTGTGCACAAGGCAATGGAGAAAACCATGCGCATGG
Source organism: Adiantum capillus-veneris (assembly GCF_014529385.1). NCBI lineage: Eukaryota > Viridiplantae > Streptophyta > Polypodiopsida > Polypodiales > Pteridaceae > Adiantum > Adiantum capillus-veneris. The sequence goes on along the minus strand of NC_140950.1, from coordinate 44,953,550 downwards.
GAGGGGGCATGAGGCACAAGGGAGAGGGAGGAGGACACGAGACGAGAGGTCCGCGTGAGCGAATATTCTCCCTTAATAGATTTTATTTACATGAGAACCAGTAGGACCCCCATAATCTCCTTTTACAAGGCTTTCTATTTCCAACCTTTTGATTCATGCAGCGCTACCCTTAAGACTAAAGATCTTCCAAACTCACCTTATGCAGACCTCTTGACCATAGGGATTTAATATTTACGTAATTACGTGAAATTTTGTGTGATCACAAGGTCTTATTGACACATTTACATGATCAAAGTAAACGTAATCACACAGAACCCGATTAATGGTGACCTGCAAACCCACAAAATTTCTGTCGGGCTTTTCAGTATCCCCGGCGGGCCTGCCAGGATTCACCATTTTCCCTGCGGGCCCGTCGGGGATACTAAAAAGCCCGGTGGGCTCTCAGCGTTATATATACGCAGGCCTCGATCGGACCCGCTGGGTGTATTTTTGTCTTGCTTTCATCTTGAGAGAGAGAGAGAGAGAGAGAGAGAGAGAGAGAGAGAGAGAGAGAGAGAGAGAGAGAGAGAGAGAGAGAGCGCTTGCGACCACCTTTGCAGGTACATTGAGAGGAGAGAGGAGAGAGGGAGAGAGGGGGTCATGTAGGAGCGTGCTCAGCGTCGCAGTGGGCGGGAGCAACAGAGTACCTGACCACACGATCCGGGTATGTGCTGTGTGTGTGTGTGTATGCGTAGTGTGGTAGCGTGCCTTTTGTCGTAGGGTACCTTACCACACAATGGGAGTGTGTGTGTAAGCTGGTCTACGGAACAATGCTTATCACGGGAGCATCACCTCGGTGACACGGGGAAGATGATGTCATTGTGGTAAGTATTGGCTTACTATTTGGGTACTACGTTGGTAACACGACGAATCTAGTATCCTTATGGTAAGTCAACTTCCCTTCCCCTTTCCCAAAAAAACATATGGGCATCGATCGGTAACGCGGCTATATGATGTTCGTATGCAGGCCATTGTTTTTGCTTAGATTCAGGCGGCACTCGATCGGTAACGCGGCTAATAGAGTGTTGTTTGTTAGAAGCATCTGTTTTTGCATAAATGTGGCATTCAGGTTGTTAACCCGGTCATACGAACGTCATATAATTTGTATGTGCATGTGAAGTTAATTTTTTAAGTACTAAGTATATGAAATACTTGGTCGGTAACGCGACTGTGAAGAGTATTTCATATAGAAAATGTATGAATTGTTTGATTTTGTTGTTTTTTACTGTCCATTTGAAATTATATACTAGGTAATCATATTCAAAAGAATACTTTATTCATCAATCATCCCTATTTTAAATGTTCCATTTATATAAATTACATGTAAAAAAATATTTGCACACAAATTGCATGTTTAATATTCTTTTTTAATCTTTTTAAAGGATTCTCAAGCATTATCGCGAAAGTATGTTGCAGAGACTTAAAGGAAGATATCCCACCTGCCTGCGATATGTCAAAATTAGAGCGATGGGATAAATTGTGGAAAGAACAGAAGGTAAAGATGAAGCGTGTGAAAGCGCATGACCAAGTAGTCTTACCCAAGAGATTGAAGATGGCCCAAGATGCGCAAGCAGCTTTGGGAGTTGGATCCGATGCCAGTAGCACCGGCACAATCATGCGCACTGCTTTGAATGCAAAGTGCTTTCATCTTGTCGGCATCCCTCACGAAGCCTTGGTAGAAGGTATGAGGATTGGAGTAGGCTTCTTCGGTGCGTGCACATTTTACACCATCAAAGGCATCTCATTTTTTTCAGAAAACATTACATATGTGGGAAAATGTTACAAGGCAGGGAGTGAGGTGAAATTTGACAGCTTTTAGATAGAGCAAGGAATGCAAACGCTTCACCCCTCCATTGTAAGTTGCATTGGGTTTACTATACAGAAGCTCCTTGGATCACGATATTCCCATACTACAATGGGGGTACCGTAGGCGACATGATGTGTCGCTTACCATTCGCTCACGGATTGTTCAGACGACACATGCATAGGCTACAACACGGCTGGAGGTCATTCCCTGTAGCAAATCTTCCTGTAAGCGAGATAGACACGGTGCGGATCAAAGCACTGATCGAGTAGATGCCATCAAGTTGTCATACCTTAATCGACGGCGTTGCGGCTGCCCACCCGGCCGGTATAGTGCAAAGTGACCCGCACTGTTCAACATAATGTTGGACTTTACTCGTGTCAATAAACCCCGCGTCAGTGTCATTGATTGGGGTATGATGCTGAGAACACCAGCTAAGCGTGTAGCAAATAATTATCTGTATCCAAGCGCACAGTCGGACGAAGCAGTTTTGAATTCACAGAGAGAAAGGAATGCCGAGATGGCTAAGCGACCGTGAATTGCTCCCGAACTATACGATCCGCGGTGCACAGATGCATACACAAAAGCGAGCGACATTTATGCATTAGGCTACCTATTCGACATGCTGGCTGATTCTTGGAGTGTAGCCAAAAAAGTTTATTTTCCAGAAGGAGTCTTTTACCACTCGGACAAGATGTTATGAGGGCTATTCCGAATTAAAGTAGATTGTTGGATGAAGTTAAAAAAACGGGACCAAAGAACGAATGCTTCTGACGTGTTTATTTTCAAAAAACATTTAAAGACAGACCCTAACCCTGTCCAACGTCCACTTATTGAACTTGCACCATCATTTTATCCGATTTAAATATTTCTATGATATACATATGTCTTGTCCAGGATATTCTTTTTTTATTGAAGTGTATTATCTGGTTTGAAGTGGTTCACCTGATTGAGTCAATTATCTTTAGTCATTTCAAATTTGTCATTTAATTGTCAGTAATTCAAATTTGCCTTGTGGTTCAATTAGTCGCATTTGTTGTGGTTTGATTTAGTGGGTTCCGCGAAGTGTCCCAATGAGTGAGAATATATATTTTCCAATGATATTGAATATTTGTCTATCTGTTGACTACAGCTCTAAGAGAAAATGGTCGATGAAGAACTAGATATTGGCACCCAATCACTGCCTGATGATCAACAAAAAGCGGCTATTAATGAATTTCAGTGCATGAAGTCTCTGGCACACGGCATGTCGGCACAGCAAGCGACGCGTACTGCTCGCCGACTCTCAAAGTGGACAAATCCAAACCATATGCAATGGAAAGAGATCAATAAAGAAGTGACAAAGGACATGATCAAGACAATATGGCCATGTGAGGACGTAGAGATCAAGAAAGGAAGGTGGAAGGTGCCGAAGCTAATTCATGATGAGCATACTGCTCGTCGACTCTCAAAGTGGACCCGTCGAGATTCACCATTTTCCCTGCGGGCCCGTCAGGGATACTTAAAAGCCCGGCGGGCTCTCAGCGTTATATATACGCGGGCCCCAATCGGGTCTGCTGCTTGTATTTTTGTCTTGCGTTCATCTTCTGAGAGAGAGAGAGAGAGAGAGAGAGAGAGAGAGAGAGAGAGAGAGAGAGAGAGAGAGAGAGAGAGAGAGAGAGAGAGAGAGAGAGAGCGGTTGCAACCACCTTTGCAGGTACGTCGAGAGGAGAGAAGGATATAGGGGGTCGTGTAGGAGAGTATATGCGTCGCAGGTGTACGGCAGCAGCAGAGTACCTGACCACATGATCCGGTAATGTGTTGTGTGTGCCCGTATGCGTTGTGTGGTAGCGTTCCTTTTGTTGTAGTGCACAGCTGTAATAAGGTACCTTACCACACAATGGGAGTGTGTGTGTACGGTGTTCTACGAAACAATGCTTATGACGGGGGCCATCACCTCGGTGACGCGGGGAAGATGGTGTCCTTGTGGTAAGTATTGGCTTACTGTCTGGGTACTACGTCGGTAACACGGCGAATCTAGTATCCTTACGGTAAGTCGACTTCCCTTCCCCTTTCCCAAAAAACATATGGGCATCGATCGGTAACGCGGCTATATGATGTTCCTATGCAGGCCATTGTTTTTCCTTAGATTCAGGAGCACTCGATCGGTAACGCAGCTAATAGAGTGTCGTTTGTTAGAAGCATCTTTTTTTGCATAAATGTGGGGTTCAGGTCAATAACCCGGCCGTACAAACGTCATATATTTAATTTGTATGTGCATGTGCAATTAATTTTTTAAGTATTAAGTATCTGAAATACTTGGTCGGTAAGGCGGCTGTGAAAAGTATTTCATATACAAAATGTATGAATTGTTTGATTTTGTTGTTTTTAACTATCCATTTGAAATTATATACTAGCTAATTATATTCAAAAGAATACTTTATTTATCAATCATAGCTATTTTAAATGTTTCATTTATATAAATTACATGTAAAAAATTATTTGCACACAAATTGCATGTTTAATATTCTTTTTTAATCTTTTTAAAGAACTCTCAAGCATTATCGCTATTTTTGATGCTTCATTTACATAAATTCTCTATAAAAAATCTAAATGCACACAATTTGCATGTTAAATATTCTTTTGTATCTTTTTAAAGAGCATCAATTATCATCGCTTTTTGATTGCTATATTTACATAAACTCTATGTAAAAAAAGTTTGTAACACAATTTGCTAGTCCAATTTGTATACTTCCAATGTTTTAAATGTTTTTGAGGTTTTTAAGTTGGTGTGTGCTTTGTTGAATTAGTATGTGCGCAAGAAGAAAAATATAAGTAAAAAATTCAATATATGATGAAATATGCCAAACTGTTAACATGTAATGTTTGATCTGAATTAAGTTCTTATAAACCACTTGTTTGAACTGCTTTTTACACGTGTAACAGATTGCAATTTTAAGTGAAGATTAATTTTTCAATTTTTATCAATATTTCCTTGCACATTTATTAAAGTCTTCAAGTGGTGGTTAAGAGTTTACCTGAGATAGTGTGAGAGTGTTGTGTCATTCGCAACCATGAATTTGTATTTGATATGTTTTTTTCTTATTGTCTAGTGCAAATATGACGCCAGATCAAAAGAAATGTATTATGCGTGCCATTCGTAAAGAATGTATTTTGGCAATCTGATCATGTGCAGCTGATCACATACAGCAGATTAGTGAAAGCAATGTCTACATCAAAGACATCACTAGCTCTATATGGGAGAACACAGAGTGTAGGTTGCGACTTGAAGGCCAATATGAGTTGTTGCTTCCAGCGGGGATACAAGAATTTGACCCCCACCACAAGGTCATGACAATGTTGGACAATATGAAAGTATGTTGTAGAGACTTAAAGGAAGATATGCCACCTGCCTGTGACATGTCAAAATTAGAGCTCTGGGATAATTTATGGGAAGAACAGAAGGTAAAGATGAAGCGTGTGAAAGCGCAGGACCAAGCAACCTTACCCAAGAGATTGAAGATGGCCCAAGAGCGCGAGTAGCTTTGGGAGGTCGATGCGATGCCAGTGGCACCGGCACAATCATGCGCAGTGCTTTGAATGCAAAGTGTGCTCATCTTGTCGGAATTCCTCACGAAGCCTTGGTAGAAGGTATGAGGATTGGAGCAGGCTCCTTCGATGTGTGCACATTTTACACCATCAAAGGCATCTCATTTTTTTCAGACCACATTACATATGTGGGAAAATGTTACAAGGGAGGGAGTGAGGTGAATTTGACAGCTTTCAGACAGAGCAAAGAATGCAAACGCTTCACCCCTCCATTGTAAGGTGCATTGGGTTTAGTACAGAAGCTCCTTGGATCACGATATTCCCATACTACAATGGGGGTACCATGGGCAACATGATGTGTCGCTTACCGTTCGCTCACGGATTGTTCAGATGACACATGCACATGTTACAACACGATTGGAGGTTATTTCCTTTAGCAAATCTTCCTGTAAGCAAAATAGACACGGTGCGGATCAAAGCACTGATCGAGCAGATGCCAGCAATTTGTCATGCCTTAATGACGGCGCTGCGGCTGCCCGCTCGGCCGTTATAGTGCAAAGTGATCCGCACTCGTAATGTTGGACTCTACTCGCACCAATAAACCCCGCACTGGCATCATTGAGTGGGATATGATGCTGAGAATACTAGCTAAGCGCGTAGCAAATAATTATCTGTATCCAAGCGCACAGTTGGACGAAGCAGTTTTGAATGCACAGAGAGCAAGGAATGCAAAGATGGGTAAGTGACCGTGGATTGCTCCCGAACTATATGATCCACGGTGCACAGGTGCATACACAAAAGCGAGCGAGATTTATGCATTGGGATACCTATTCGACATGCTGGCAGATTTTTGGAGTGTAGCCAGAAAAGTTTATTTTACAGAAGAATTTTTTCACCACTCGTACAAAGATGTTATGAGGGCTATTCGAATTAAAGTAGATTGTTGGATGAAGTTAAAAAAACGGGACCAAAGAACGAATGCTCTGACATGTTTATTTTCAAAAAACATTTAAAGACAGACCCTAACCCTGTCCAACGTCCACTTATTGAACTTGCACCATCATTTTATCCGATTTAAACATTTCTATGATATACATATTTTTGTCCAGGGTATTCTTTTTTTATTGAAGTGTATTATCTGGTTTGACTTGGTTCACCTAATTGAGTCAATTATCTTTAGTTAGTTCAAATTTTTCATTAACTGTCAGTATTTCAAATTTGCCTTGTGGTTCAATTAGTCGCATTTGTTGTGGTTTGATTTAGTGGATTCCGCGCAGTGTCCCAATGAGCGAGAATATATATTTGCCAATGATATTGAATATTTTTCTATCCGTTGACTGCAGCTCTAAGAGAAAATGGCCGATGAAGAACAAGATATATATACCCAATCATTGCCTAATGATCAACAACAAGCGGCTGTTAATGCATTTCAGCGCATGAAGTCTCTGGCACATGGCATGTCGGCACAACAAGCAACGTGTACTGCTCGCCGACTCTCAATGTGGGAAAATCCAAACCATATGCAATGGAAAGAGATCAGTAAAGAAGTAACAAAGGACATAATCAAGACAATATGGCCATGTAAGGACGCAGAGATCAAGAAAGGAAGGTGGAAGGTTTCGAAGTTCAACCATGATGCGATCAAAGATAAGCTGAGAGGATTTATTTGGAGGTTTATGGCTATCCCCTGCACAATGTAGATTGTGCGCGTGAAAATGTTATATGTACGCTTTGTGCAACAGCGACCAGTAGACTTCTCGTCAAAGGAGACAACTGTTGCCACTCATGATTTAAGGGATAGTTGTGTCACTTTCACCCGAGATGAGCTCGCATTGATAGTGGAAGGCGCCGACCTACAATTAAAAAGAGACGAGGATATTCACACGACACAGTTGGCAGAGAAAGATGTAGGAATAACATGGCTTTCTATAGCCACCCAGACACCGCAACCCTCACAAGTCCGGATGGAGAAAAGCATTCACCGCTTAAGTCAGGACGTTCAAAATTTGACACAGCGAGTGAATCCAACACCTGTATAAGGGACACACATCAGCCACCTTGTCTTGCATCCGGAGTTGGTCCCCTCGTCTACTTCAGATGCATCCTCATCTTACCAATGTCCAGTTTGCTACAAGAATTTTGATGGATGGAGTGGATATTATACATTGACATGTGGTCGTTATTATCATTTAGTTTGTCTTATTCGTTTGATGCAAAATAGTAGTCAATGCGCAATCTGTTCACAAGATATTCGACAAGGAATATATATTATGTTTGGCATAGCAAACGAATATAAATTCAAGCAAGCACGCTCAGATATCCCTAGCACAATTAGAAATCTGTTTGATGAGCAAGATGCTACTTCAGGGCAACACAATTGAGATCGACAAACTATGTACTATTGCAAATATGAAACATTGTAATTACTCAAAACACATTTGAATACAAGGTATTTTACAATGGTTTTTGACATTTACTCATTCTACTCTCAAGCTATATTGAATTAGTTGAGTTGTTATCTGGTTCTAAGTCCGAGTCTTGTGGTTCTCCTTGTAATTAAACCTCCACATCTATTATCAAATTCTCTTCTATTTCGTCTACAGTGCATTGAGATACACCAACATTGAACTCTTCTTCATCTTCGTTTTGACAATCATACAACTAGGTTGGCATTTCCTCCTTGTAGCCAACACTTTCGATGTGATTCAATATCTTTTTGTTGCAATACATATACACTAATTTTTCTGCTTTGTCTGCTAATAGTCTGTTGCAAATAGTGTTGTGAACATACTTGTTCATACTCTAGTTTCTCTTTGAACTTGAGTTTACTGCACATTATGCCAGTACTTTCATTGCAAGGTGACGTAAGGTAGAGTAATGCTCTCCACCATTCATCATCCACCACTTCCATGCAGGTTGCTCTTTTGCCATTACCTGTACAAAATCATTTGCAAAAGGACCTTCTTTTAATCTAAATGCACTCATTTCTTTGATGCAATCAATTCGGTCCTTAACGTTGGAGTAGAACGTGTTGACCACGTGATAGAAATTGCCTACCACCTCTGTATTGGACATCAGATCTAAATTCCAATACTCTGGATCGAGCATGTAAGCCATGCTATGGAGTGGACTATGAGCGCTCTTCCACCTTGCATGAAAATACTTAGCCAAAATTTTTTACTGTTTGCCAGAGAATGGTAATCGCCCACTCCTTCTCTACTACAGACTCTTTCAGCTCTTCAGGATTTTCAAGACTCTGTTGGACTGACCACCATGTCATCCACACTTTGCCCAAGTTTGGCGCCCTTTGATCAAGATTGCGGATCGCGAACATAACAACAGACATGTGTGACATTGAGAGACGACGATCACGTTCTTGTCGATACATGCGTTGTTGGCATTGCGGTGTCATTTATTACATGGTATGCATCCATTACACTTCTCCACCAAGCAACCTTGTTTACATTGCCACATAGACATGTAATTTTATCTTTCACTTTTTCTTTCTGGGCAAGCCGCTATTCATCAAAGGCCGCACAATTGAATGTCTCAATCATAGCATGTTTATTACGAAGAAGTGATTCCTAGGTATAAAAGTGTGTGCAGAATCGAGTTTCAATAGGAAGTTTCAGCATCACTGACATGCGCATCCCATACAAAATCGAGAACTCTTTGTTGTTTCACGATAAATTTCACAACCTAACGTGCTGTATCAATTATTTTGGTGAACCATGTGGTTTCTTCGCTAGTATACCAATCTTTTAGCACCAACTTCAAGCTGTGCGTATTACAACCATTGGCAAAAATGTGTAGAAAGCACTTCTTTATTAATTTACTAGCGCTTTTATAATTCTTTGCGTTGTCCATGACTACTTGAAAGACATGTTTAGCACCAATTTCTTTAATTACATTAATCAAGACCTCAGAAATGTATTTGCCACTTTTAATTGCACCAAAACTATCAATCGCCTTTATAAACGTGGCCCTTGGACAAACCATCATTAAATTGATCAACGATCTTTTTTGAACATTTGACCAGCCATCACTCACAATCGTACATCCTCAAAGCGAAATATTCCCAGGTATTATTTTGCCAACACGCTCTTTGACTCCGATGTAACATTTGTCCAAGAAAACATTTCTTATCGTGTGATAAGAAGGAGCTGAAAATCTTGGACCCAACTCACTGATTTTCTTCCAAGCAACCTTCCAATGATTGTTGTCTACCATATCCAAAGCATTTCCAATAAAGAATATTGCTTTGGCGAGTGCAGTTTGTGCTTCTTCTAGAGACTGCACTCAAAAACTTTGATGTAATGATTTTTGACGCATTTGACAAAGTCCACCTTCATTGGGACGTTTAAAAGGAACACTGCCTAGAATTTTCTCTCCTTGTGCAGGTTGTTCTCCAAGGTTAGTTGGCGTCACTACAAGATCTGTGAGTTAATATTTGGCTCTGGGAACTCTTGACTCGAAGGCACAGAGCTATATATCTATTGTCTCTTGCCACCCTTTTTGGCGAGCTCTTCTCTCAAACGCTTTGCAACTGCAGGTGCTTGAGAATGTTCACATTTCTTACAACTGTTTTTGGCGCTACCCAAAAAATGATCCCTAATACGGGGTGCACCGCCCAATTTTGTGGTGTGACAAAGTTTACATTGCCACTCCATATATCGGCCGTATATGTCGTGAGCATAATCCCACTCTTTGCCAGGAGCTTTTTTATTCTTTGGCTTCTTCGTACCACTTGTGCCCACATTTTGCTCCATTGCTTTTAAATTAAAACTGAAGACAAAAGAACAAGATGTTTAGTTTTTGAAACATTTTTCTTATTTTCAATATATATTATAATTTAAAAACCATTCAATATGAAAGTAACCATAATGCACAATATGAGATTTTCAATGCACGCTAGTCAATCCACATATCGATCACATATATTGTGAGCAACCATATACATTGCGATGTAGTCTATGCATGGCATAACGGCTATAACAATGCTATGAATCTCTCTATGCAATTATTATTATAATGATTATTTATATATCCACTTTGATTTGCAAACAATAAGACACATCTAATTTCATTTGCTACAAAAAAACAAACGAAAGCAATAAAACATATGATTGGCCATTTCATGCACTAATAATCTATCGTAATACATAATGCACTCTCTGTATAAACCAATACATGAACTAACGCAAATAAATCTTTAATATAATCACTCAATTGAGGACTACTTGTACCCAGTGAAGGATTGTAGCCCACCCATGCAACCAATTCAATATATAAAAGCTATTTTAACCCAATCAAGGATTATAGCTCTTATTTTGTGGAGTGACAAGTGTAAATCAACTCAAATGCAAGACTTCAAGGATCTTTATATGTCCGGTATACTAGTAGAGGACATCCGATCCTTGACTATCGACTCGTCATTTATATATGCTCATCTTCTAAAACCAATTACAGCCCTCATTTGGACACATGGCTTCTTCGCAATGAGCATGATTCTCCAAGTTTTCAGTTGTTTTGGTTTTGTACCTTTATGTCGGTAAACGAATTAAAATTTTTTAAAAGTGGTTACTGAATTAAGAATCACGTTCGGTCCAAAAAAAGGACCTGTGACTCTGTAACCTTAGGTCACATTAGGAGAAATATGAACCTTGCATGGGCCTTGTAAGGAATCCTAATTTTTAGGGATTAAGGCTAATGGTGTGTAGGGTTAAGGGGACAAGGGCATTCAAGAAGCTAGTTTTGAGTAGGCTTTTCTAGCCCTTTTTTTTGACACATGTAGGATGTGGACCTAAGAGGTCACCTTCTCTCTCTAGCTTTTTGAAAGTGAAAGGAGTAAAGAGGTGTAGCCACATCATCAAAAACGTGGATCACTAAGAGCCAAAATTTGACTTTTTTTAAAAAAAAGTTATTTTTGACTTAAAACTCCCCCCCAACATATATCCATATCAAAAAAGTATTTTTTGACATTTTTTTAAACTTACAAGCACTAAAAGTCCAATTTTTCAAAAAAAAAACTCCCCCAAAAAAAAAAAACCTTTCTTCTCTCTTCCTCCTCCCTCCTTTCTCCCTCTCCTCTCCCTCCCTGCCCCTTCTCTCCTCCTCCTCCTCCCCTCTCTCCCTCTCTCCCACTGTCCCCTTCTCTCCTCCCATGTTCCTCCCTCTCCCTCCCTGCCCCCTTCTCTCCTCCTTCTCCACTCTCTCTCTCTCTCCCCCACTACCCCCTTGTCTTCTCCCATGTTCCTCTCTCTCCCTCCCCCCTCTCTCTTTTCATCCTTTGCTTCCTCATGCAACAACTACCATGGTGCTCAAGGACATCACAAATCGTATGCATACATATTTGCTTGTTCGCAACGTTTGCATCGAAGGTCGCACGTGAGGGTGAGCAAAGGTCATCCCAGGAACGTCGTAGCATCGGTGAGATGAATGTTGACGATTCTTCAATATCTTGCCAATACCATCACATATTTGAATAAAACACCCATTTATGCAAGGTAACAATATACTTCTTACTTTTGATTGTGTTCTTCTTATCATAAACTTTGAAGTCTAAGGTGTTGCCTCTACTTGTTTTGTAGTGCTTGGCACAAAGGTTGCTTTTATGCACAAATAGTGAAAGGCTGCAGGTTAGAGAGGCCAAGTGTCACCACTTTTCCTCTAAAACAGTCTTCTTTGTTACATCTTGCAGGTAGGTGCTTCAAATCCATGCTTATTAGGGGTGGTAGTCTCATCTTAATGTATATTTTTATATTGTTTATTCCCAGCTAGATAGAAATACTTGCAAATTTGTACAACATATACTTAACAAGTGTCTTCATTATATAGCTTGCAAATGTTGAATTCATACATGTTTTTGTTACAAGGTGACCTCTTGCTATGCTAGTTGAGTGGCGTTGTTTGCAAGAACGGCTGAAGGAACTGGCATAACATGAAGCTTTTACGGTGGCACAAAGCTCTCCTCAGCGGCAATGTGGCTCCCACTACACCAAAAATCATTACGCTGACATGAAGAGATCCCTAGTAGGACAATGCAAAAACTTTTCATCAACAGCAACACACTCTTTCCTAACATGAGGGCACTCCTACCAAAGATATTTTTATGTGATAGGTCACCCCAGGAGCATACCATGTCATGGAATGGATGCAAGAACTATGACCACACTACTCCTTGTAAAGTGTTCACAGATGTATGTTTATCAAATTTAATGAGAAGAAATTTGGACTTTTTTGTTTGTTGATGTGTAAGAGCACTCTAGGTCTACCATATTTTAGATTGTTTGATAAGTTAAATAAAATTTGTAGTCATTTAAAGTGTAAGTTTGTTTTTGTTTGGTAAGATTGTACATGAGTAGACATAATAAAGTATAAGAGATCTTGACGGAATAAGCCTCGATTAGATTCCTACCATGCACTTGTGACACCAGACCTCTCCTTGAACCTTTTGATTTCTATCATTGTGGGAAGTCTAAGGGTGGTCTATTTTCAAATTTTTAGCAATAACTTTTTTTTAAAGGAAATTTTGGTTATTTTAAAGTTTGTACACAGTCTAGGAGTTCATTCTGATTGTTTTCCTTTAGTTTCAATTTTTGATCGAGGGCACTCCTTGGAAGCCACTTTTGAAGGTGTTAGGGTGAGATTTTGAGAAAGTTTTGTATGTAGGAAATGCATTCCTTAACACAATAAAAAACATTGGTTCTTTGAGTATTTTCAGATTCCATGGTTTTAATGCCCGTTCGAGCCCGTAGATTAAGGAAAAAGTAAGAAATGTCTGTTTTACATCATTTTTTGAGAAATTGCCAACTTGCACGTTGATTTTTGGAAAATCCGAGTAGGATATGATTTTTTTGCATCACACGATAGTCGAAGAGCGCGACGAGATGAACAAATTTATGTGAGACAAGCCCAGACAGATTCAGAGCCAATTGAACACTAGAAGCTCTTGAAAACAGCCTAAAAGTGCAACACTTTTAATTTAAAAAAAAACAACAACGATGCTAGAATCATCCAGCCGAGTGTCTTCCATAGATAATGTATTACAATTACATTATCACATAGTCATGTCCTATGAATCTAATGGTTCAGAGTTGGATAATCAAGTCGCATCAATGGAGAGAACAACTTGCATTTCCATCTCATTAGGAAAAATATATTCCATATGTGTAGCAACAAGGTACCAACAAGGAAGTATCTGTTGTAGATAGGTTGCGGTAGATATTGGGGACTCTAACAAGTCTGAACAATTGAGTATGACATATAGTGGAATAAAGGGCGTTCACCAGATGAGCTAGTTGTAAACCCTTCAACCTTAAAGATTGGGTATAGTAGGGTGAGTGGTTTTAAGTCCTTGAAGATAAGCCAATGATATTTAAAGAAGAGTAGCAGAAATTATTCAGGCTTAGGAACTGAGACCAAGTTCAAGTAGAGAGCATGTACAAAGAATTTCAAGGGTAGCCGCTAGAGCAAAGGAGGAATTAGGTGGCCGAAACCTGTAGCATTCCCAAAGATCCAAGGGCAAGTAGGGTCTGTCAATGTAGAAACTAGGATGGTGAGTGCCTCATGGAGAAGAGCTACAAGGCAAGAGAGCCAAGCTTGGGTAATATCAAGGAAACAGGGGCACATTGCTGAAAGTAACAGTGGAGGTTACTCCCAGAAACAAGGAGAGCATATCTGGAGGGCGTCATTGGAGAGCTTTGACAGATGGTAAGGGAACCTTGGCACATGATCAAGTGGGAGATGGCTGAAGTAAACCAAATTTTGGCATACTAGTGTGGCTTTGATTGATGGCGAAAACAGAGCTAAAGTCGACAGATTTGTGAATGTGGCATAGTGTCGGCTTCCTGGCGAGGTTAAACCACAGGACACGGACCTGGGAGAAGGCTGCCAAGGTAAAGTGTTTCAAAGCACACAAGTTGAAGTGGATGTTGTTGTAGGAGTTGACTCGCCCATTCCCTATTGAATGCGGAATCTGCTGTAACAGACGAGGGCTTGCTGAGAACGCAGAGAGAGAACGTGACCCTGTTGCACCCAAGGGTGCTATCAAGCAGGGCTATGGAGAAGGTACTGAAGGGGATGATTGGCACAATAGGTGTAGGGATTTTGCGAGGGTAGCTGAAAGGGGATCTCAGTCATTCAGAACGGAGAGGGAGGATGATTGGCGCATGAGGCAAAGGGATTCTGCAAAGGCAGCTGGGGTGGTATCTCAACCATTGAGAACGCAGGGTGATGGTGACGATTTTGCAAAGGTAGGCCTAGAGAGAGTGCAAGGGAGAAAGAGAAGGAAGGCGAAAGAGGATGCTGTTCAGCGCCATGCTCTTGAGCCTCCACCACAGCTAGAGACAGAGCCCAATAAAACTGTCGTGGCCTTGTGACCTTTACCCCTTCATCACAAGAAAGGGAAATTGAGACTTAGTCCACCAATTGGAACACGAGGGAAAGGATGAAAGGGAGAGAGTACGGGTGAAAGCTTTGGTATTCTGATGTGGCAATGTAGAAGGGTTCCAGTAAGTAAATGGGCAAGAAAAAAAAGACAAAGGCATTTGAAAGTGCAACGCTTTTAATTTTCATATCAAAACTATATAATAAAATAAGCCAAGCTTGCGAAACTTTCTAATAAAATAGAGCAGAAAAATTAGGGAAGAGGGATAAATGTACAGTTTGACTGAAGAGATTGCATTCGACATGGCCAACGCGTTTCGACCATTACTGGTCTCATCAGGGCAAAAAATACAATCTCTTACTGGGTTTATATAGGAAAGGGGGATGGGGGGGTTGGCTTTGGAGTTAACCATGGGTAGGTAGAGCACGGATAAATGTGTAAGGACGTTAGTTATTGAGGGTTTCTTTCAAGAAACTGATATGATGGGTTTCTCAAATTCATAAATTGAAAGTGGAAGTTTGTAGTTTTCAGGGTAAAGATAGTGACTACTACAAACTTTCAAGAGTGAGGTACCATAAATTGAAAGTGAGTTTGTAGTTTTTCAAGGTCAAGAGGGTGAGTGCTACCAAAAAAAATTATTGCAAAGGGAGGCTCTTTCAAAAATTGAAGGAAGAATTTTGGCTTCAAATAATGGGGCCATTGTAGGGGGAAGAAATCTAGGTCCATAGGTTAATGACTTAATAAAACCAAAGTTTAACAAGATTGAAATTATGGGGGTTGGGGTGCTTGGAAACTATGCTTATAAAAAATCTAGGCATGATTTGGATCTCAGAGGCTCAGTGTAATTGGAAGGGGGTTATATCAAGGTTTGTTTTGGATTGATCTGCGTGTTAAAGGTTTGATGATGAAAATTATGGAGGTTGGGGTGCTTGAGAACTATGCTATAAAAAATTCTAGGCATGATTTGGACCTCAGAGGCTCAGTGTAATTGGAAGGAGGTTATATCAAGGGTTTTTTTGGATTGATCTGCGTGATAAAGGTTTGATGATGATAATTAATTGCAATAGGAAGTTTAAAAATTAAGGATAGAAAATCCAACAGTAATGGGATCCTAAAGATGTGGAATCTTGCAAAAGATGTTGACTTTGGGATGGTTTCCATGTTACTAAATTGGCTCAGGTATGGCATGCCCTCATGTGAGAGGGAGAGAGAGAGACATTCAAATCATCACCAAGTTTTGCAAGGTTCTGAAGGAGCTCCGGGTATCTCGATCTTGACTTTGGTTATATGGAGGAAAATAAAGGTTTAAGTGAATGATGTAGAGCCAGATCTCAATGCATTGGGTTGAGTAGCTTTGCGACATGAGCAAGGGAAAAGGTTGGGTTTTGAGACGAGGTTCAACAAGAGGAATAGGTTCTACAACAATGTTGCAGAGGCATGGTGGCTTTCACCTTTGTCTTTGTTTATAAAGAACATTTACATGGTACATAGCCCCATCTCTATCATCTCCCGGGTTTCCCATCATAAATGGCTTGAACACAGGCATGGCTACTCGGATCTACATGTTACCCCTCCTTCCTAAAGAAAATTTGCATCCACCCCAACCCCCTACCCCCCCTTGATCAGTACAGGCTTTTTTTGATGCATAGCCATGAGATAGAATTGGGCAAATTGATGTATCCATAGCAAACTCCCCCCCCCCCCCCACAATGGCAAATAGCTAAACATTGTATCATGCCATGCATAAAAATAAATCTTGTACTTGTCATTTTAGGGCCCCAGGGACCCTCAACATGAGGGGCCACAAGGGCGCGCAAATCAGCCATCCAAAATTTTTGGATGGCTGATTTGCGCGCCCTTGTGGCCCCTCATGTTGAGGGTCCCTGGGGCCCTAAAATGACAAGTAGAGGCTTTTTTTGATGCATAGCCATGAGATAGAATTGGGCAAATTGATGTATTCATAGCAAACTCCCCCCTCAATCAGCTATCCAAAAAATTTTGGGCCACAAGGGCCGCGCAAAAATGAAGCCATCCAAAATATTTTTTTGATGCTTAATAGCCATGAGATAGAAAATTGGGCAAATTGAATGTATTGATTGATGTATTCATAGCAAACCTTCCCCCCCCCCCGCCCCCCAAATTGATGTATTCCCCCCCAACCCCATAGCCATGAGATAGAATTGGGCAAATTGATGTATTATAGCAAACTCTCCCCCCCCCCCCCACAATGGCAAATAGCTAAACATTGTATCATACCATGTATTAAAAAGCTTTGTACTTGTCATTTTAGGGGCCCAGGGACCCTCAACAAGAGGGGCCACAAGGGCGCGCAAACTGGCCATCAAAATTTTTGGATGGCTAGTTTGCGCGCCCTGTGGCCCCTCTTGTTAAGGGTCCCTGGGCCTAAAATGACAAGTACAAGCTTTTTCTATGCATGGCCATGAGATAGAAGGGCAGTTTAATGTGTTCATAGCAACCCCTCCCCCCCCCCAAATGGCAGATACCTAAACCTTGTATCATGCTTATCAACCATTTTTTGCTTCCTTGTGTCCATCCCCTGTTCTTGGAAATATCTTGGTCCCTATTTGTGCCTGGATGGGCATTCTACGCGCCGTTGTGGTCCCTCTTGTTGAGGGTCTCTGGGGCTTCAAAATGACAAATAGGGGCTTTGTTTTAATGTATGTCCATGAGATAGAGTTGTAGTGTTTGATGTCCGGAGTATTCACTATGTCAAATTTTCCTATATCATGTCCGTTCACCACAATGGATTGAAAGTAGCCCTTATAGGCCTTACCTACACATGTTTCTGTAACTTTACAAGAATATAAATTCCCTTCTGTTGAACACGTGTGCTATGTTACATATACTTTAGTGAACTCGCAAGGTCAAAGGCCTCACAAATTTTGTGCACTCAGAACATTTAGCACTAGAAATCAACCAAACAAGGAGCCAATTTTTGCTTCCTTGTGTTCACCTCGTGTTCTTGGAAATGTTTTGGTTAAGCCATTTCTTTGGTATTTAAAACCACATGTGACCCCTATTATTATAGTATCCGACCAAAGGTTTCTTGATTAGCAGTTATATAGGTTCGAGTGATACATATCTTCTATGTTAACAATGCATGTATCTATAATTTATGTTTACACTTTCTCTATCCAAATGAGCTAAATAGTAAAAACCAAATCCGCAATTCAACAATTAAGTTCACAAGGTGATAGCTATTGGTATGATCTTTAACAATACCAAATAAATAGCTACCAATAGTGAATGAATAGGGATATTTAAGAAGGTTTGATACCAAAAACTTGTCAACACTACTCAAAAAGGTGAAAACTCAAAGGCTTTATAATATATATGATGAAACAAGAATCAATAATAATTCACCCCTATATATCTACACCTCCATCTCAAGTTGTCATTTCTCTAAGTCAAGCTTGGCATAGGAATAGTATGGAAACAATAACATTTTGGAAAGCAAGAATTTAGCTTTCTCAACTTTTGAAATGTTGCTATTGATATATATTCAACATCCCCAAATGAGGACATCTTGACAAAGGTTATGATCCACTTAATAAGAATAACCATTAGTGATTAAACTAAAATCAAAATATTGCATGAATTTCTTCATGGTGGAATGATTAAGACTTGAAACTTCAAACATCTTACAGACAAATCAGAATATCCAAAAAAATCAACAATATTTCTCAAATCTGTATGAAACTCCAGTAATCTAAATAAAATACTCTCACTCAGTGCGACACCATTTAACAAAAAGAAATATTTATATTGCATTTATAGAGGAATCCAGCCTCATAAAAATAATTACAAATGGAGACAATGTTGTTGCTGTTAGGCTTCTCTTACGAGTATTTGTCTTTCTCATCTAGAGATTCATATACACGAGTATTTGTGTGTCTATGACACTAGGGAAGATAGTAGTACTATAGGGATGGCTTTTCTAAGAGCTCCTAGAGAGTACCTATTGGTTCAAGATTCTACAAAAATCCTACTATTCTTATCAAAATCTTTTAACACGGTAGTGAAAGGTTCCTCACGGAACAAAAATAGGGTGATTTCCATCTCTGCACATGGTTGCTTGCTCATGTCCTCTCAAAACAAGTTGACTCTGTAAGTAAACAACAGATTATGTGAGCACAAAGTTATAAAGTACAAAATGATATCATTCTAATAATCTAATGACAACTATACAAAGAATAAATTATAAGAAAAATCTTTGATGACTCTCCATAGATAACACAACTTACTTACATTGTGAGACTCAATCACATGCTACAAAACTATAGATGGCGCACCAAAGCCATCAACAAAATAGCACCACCCAATGTTATGAGGTGTGAAGCCTAAACATTGAAAGCCATAAAGAGGTTAATTCCCTCCAGCATGATAAACTTAAAGATGGAGATGATCTTAAGCTCTGAATGTAAGCTACAAGGGTAGTTTTCTAACCATTCTATCTTTATGTTGGAGATGAATCCTTGCAATACCCATGTACTATTCACACCTCCTGTTCTTGTGGTATGCAAGTCATGTGAGTTGATGTTTTTTCCACCTTCGGGAGTAGAGGTTTCTATGTAGTGTGAGTGAATGAAAGTAGAAGGAGGAGAATCTTGTTTCATGCTGTAATGGAGGTGAGAGAAGGGAGAGGAGTTAGCTTGGTGTGGAACTATGTGGTGGGCAAGGGGAAGAGATGGGGAAGAAGCTTGCTTGGTGCTACAATGGAGATGGGAGAAAGCTAGTAGAGAGATAATGTTGGACTATAGGGGGTGCATGTGGTTGTTGCAGCCATGGAGAGCTTGGAAAAGGGTTTGTAGAGAGAGAAAATCACTTTTAGCTATAGAATAGGTTTGGAAAGACTTTGAAGGGTGGAAAATGATGTTTTGAAATTTTTTGAAAAAATTTAATGTTTTGGAATTTTTTAGTGCACGTTTTTTACTTTTGGAGGTCAAAAATACTTTTTTGACCATGAAATAGGTTAGGGGACCTTTTAAGGAGGGAAAACTTGAAATTTGAATTTTTTTGAAATTTTGAAATTTTTAGTGTATTTTTAAATCCGGGCCAAAAAGTGGGGGAAAAAAGGTCAAAGTGGTCCCCCCCCCCCCCCCCTTTCCCTAGCCACCTCCCTTACCTTCTCACTAGGTAAGAGGCCATTAAGAGGTGTAAGGCTACCTTGTCCCCCTACTTTTTTGAGGGTATAGAGTGTGTCCACCACCCTCTTCCTATTGGCTGGCCTCTAATTAACCTTAATCCCAAAGGGCCCCTAGAGGGTTCATATTTTTCCTAATGTAGAAAGATCCAACATTTTGTCATGTACCTCGAGTAAGAACATGGCAAGCACATGAAGCACTGCAGAAGAAGAGGCCAACATGGCTCAATTTTCCCAGGCTACCAGCTCCAGAGAGAGGCCAAGCAATAGAAGAATACATCGTGAAAACCCTAACGGGCGCCATGACATTCTTCAAGAGTCTGCCAGATCTCTCCTATACAATGCTATATAAGATCTACAGAATGCTACTCACATGCATACAGGTTTTCAATGAGCTTGAACAGACAGGAGATCCATGACTCTCATTCTTGGAAGGGAACAAAGGCCTATGCTATGATCTAAGTGGGCAACCCTCATAAGAAATTCTTTATGGATTTTATGCCCGATGCATGTTCCTGCCCTCGCATAATATGCTGGCTTTTGAAGAGGCATTCTACACTGGCTTCTTCTCCTGGCGAACGAAGATATTTGCACCGGTGATAAGCAACCTCACGTCAAGATTTGTAAGATACTCGGCGGTGGAACTGAAAAACAGAGTCACTATGCAATTTTTGCAAGTGCCAGAAAAAGAACGCAAAATCAGATACGAAAAGGCACCAAAAGCATTGAAAGACCGCGTCACCCGCCGTCAACCCGAAGACTACTTCAGCCCATAAAGCTGTGTCAAGGGACGACACAGGCAAAAAGGGGGGGAATGTTAGTAGAAGCTAACGCGGACACTATTTTTTGGAGTTCTCCTTGTAAAACAATTATTATTTTGATAAATCGAGAATGTTGTAACTTCTATTTTATTGGTAAACTTTGTAATTAATGAGCCGGGGCTACAAGCTTCCAAATTGTATCAGTCAGTCAATTTTCAGCTTTGGTAGAACTCCACATTATCACTTTTGACCACCCAAAAACCTTGGCTAATTTTTGTAAGTTTTTTATAAGTTTTTGGATAAAAAATACACAGCATGAGCTAACGGCGCTCACTTGTCTCCTTCTCGCGCTTCCTACTCCCTCTCTGGTTGTCACATTGCGAAAGCGTTTGTTGCATTGCAACCGTAGGTAAGAGCTCCACGCATTGACGTAAGCCATTCATAGTATTTCGTAGCTTTTGACGTCGCCGACCCGTGGCCTAATTTCATCATAACTAGAAATTTACACTTTTAAATCAAAAACTGAGCATAGACAGGGTATCGGGGCATCATCTCTAAGCATTTAGATGCATTCTGGGTCGAAAACAACTAGGTCAAAATCCACTACTGTTAATAATCGCGATTTTGGAACTTGACCTAAAGTGGGGTTTGAGGCCATAGGCATGTGTGCTTAGGTCTTGTAAACTTGTACTAGAAGTTTTGTTACGTTTGGATGTCATGTGATGCTGTAACGGATGTGATTTGCTTGCCCATGAGTGATTGGCTTTTGGTGATTTCAGTCACTTGAGTGTAGCTTGAGTTATATGCGAGTTGTTAGTTTTTTTCCGAGAGATTGACAACCTCTTGTAGCCTCTATGCACTAGGCGAGTCAGCTTCGTCCCATGGTTTGACAAATTAATCGTGGTTCTCGCTAATACTGCAATAAGATAGGATGGTGAGGTTAGACATGCGTCCCACATGTTCTTATGACGAACAACACAAGAAGCACTACAATTATTACAAGCAAGGTTCACATGCAGCACAAATTGTGGAGCATACAAAACACTGTTGGGGTGAGCCCAACTTGGGCGGACAAAGTGTGAACCTATGCTTGTAAATGCCTTTATAAGGCACAAGAAAATGTAATCTAACTCTCTTTACATTTGTACAGTCCGTCTTCTTCTCCTCTCCTCTCTCACCTGCTCCCTCATCTCCCTAGCTATGTCTATACGAGAAGCTATCCGCTTCCGCGCCAAAGCTCAACAACTGGTATCAGAGCTTCGGGGCAAGTTCTTGAAGGTATTCATGAGTTGAGGTATGAAGACGAGTTGCCAAAGAAGTGGGGTTGGTTTGTGTCATACCAGATGCTGCTAGAGTGAAGGGACTTCTTAGGAGCCATCATCAGCATGCGTGGCTCCGACATTCCAGGAGATCTCATTCATGGCTTCAGCTATTGCCCGCTGAATGTTTCCAGTGAGAAGGCTGTTGCAGCAGTGCTCGCTTGTGGTGCTCTCCTGTCTTCCCCCTCAATAATATAGCCTCAGCCGGGAGCTGGACAGGCCAAAAGCCCGTGAGAAGACAAGCCTCGAAGGGGCATAGCAAGCCTTGAGACGAGGGCAACAGCCCAGGGCCTGAGCAGATGAAACTAGAGATGGCGAATTGGAAGCATGAGGCTCAGGCCCGGATCTGGTGATAGAGAGGGGCAGCAGCAGCACGCGATGAGCGAGGGCTTTGAGAGCACTCCAGAGGGGCGAGTGGTGGCCAGCACGGGTCACCATGCTGGTGAGCATCACGGGTAGGCCGACAGTCACATAAGCTCCAAGGGAACTAAGCTCCCAGGTGGCCCACCTCAGGCAAGGAGATGGAGTCTAGAGGCTACGAGCTGCAGACGGTAGCGATGACGCACATACACACATCAGTGCTGACGAAGGCATTGACAAATTCTCAGGGCAGCTGCTTTTCCAGCAAATTCTATTTCTCAAGCATTATCACAAATTACTATTATTTTTCATCAAAATGGCCTTTTATTTAAGAGGTTGTTCACACAAAGCAACGTGTGCAATGTGCATGCTGTCTTTAACGACCACGATGATGAAGCACAAATAATGAAGCGATGTATTTCAAACCATATTGATGTATATGTCAATTGAACCCGTGGCATTGAACCCTACATCGGTCTTCGTGAGTATGATGATATTTTTTGTCAAGACGTATCATTGAGATTCTTTACTAACGGGATTAGACACTGTCGCGCATGTGTCGGCGGTAAGACCTTCCCTGTGACAAGCCTTGTTTTGTAAATTCAGCTCTCATGAGGTTATTGGGAAAACCTAAACCCAAGGTTAGCTAGAGTTACCCAAAAACTCTAGGGTTTGGGAGTAAACCAAAAACTCCGTGTTTTGGCTGCTACGCCTACCTCTACCTACGAGAAACGGGAGGCTCTCTTGGTAGCGTCAGGTTATGGGTACACCTAAAACCCTTGGTTGTGAGAAAACCTAAAACTCACGGTTTACGAGTATACCAAAAAACTCGTGGTTGAGAGTAAACTTAAAACTCTGTGTGTCATGAGAGTGAGAATCTAGTTCGAAGGGGGCGTTGTGATGACGACTATGCCAAGTTTGGCTGAAGGGGGCGATTGTTGGGGTCAGCCCAACTTGGGCGGACAAAGTGTGAACCTATGCTTGTAAATGCCTTTATAAGGCACAAGAAAATGTAATCTAACTCTCTTTACATTTGTACATTCCGTCTTCTTCTCATCTCCTCTCTCACCTGCTCCCTCATCTCCCTAGCTATGTCTATACGAGAAGCTATCTGCTTCCGCGCCAAAGCTCAACAAACACAAAGACTTCAATTTCACAAGGTACAAGTTGACTATTTTTCTCTCTTTACATTAGTGCGTGTTTACCATGGCCAGTGAGGATATCCCACCTACACACACTTTTGATTTTGAGAACTTAGATCAAAATCAAGGCACCACGGGTGCTGCTGACACTAATATGCATGATGATGATGATCTAGGAGATCATGGGCTTGTAGATATGGCTTCTTTCAAGACTTTGGAACATCACCAAAGCATATTTGAAAGCAACCTCTCTGCACTCAATGCAAATGTTACCAATCTTACAAAGTTACTTTTGTGAAATTTATGAATTCACAGACAGCTCAAAGAGCCACAAGTGGCACAGTTCAAGGGAACCAAGCTTGCACAACTCAAGGAGTCCAAGAGACAAGTGTTTCAGAAGATGCAGAAGGTAGCAATGCATTACTTAAGAATATCACCATTCCTTAGTTTCATAGGGAAGAGCGTGATCACAACAAGGATGCGGTCAATACGTTCTTACACAACTGGAGTGATATTCATAGATTGAGACACACCCCGGATATAAAGACGATTGTGGAAACAAGTCTATCTCTTGAAGACAAGGCCTATAAGTGGTGGATGACATTTCCAATAGATGCTCATCCTCCGTCTTGGGCTCCGTTTCAAGCTTCTTTCTCCAAAGAGTTTTTGGACTCTAATGAAGAAGATAAGAATTGGTTAGCATGGGATGCATGCCGCATGGCTGGCCTCTCTCTCACACAGTACCTTTTGAAGTTTTGGGAAATCATCTTAAAACTAGAAGGTCTATATGAATTCCAAAAGATACGGGTTTTAATAGGGGTATTGACAAAGACTATCATCTTCATGTCAAGACCTAACATCCTATAACTTTGGAAGAAGCCATGAGTCATGCTTAAAGATATGATGATGACCAAGGGAGGAAAGGAAATGTTCCCTACTCTAAGAATAATTTTGCTAAGAGCAATATAGCTAAGATCTAATGGCGAGGTAGATCTCCCACACGTCCCAAGAATAAGAGACAATCTACCTCTCCACACCCACAAGAGGCTAAGAAGCCTAAGAACTCACGAGATACTCCACGTGGGTCTCTCAGCACTGCTGATTTTGAGCGTGCAAAGAAACACAATTTGTGTTTAGATGTCTTTTGGACCAACATAGCAAGAAAGATTGTCCTCTTTTGCAAGGCAAATAAAAGGCCATGCACACAATGCAATACCTCACATTATATTCATCTCCTAAATATTGTGTTGTAGAGGTTCTTCATATGGAAGAAAAGCACTAGTGTTGTGTGCCTGCTTCAATGTGGCAGCCTACCTTTGGTCCCCATGATTTGATTTGCATGCATGGCACTATTAACGAACAATGTGTTCGTATTTTAGTGGATGATGGTGCAACTCATAACTTCTTGAACTATAAGCTAGTCAAGAAATTGAAGCTTACACAGACTCCCTGCTCTCACAAGTATGTGGTGGAGCAGATGTCTGGGAATGATAAAGAAGTATGGGACACGGTAGTTCAAGGGGTTGAACTTATTGTTCAAGATCATACGATGACCCTTGACTTCCAAGTTATGAACATGGACCGTGCTGATGTAATTTTAGGACGGGAGTGGCTGCATGGTTTAGGAAACACATTGCACACTAGTTATGAACACAACTCCTTATCCTTCATGGCTAATGGTAAACATGTGCTTTTTCTTGGTGAGAAAAATATACCATCTGCACCTCTTATATGTACAGTCGAGCTTTCTATTTTGCAAAAATCATATTTAATAGATAAAATTTGTTTGTGTTATTGTTTGTCTCCAAGTCTTGTGAATTCTCAAGAGCAAAGTGCGGTGAATTCTAGTAATGGTATGCAAAGTGCAAAGAATTCTAATGATAAGCAAAGTGTTAACAAATCTAACGAGCAAAGTGCTCTCAATTTCAATTCTATAGAGCAACGTGCAAATGTTGTAAAACAAACATTACAGGAATTACAAGATTATTCATCCCAGCATAACTCTAGTTTACTTTCTCCTTTTGCACGGAAAAAGCAAACTCACTCACTCACAGAGTATAGTGATGTGTTCTCAAGTGATTTACCACCGGGTTTACCCCCTACACATGATGTGCAGCATGGCATAGATGTCTTGCCAAGCACTAAACCGGTGAGTAAACCACCTTATCGTATGAGTTCTAAAGAATCCAAGGAGGTTGAGAGTCAGTTGGCTGACTACCTCGCTCGTGGTTTCATTAGACCTAGCACTTTGCCTTGGGCATCACCAATTCTATTCGTAAAAAGGAAAGATGGTACTATGCGCATGTGCGTAGATTATCACGGATTAAATGTGATAATCATCAAGAACAAGTATCCTCTACCTCAAGTGGATGAGTTGTTTGATAAACTCCACGGGGCAAGATACTATACAAAGATAGATCTTCGTTCAGGATACCACCAGGCGCATATCCTACTGCAAGATATCTCCAAAACTACCTTTAGAACACGGTTTGGGCATTTTGAATTTTTGGTTATGCCTTTTGGTCTAACCAATGCTCCAGCTACATTTATGACACTCATGGATAGTGTCTTACGTTCCTATCTTGGAAAATTTGTTGTGGTTTTCCTTGATGACATTCTCATTTACAGTAAAACTGAAGATGAACACATAGAACACTTACGATTAGTGTTCGAACAACTACAAGCTCACGCATTGTATGCTAAGCAAAGTAAGTGCGATTTCTTTAAAACACATACACGTTACCTCGGTCATGTGATCTTTTATTCTGGAATCAAAATGGACACTGACAAGGTCGTTGCCATTCTTCATGGCCACATCCCAACACAGTTGAGAAGCTTCAAATATTTTTAGGCATGGCTGGATTTTATGGACAGTATATCCGTGATTATGCCAAAAATTTTGTTCCTATGACGGATCAACTTAAAGCAAAAGGTAAGACCTTTTCTTGGGAAGAAGACCAAAAACGTAGTTTCGAATAGCTCAAGGTAGCTATAGCCACTGCTCCCATCCTAGCAATCGTCAACCCACTTAAGACGCTTGTGGTGAAGACTGATGCTAGTGATAAATCAATTGGTGCGGTACTTCTCCAGGAGGGAAGACCTATAGCCTTTGAAAGTAAAAAGTTAGATAGAGCTCAACAGAATTATTATGTCTATGAGAGAGAGCTCTATGCCATAATTCACACTTTACGAAAGTGGAGACACTATTTATATGGTGCCGAGTTTGAAGTAGTTTTTGACCATGATAGTATCAAATGGTTTACTACTCAAACAGACTTGAAGGTCCGTAAAGCTAGATGGACTCAATTCCTTCAAGATTATGATTGTAAGCTACGATATTGCAAGGGCCAATATAATGTAGTAGCGGATGCACTAAGTCGGAAGCCTCAGATTAATTCACTTGCTTTCACAAAAATAAAGAGTGTATTTTTAGAGTCATTACATGGCAAGTGTGCACAAGATCAATCATGTGCTAAAGTGTGGAGTGCAGTTTTAAAAAGGGATCCCTCACACTCACATATCTCTGTACAGCCAAACCAACATGTCTTTGCACATGCAGATAAAAACTCCAACACATAGAGCTCCACCCCACTCAGGAAGAGCTTAAGCGATGGAAGAATTTTTCCATTCATGATGGCTACCTACTCCACAAAGGTAGAGTATGTGTGCCAAAGGACTCAAACACTAGGTGCCAAATCTTATTTGAATGTCACGATAGTCCAAGTGCTGGTCATCCAGGTATTCGTAAGACGTATGCCTTAGTTCGACGGAAATTTTATTGGTCGGGCTTACATCATGATGTTCAAGAGTAGGTACTAAACTACCAATAGTGCCAAGTTAATAAGGCAGAGAGACTCAAGGTAGGTGTCCTTTTACATCCTTTAGAGATTCCACGAGGTAAGTGGGAGAGTATCTCTATGGATTTTGTAGTAGGACTACCTACTACAAATCATGGCCATGATGCCATATGGGTAATTGTAAACCGTCTCACCAAGAAGGGTCGATTCATTCCCACTAAGACTATAGTTAAGATACTAAAATTAGCACGGCTATTTGTAGAGCATATATATAACATCTAGGTCTTCCAGCTAGTATCATTAGTGATAGAGATCGAAAGTTCAATAATTACTTCTGGAGAGCTGTGTTCCAAAAGTTGGAAACTAAACTTAATCTAAGTACGGCTGATCATGCAGAAATGGATGGTCAAGCAGAAAGAGTAATCAAGTGGATATTCTACGAACGTACGTTAGCAAGAAGCAAACCAATTGGGAAGACTACTTACCTATATTGGAATTTTCTTATAATAGTTCAAAGCATGTGACTAGAGGGTTTAGTCGCTTTTGTATGGATTTCAATCACAT
The DNA here is from genome assembly GCF_014529385.1 of Adiantum capillus-veneris. Lineage (NCBI taxonomy): Eukaryota > Viridiplantae > Streptophyta > Polypodiopsida > Polypodiales > Pteridaceae > Adiantum > Adiantum capillus-veneris. The sequence continues at coordinate 44,925,684 of NC_140950.1, read as the reverse complement.
CACCTATTGCGGTGAGGTTGGATAAGGAGAAGATACAACAAGCCAAGGATTTTCTCCAAGACCATTTTGACATGCTTTGAGTTGCTCGACAGAATGTTAAGCAAGCTCAAGATCGATATAAGAAGTACGTAGATGAACATCATCGTCTTGCTACTTCTGAAGAAGGAGACAAGGTTTTCCTCAAAGTTTCGGAGCATTCAAAAAGTCTGAAGATGGGAAAAGTTGCTAAACTTTCACCTCGCTATTGTAGACCATTTACCATTCTCAAACGTATAGGTCAAGTGGCCTATAAGTTAGCTCTTCCAGAGCACTCACGAGTTCATCCTATTTTTCATGTTAGCCGTTTACAAAAACAGCTAGGACAGAATGATAATGTCATTGTTTGACACAGGTGTGTTAGTTGACCTTATCAAACCGCCAAGCATCCCTCATGAGCCTGAAAAGATTTTGGATTCTCATGAGCTTTGCATCAGACATCATGTCAGACAACAGGTGTTGGTAAAATGGCTAGATAGACCTGAAGAAGGTTCTACATGGGAGAATGTCTCCGGACTTAAGAAACGTTTTCCTACGTTCATTTTCTAGGACAAAAACGATTCTCCAAGGAGGGGGGGTAATCTAAGGACATGGGTCATATGGGAAAGGCCATCGGCACGGCCGGATAGTGTGTACACTAGGGGGAGTCTATAAGATAGCACGGTTGGGTGGAGACTAGCACGCACATTACCACCGCCCTTTGAACATTCAATCCCAAAGGTTATGTAAGGATCAAAGAAGATCATTGCTTGTACAAAAGGAGGTTAATGATGGCTCCCTCATCATTCTCATCTTGTATGTGGATGACATCCTTATAGCCGGGAAGTCTAAAGATGAAATTGTAGTTCTCAAGGATGCCTTAAGCAAGAAGTTTTCCATGAAGAACTTGGGTGATGCACATATTTTTCTTGGTATGCATATCAAGAGAGATGCATGGAATACTTGAACCATTATAGCAAGAGTATATTCACAAGGTCTTGCAACATTTTAAAATTCAAGGGGGGAAAGCATTGAGTACCCTGATGAATGCATATGTAGAACTTAGCAATAATGATTGCCCCAAATCGTGCAAAAAAGGTAGATATGGAAAAGGTGCCATATTCTTTGGCAGTTGGAAGTCTCATGTTTGCTATGGTTAGCATGCGACTGTACATTGCATTTTTAGTGGGAGTGGTTAGCAGGTATACAAATCCGGGAAAAAATCATTGGGAAGAGTGAAACATATCTTGAGATACATCAAGAGTTCATCCAGCAAGTGCTTACGCTTTGGGAACAATGATGCATCCATAGTTGCATACACTGATTTGGATGATGCAGATTTTTTTGACACTAGGAGATCCACATCTAGATACGTTTTCTTGTTTGCTAGAGCGGCAGTCTCTTGGAGGTCATGTCTCTCAAATTGCACTTTGTCTTCCACCATTGATCCTGAGTATGTTGTATTTTCTAGTGCTAGCAAGGAAGCTGTGTGGTTATCTCGTCTAGTGGGAGACCTTGGTGTACACCAGACTCTAATGTTGCATTGTGACATGCATAGTGGGAGTGAATTAGCAAAGAACCCAATGTTTCATTCCAAGTCAAAACACATCGAGGTCAGGTATCATGTGATACGGGATATTTTGGCTAGAAAACACATTGAGTCAGCCAAAGTTCACACGGATGACAACCTTGTAGATGCTCTTTTGAAGAGCTTAGCTACAGAGTGGTTTGAACATTACATTGAGATGATGGGTGTAGATTGAATCCTCATGATGCTTCACATTTGTATAGGTTTGTACTAACATAGGTCACTTGGGCCACTATGGACTTCAAGTGGGAGATTGTAAGGGTGCAAGCCATTTATTGGTCAGCCGCCACCCATTACATTGTCTGAATTATTCTTTAGTACATAAAGTAACAAGGGATTAGTGGAAGGATTTTTCACTGAAGCTCCACCCCAAACCCAAGCGTACTATTCCTTGCATAGCGCACTGCATTCCTGGACTTGCACAGGTGCATCCACTTGGCTCACACTCTGCACAAAGAAGCCCACTCAAAAACTCCCACACTCTCTCTTGGCTCTCTGCAGCCGGATTCCCAAAAATCCTAGGCCAAAAAGAATTCAAAATGACTTAAAATTGAATTTTATAGGAGGCCTCTTCTCGTTTTGGGCATCTGTCCTCTCATTGACCATCTGGCATCTTTTTTTGGTGTTTTTTGGAAGACCGGTCTCTTGCTCTCTAGGTGCTCTCACTTTGAACTTTGGGGGGGGGGGGGGGGGGGGGGGGGGGGGGGGGGGGGGGGGGGGGGGCACAAAATCACCCTCACCACTAGCAATGCCTCTAGTAGGGTTTTTTTTGTCCTCAAAAAAGGTTGTGGGATGCATGGCCCATGTGAAAAGCCCCTTAGCAGCAACATTGCCACGTCATCTCCTATGCAGCACATTGCATGTTGGGCTTGTGGCTATGGTGGATGCCACTGAGAAGGATCCATGGGAGATGAGATGGAATGCAGCAAGAAAAAAAAATAGAATGAGAGAGAGAGAGAGAGAGAGAGAGAGAGAGAGAGAGAGAGAGAGAGAGAGAGAGAGAGAGAGACAGAGAGAGAGAGAGAGAGAGAGAGAGAGAGAGAGAGAGAAAGAGAGAGAGAGAGAGAGAGCAGAGTTGGCACAATAGAAAGAGAAAATAACATGATTTCTTTGATTGATTAAAAAGCTACTATACAGGACAAAGATACCATGCAAAAAGGCTCAACTTAACTAATGTTGCATGCATGCCTTAGGATATGTTCCCACGGGCTCAAAACTAAATTGAACTAGGATTTGGAAATCCAACAATCCCCCCTCAAGCCTAAACCACTGACAATGGACTTGGTATAGATTGTGGCAGAGTTCAATCACCTGAAATATGAGTAGAAGTCCCCCCCTTGACAACAACATAGGTGTGTGTGTGCATTTCCCTAAGACAACAATCAAAGTGAGAGAAGAAGAACTCAACGACAAACATAAATGGGAGGTCTTACCACTTTTCTTTGTGGCAGTGTCTATAACCCGTACCAAATTTTGGCATGACAATAACTTAAGCTAAACCAAGGCTTTTGATAGAAAAAAGACATTCTGTTGACAACAAAACAAACATAAGTTATGCCACTGAACTGGGAAATTTGATGTACCGAATGCTCGAGTCAAATCATCCAAAAAGTCACCAGTTTCTTTCTTTCTAGATGGGATTTAATATTGCATTCACCCTTTTGATCTTCCTTGGAATTGACTCCAAATTCCAATAATCAATTTTGAGATCATCCATGCTATAATAGTATTTGGATCTATTGTAAGAGCGTGTGAATTGCCATCCGTTGGATGTTGTTAAGCATTAGGAAAATTTTGAACTCATTTTTGGGCCTTTTAAGAGTGCCACATCATCAAAGTTGTACAAAAGAAAGCAACCCGGTAGACCCCTCTAAATATTGCTTAGAACCCCATGATATGACCTATCATTGGAAAGTTCTTGAAAAATGGATTCTAAAGAGCCAAGGTCCGAAAAGTTTGGATGACTTCTATGAAAGTTATGCCATTTTTTTTCAATCAGCCAGGTTTTGTTACCGTTACGGTAATCTAAAATCACCTTTTTCTAGATCTACATGAAGGCAATGTCCGATACATGCATGCTATATATCAATAGATAGCATTTGAAGAGTAGATTCTTAATATCCAACCTCCGAAAAGTTTGGATCTTATTTGCAAAAATTTTACCAATCCCCACTTTTTGAAAGCTATGCCACATCAACAATTCTTACAAGGCCCATTTTTGAGTCCAAACTTTTCCTAATGCTTACGAGCAAACTGCCAACATACCCAACCTTTTCAAATGCACTGCAAAATTGTTTGCCACTTACCTTGATCGCTTGCACTATTTATAGGAATTAAGCTCATTGTTTTCTTGCAGCGTGTTGATATGCTTGCAAAAATTTCCTGAGTAGGTGTTTTAAAATGTTTTGGTAACAAGTATCTCCAACCTCTACAAAGTAGTACAACAACATTTTGAAAAGTTGTTGTGAGCCACTTCTACCTAGCACCATCAATGACTAGCTTATGTAGGACAACGTTTTGATATGTTGTATGCTCAAAGAACCTTGCCAGCTTCGCTTATTGCACCAAGCATTCTAAAACACAATATGGAGAGAGAGAACTACCTAGAATTCAAGTTCCTTTTGAGATGCTTGTCGAAACTACTGACAACGCCTCACCAACCCACCGCATGTTGCACTACCTAGGAACCGCTTGAGAGAGGGTTTTCATATGCCCATGCAGGACTACTGCCCACAAGCTCTATGCCTTGGATCTTGATGATGCCTTGAAAATCCAACGTGTATCATATACTATCCTACAATACCTTAGACGCCACTTCTTTTTGCTCACATATCTAATGGCTGAGCCGCAAAATCGTGTCGGATCTCCACAGTGTCAACTCCAACACACTTGGCCCTTGTCGCCTTTTGACTTTTTAGGCCCCACCAACTTAGGCCGCAAAAAAATAATCATTTGCAACCTCACTAGTGGGGTCACTATATGTAAAACCTACATATCTCTAGCATTCAGGGGCTATTTTTAAAACCCCTTAGCTATGAATTTTTCACCAATAAAGGGGACCTTTTTTCTATTCAATCTGTAAATTTTCTTTAAATCATTTTTTCAACATCCCTTTTGTATGTGAGAATGTGACAAAATATCCCTATTGTTGAACCCATGTGATCGTCAAGTTTTATTGTGACCCCCCTCCCCCAAAGCAACCTCATGACCCCATTGGGACTCCATTTGAGGAACTGTCACTTCTTGTCAACTCCACATGATGTGCTCTACCTTGTGGAGTCTGGTCGAGGCCCAAAAAACCTCCAAATGGCACACCTACCAAAGCAGTCAACTTGGCACACACTCGATCCCCAAAAAATTTAGACTGGCCATAACTTGCACTCTAGAGCTTTGACTAATGAGATATTCTCTCTTTGAAAGCTTTTGGTAGATCTTTTAGTTGAAGGCGACTCAAATAGGTCTTTACCTTCTTAGAGTGCTCTTTACCATTCAAGTCCATAAGCTGGTAATAACTTGAATTGAAAGCCTTCTTGATAATGTATAGTCCCTACCATCTAGTCTCAAACTTGGCATCAAAATGATTATCAAGATGATCGTCATACCTTAGCACAAGATCTCATTCTTTAATGCCTTTGTCTTTTAGTTTCTTGTCGAGCTTTTCTTTTGCTGTATATTATTTCTCTTATAGCACTCATAAGCCGCTTCTCTCTTCCACTCAAGTTCGACTAAGGTAAGAAGTTGATCTGTCCATGTTTCTAGGTCATTTTGTGCCCCTTTTTTGTGAAGCCGCATTGTTAGAATGTTGAGCTCAATAGATTGCAAGGCCTCTTGATCATAGACCAAGTGAAATGGTGTGAAGTCTGTGGATCCCTATATGTGGTTCGATACGCCCACAAGGCAAGTCACCCCACAACTTTGTCTTGTTTTGCATCATCTTTCTAATGATGCCTGCAATGACACCATCAGCCTTCTCCACCAAACCATTTGATTGTGCATAGTACGGTGTGCTATGACAATATAGAATGTGAACCTCTTCACACAAAATTCTATGAGTAAACCCTTCCTGAACCCTAAACCATTATCAGAAACAATCTCCAAATATGTGCTAAATCTGCAACAAATATAAGTGTAGAGACTATTTTCCCATTTACCCTTTCCACACTTGAGCCTCTACCCACCTAGTCATGTAATCTACAACCACTATAATGTAGAGTTTACCATTTTTTGTTCTATGCAGAGGATCCATAGCATCAATGGCCACTTTTCAAAGGGTCCATTTGTGAGTACAACTTGCCTTGGACCATGCACCAACCTTTTGTCTCCATTAACCTATCAATTGTGACAACTTCTGCACCAATGTTGAACATCCACATGTAGGCTTGGCCAAATATACCCCGCAAGAAAAAAAAAATCACAGTTAACTCTTGGGCAAAATGGCCACCACATGCCTCCTCATGCAAACCTTCTAGAATGCCTAGAATTTCCTCAATAGTTTGTCCTCTTCTACACACTAGATCATTTTCCTCTTTTATAGAGGGAGCTTTCTAGGAAGAGATAGACACTTGCCTTCATTATGAGTCTCCTCTTCTGAGCTTTTGTGAAGTCTTGTGGAAACACGCTCTCCAAAATGTAGCCAATAATGGAAGCCAATGACTCCAATCCATGGTATCTTGGCTGCTTGATAGTTGTTGCCACCATGATGACCTCCAGTTCTTTCTCAACACATGTAACTGCTTGTTGTGCAAGTAAATCAACATCTTGATTTTGTTTCCTAGGAATATGATACAGTTGCACCTCTTCAAATTGATTAAACAACCGATGGATGGCATGAGCTTTTTTCCTCAAGATTTCATTCTTGCATGCCCAAATGCCTAAAATCTTCTTCACAATGAGAAGATCATCCCCCTTTTACATGAGATGTTATATACCTTTACTAATGCACATTTTCAAACCATGAAATAGTCACTGTCGTACTCTACGTCATTGTTGCTAGTTGAACCTGGTATATTGTTGGAATTAGGGTTGCAAAGAAACGCACACAACTTGGACAAGACGAAGGAATCTCAAGGCACACAATAGGGAGTGTGTTACTTAGTGTGCAATGGAAAGATAGATGGCCCTAGAGTGATGGGCGTATATACAATGCTCGGGGGACAAAACCTCCTAAAGAGGAAAAAAATGCCCCGGTGGTCCTAGTGTGTTCACACACATCACTACCACATGTATATGGTAACAAATCCCCCCTGGAGTGATGTGGTGAACGAGAGCTGGCACATGAGTAAAGGGAAGTGCCATGCCCTGAGGACATGATCAGTCCACAAAGGGGAGTAAGCCCAAAGCTTTGCGGAAAGCTTCAAGCTTCTCACGAGACAATGCCTTTGTGAAAAGACCTACAAGGTTGTCCTGTGTTGGCACATAAGCCAAGTTGATCTCTCCTGCTGAGAGCCTCTCCCTAACATAGTGGTAATGCACCTCAATGTGCTTTGTGCGAGCATGAAAAACTGGGTTCCTTGAAACTGCCAATGCGCTCTGTGTGTTAGTGTAGATAGTGTTGGTAGTGTCCTGTCCAACACCCAAATCAGACATAAGGCATCTGAGCCATACACACTCAACTGTAGATGTGAAGATTGTCCTGTACTCAGCCTCACAACTCGAAGTGGCCACAGTAGGTTGCTTGTTGCTCAACCATGATATACATGAATTGCCAAGCATGAAACAAAAACCACTTGTGGACACTCGCGTGTCAAAACAACCAGTCGAATTTGAGTCTAAAAAAGCGTGTAAATCTTGCAGCAATGATCCCCCCTTGGGATAAAACAAGCCAAGATGTAAAGTGCCACTAAGGTAGCAAAAAATCCTCTTGACAGCCTACCAATGCTTAGAGCTTGGGCTATGCATAAATTTGCTGACCTGTGCAAACTGAATATCGGACCTCGTTTTGCATACATAAATGAGGTAGCCAACAGCAGTTTGATAAAGAGTGACATCAGCAGGATCGTCAGCATCATGTAGACTTAACTTCAAATTTGTTTCCATGGGAGTGGCGATAGGTTTGCAATCCTCAAGTCCAAACTTACATAGCAATGTCTCTATGTCACTTTTCTGACACAAGGCAATACCACCATCACACTGCTTAAATTGTATACCCAAGTAATGATGCAACAGCCCCAAATCTTTCATCTTGAAAGTAGCATTCAAATCAGCCTTAAATTCAGCAATATGTCTCTCATTTAGTCCAGTGATCAGCAAATCATCAACATAAAGAACCACAATGAGAAGTACATCACCCTCACGCTTTACATACAATTTGCTTTCTGTTGGACTCTTACGAAAGCCTCGTTTGACCAAATGAGTGTCATCTTTCTCATACCAAGCACGAGGAGATTGCTTCAACCCATACAAAGACTTCTTACACCTGCACACTTTGTCCTCTTGTCCTTTTATGACAAAACCACGAGGCTGCGTTACATAAACTTCCTCAAATATGTCACCATTCAAGAAAGCAGTAACAATGTCTGATTGATGTACATCCCAACCAAAATGAGCTATCAATGCACATAGAAAACACACAGTAGTCATATGACAAGTAGGAGCAAAAGTCTCTTCATAATCTATGCCTCTTTGTTGTGGATAACCCTTTGCAACAAGTCGAGCCTTATGGCAATCGATCTCACCATCCGGCTTGTGTTTCAACTTGTAAACCCACTTCATACCAATGACCTTTTTGCCAGGAGGCAAATCACATAAAGTCCATGTGTCGTTTTCTATAAGTGCATCATATTCGGATTGCATGGCAGCCATCCAATTTTTTGAATTCTGTGCTTAATCAAAAGACCGAGGCTCCTCAACATCATGTAAGCTAGACATAGCTAAATCATAACAATCTGATGCATAAGATGCATGGCAAGAGCCTGAACGAGTTCGACTAGACAAAGGTGCATCCAATTTATTGTCACGCAAAGTGTGCACCATCCATTTTGTCATACCTCTAGCCTCCTCATTTTCAGCCTTTTCCTCATCAAGTACATCATGTACATCTACATTAGTAATAGGCTGATCTGTAACATTTTCAGAAACCCCCATAGGTTGTACATTTGCCTCATTGGAACTTACATTCGTATTACCACCACTGAAAAGAGGCAACAAAGTGTCATAAATGTCCTGTGAGCTTACATTACTGTCTCTAGTACATGAAAGCAAGGGCTGAACAGAATCTTCCACAAACACTACATCTCGTGAAACCAAAATACATTTTGTTTGCGGATGATACAACTTGTAACCTTTGCTTTCAGCACTATAACCAACAAAAATACATTTGACAGCCTTATCATCCAATTTTTTGTGTTGTGTTTGTGGCACCAAAGTATATGCCAAACAGCCAAAAACACGCATGTGCTCAATAGAAGGCTTTTTATCATGCCATGCTTCATATGGAGTAATAGAGTGCAAAGCTTTTATAGGACACTTGTTTAATACATAAGTGGCACACATGATGGCCTCAAGACAAAAAGAATGCGGCAAAGCTTGACTTTTGACCATACATCGTGCCATTTCCGTAAGTGACCTGTTTTTCCTCTCAGCAGCACCATTTTGCTGAGGTGTATAAGGCATTGTACATTGGTGTTTTATCCCACGACTAGCCAAAAATGCATTGAATTCATGAGACATATACTCCCCCCCTCGATCGAAACGGAGGGTGCCCATAGTACATTTCGAGACATTTTCAACCATAGCCAGAAATTGTTTGAAGCACATAAAAACTTCGGACTTTGCTTTAAGCGGAAATACCCATGCATGCCTGGAGTAATCATCAATGAAAGTCACGAAGTAAAGGTAATTGCCCAAAGACGGAGTTTGCATGGGCCCACAAACATCACTATGTACAAGTTGCAACCTGCATGTGGCCCAAATTGAACCATCCTTTGGAAACTTAGAACGCTGCATCTTACCCAAAATACAGCCTTCACAAACATGTTTGACAGGTGCTTCAAGAGGTGGCAAAGAAGCAACCATATCAGATTTTCGCAAACACAAAAAACTGCCAAAATTTAGATGACCAAAATGTGCATGCCAAAGTTTTGCATCTGAAATAGTCCTTGAATCTGCAGCAGCAGCATTTGCAAAATTTTGTCCAGACTTGTCATACAAAGTGATCTTATACAACCCACGGTACAAAAGGCCAAATGCAACAATTTTATCACCAAAACTAAGATCATGAACTGTACATCTGTCATCCACAAATTTGACTACAAGTCCAAGTCTAGCAAGTGTGGATATAGATAAGAGATTCTTCTTGATCCCAGGTACATAAAGTGCATTAACAAGTGTGAAGGAACTACCATTTGCAGCAGTAAGCACAATCTTTCCAACTCCCTAAACCAGATAAGAGGCATTGTTAGCACAAGTGACTGAATTCCCATGAGGGACAGACTCGAGAGAGGTGAACAATTCACAATGTGAGGTAATGTGCTTTGTCGCACCACTGTCGAAATACCACACATGTGAATCTGCAGCAACTAATAAGCATGCATCATGGACAGCAGGATTGTAAGTGCACTCCACGCTAAAAGCCCATTCAGCATCGACATCAGCATCACAGTCTCCTTTCACAGAAGACTCAACAATGGATGCATTTGTAGTGGAACCAGCATTTGCAGTGGAACCACCCTCTTTCTTCTTAGCCTCTTTGGCCTTCAACTTAGGACACTGCTTGATCAAGTGATCATTAGCTTTATAATAATGGCAACGCATCTTCTTTTTGCCTTACACCAGAATTACCAGACGACGTGCTGCCAGTAGAAGCATTAGGAATAGAAGTTTTGCCACTCGCAGTAGAACCATAAGAAGCGGTTGCATTGCTGTTACAACCCTTTCTTTAAGAAGCAATAAAAGCCTGTTCAACTGCATGTTGTCTAGTCCTTTTTTTTTTGGAAAGTGACTCTTGCAACAGCAATGTGCATAATGCATCAAACTTGATAACTTCAGGATTTCCTTGGGTCATAAGTCTCCAAGTACTAGCAAAAGTCTGGTAAGAATATGGTAAGGCATCAAGAACAGTCTGCACAAGGGAACTATCTGAAATGACTTCACCTGCTGTGCACAAAAAAGTTGCTCATTGATATCCTTAACACTAGCAAGGAAAGTGTCCATATAATCTTCCTCATGCATAATCTTCGACTCCAGCTCTTTACACAGCGAAGCAATTTTAGCCTCATTGCGACTTGCAAAGACCAGCCAAAATCTCCCAAGCCTGTTTTGCAGATTTTGATGAACGGATGTGAGAAACAATGGTGCGCTTCACAGACAACGCAATCAATGCATGAGCCTGCGCATCCTTTACATCCGAATGAGCTTGTTCTACCGTAGGCAAAACAATTCTAATAGCAGCAATCCTTGCAGTAAGACCTGCAACATCCTCAACATCGCCTGCATCCTCAGAACCAGGACGTACATCAATGCCCTGCACAATATTCTAGACACCCTTTGACACAAGAATGTGTTGCATCATATAAGCCCACATAGGGTAATTGTCCCCATCCAACCTGTCCTCGGCAGCAAACATCTTGAAGACATCTGTGTTGTTGTCAGCCATAGTAAATGTTGCACCTAATGTGAAAATTGCCCGAAAATAGGAGAAACGGAGCAGGAACAACACGTACTATATAGCAAAAACCGTAGAAGACTGTAAGGCACCTGCTATGAAAAAATTGGCACTGACGGAAATTCTGCACAAAATGACGAAATTGCCTATGCATACCTGCCTGTAGTGGAAACAGAGGCCAAAATGAGCCCGAATCAAAAATCAAAAATTAGGGTTTCAGAGAAATGCACAAAGCTTGGAGAAGATGAAGGAATCTCAAGTCACACAATAGAGAGTGTGTTAATTAGTGTGCAATGGAAAGATAGATAGCCCTAGAGTGATGGGCTTATATACAATGCTTGGGGGAAAAAATGCCCTGGTGGTCTTAGTGTGTTCACACACATCACTACCACATGTATATGGTAACATATATTGACCACCTCTCCACTTGGGTTGATCAACACCAATCCTCTTCCCCCTGCTTTATTTGTGGCTCGTCAAAAAGCTCCATCAAAGAACAAGGTAAATGCACTTGGGATACTTTTCGGTGGTGGCAATGGTAGGGTGTCTACTTGAGGCACTTTAATCTCCTTCTCATGCACCCTATAAGTGAGAATTCGTGCCATTTTTGCATGCACACTATCTTCTACCTTGAAAGATTATTGGAACTTTTGCAATTCCATCATCCACATTGAGATCCTAGCACTAAGATACATTTGAGATAACACCCAAGGAAACAAATTTCTGTAGCGAGAATTACAAAAGGTGTTGGTAGAAAGTAAGATCTAAACTTTCTCACTGAAAACATGAGAGAAAGCATCATGAGTTCTTCTTTTGTGTAGCCTTTCTCCAAAGCATTCATGACCCACTAGCAAAGTGGCTAGTACTGTGGGAATCTTGCTGTAACAAAACATCTCCAATAGTTTCCTTCCCAACACTAGTGCTAACAAAAAATGTGTATTCCCAATAAGGAGGCATGAGTGCTGGTAGTTATGACATAATGACTTTAATTTTATACAAATATTCTTCAAGCCCATCAGACCAAACAAACTCAACTTGTTGTGTCAATTTTTCCAAGGCGTGAAGTAACTCCGAGGCTAAGTGAATGAAGCATGACATCATATACTTCACCTTTTGAATTAATGAGATGACCTCCTTAAAACTCTTGGGTCATGGTAACTCAATAAGATCCTTTTCCTTTGAAGGATCTACCTCAATGCCTTTCCGTGTCGGGGTTGAGTTGATCTCCCATGTGGTAGAGTTTCTTCAGATCTCCTACTACCTTTTGTAGATGCAATGATTTAGAGCTATATATGCAAAAATCATCTATAAACACTCTAATGGAATTTCCAAAGAATGCTTAAAACACCATGTTCATGAAGCATTGGAAAGTTCCAGGAGCATTTGTCAGGCAAAATGGAATGACTCTAAAAGCATAACAACCTCACAGAGTGATGGAGGTTGTTTTCAATCGATCCTCTAATGTGATACCTATATGAAAGTATCCTGAGTAGCCATCAAAAACAGTGTACCTCTCATGACCAGTTACTTTATTTGGTATCCCATCCTAAAACGGGAGGGGAAAGTGATCTCACTTGGTTGCCTCATTGAGTGGCCTATAGTCTACACACACCCTCCACTTTTTATTCGTTTTAAAGGTGACCACAACTGGAGAGACCCACTCAGAATTCTCCACTGGATAAGTGAAACCTATTTCTAAAATCTTTCCTACCTCCTTGAGTAAATCCTGTTCGTTGATGACCCCTAGCCTTTGTAGCTTTTGAACAACATCTACTCCATGCAAGTTTGTGTAGTCTTTAGCAAAAATTTAGGAAACTTTCTTAGCACACATTTGAACTGCTCTCTTTCGTCCTTTGTAAGTGTTGTAGACAACATACCTTTTAGCATTCCTTCATCTTCCACACCTTGGTTCTCTTGAGGACCTACCTCTTCCAAGCCTTGACAAGAGGTCTCTTGGTTGCTTTTATTAAACCTTATCCCCATGACTTTAATGGAAGAATCCTCTTCAGTAATACTACCACTATTTTCTTCTTCTAAAGTGCTCTTGGTCTAGTCTTCCTCGTCTCACTCTGAGATGATTCTTCATGGATCTCCTCTTGGTCTTGCTCCTTCATGTCAAAGACAACCTTCTTATGATTGTCATTCCTGCAAATTAACTTTCTACATTCCCAATCCTACAAAGCTCGCATTTTTCATTAGTTGCGGTATTTGTAAGATAAATGGGTAACCATTTCCTTTGGTATACATAACATAGAAATCCACTACCTTCTTAATGTCAAAGGCCTCCACAAAAACATTTTTAGACCTTTCCTAACCAACCTCCCTTTGATATAACAATCTAGCACGTATCATTTCCTCATTCATTGCATCTTGTGAAATTTTTACAATAGGCACACTCTCTTTTACCTTTTTGCTAGTGCTAACAAATTTCGTTAAATCCCTCCTAACATGTGGACACAATGCAAGAAACTGAAGCCATAAGATATTAGGGCCCTTACCTCTCATGTATTCCAATAGGTTGTACAGAGACATACCATGGAAGTCTTGGAGGTTGATACAACATCGAGTCCTCTTGGCTTCCTTGGTCTCCTTCGCCTTCTTTTCTTGTCCATGGTCACTTTGTGGCGTGACTCCTCTTTCTTCTTACCTTTTCCATGGCCACACTTAATTCCATTGTTTTCCATGTCAACCTCATTTGAATTTGTCACCTCTACCACATGCATATTTGGATCTGGCAAAGGTGGAACTCCTTCCAATCCTCGTGGAGGTGGTTTTGCTCCATTTGGTCTTTGTGGAAGCATTGGTTGTTGACTAGTTCCTTCACCTGCATTCATCACTAGATATTTCAATTTAGGTCTTCTTGGCTCTCCACGTGGCCAAGGACAATTATACATCCCATGTCCAGAATCTCCACAATACCAACATTGCAAAAGTCACCTAGGTCATGGCTCTCGCTCTTCAGGTTTCTTTGTTTGTCCCTTGGGACCTACCGCTTGTGTAAGATGAATTGACAAGTTTCTTAAGGATTCATTTAACTTTTCAATCACCTCAATTGTTCCCTCAGGATTATCTCTAGATGTTGATGATTGCAATTTTTCTAGGCCCCTTTGTTGGAACCTCTCCACTTAGGTGCACAAGTTTTCTATACTTCTCAAAAGCCTTAGTTTCAGTTGCATCAAAGATAGTAGGTGCACGCATCTTATCTTGAGTGTGGGAAGAGACCAGCTATGAACTTCTCCTTATTTAAGAACTCTGTACCATCACCAAGGTTAGAAACATTTCTCACCCATAAGCCCAAAGACATAGAAAATCTTGTTTATACATGCAGTAGTCATCTAAGCCTTTTTGCTTGTTCGAAACGATGTCTTGCTATAGATATTGAGCATTTTGGGGGTCAAAGAAGTATCTCTTGACATGATAAACAACTTCCTTATAGCTTCCCTTAACCTCCTGAGCTAGAGGGATAGCATCCTTCCTCAAAAACTATCTCAAATGTTTTTAAGCATTCCTCATCCCTATCACTCCTTTTATGCAGCAAGCCATTTTGAAATCTTTACCAGACTCTCCAAAAGAGAGAGGATATCTTGACATTTGGCGTTAAATCTCCATTGAATCAATTTCAAAGTGACAACACGTTTCTTTTTTTTACAAATATTTACACAATAATTTTTTTCTAAATTACAATCTATTCTACAACAAAATACAAATATGCACATCAAATGATCTATGATAGTCAACAAAAGGCAAGATGATAGGGTTTGGTGATGCGAGAATTTCTCCTACTCTTTGGACACCAAAATAAACTCCATACATTTTTTAAAATGGATCTTTCTACCAGTAGCAAAGTTTATTCTAATGTGTGGAGTGAAATAAAAGGGAAACCCTCTAGTCCTGGGCCATTATCCATAGTCTATGCATGACCTAATTCTTAAATTAGAATAAAAATGTATACGTCCAAACTAAGGTCGTACCTAATGAGAGGCAAAATAAAAGGATTTACTAAAGCATTTATTTCGACCAACCTTAGAGGGTCCAAAATTCTACGAATTACTCGTTGATATTGTAATTTACTGCTAACAATAATATGCACCTTTTGCCTTGCAATGGAAAAAAATGGTTCATTTTTTTTTGTGATTCATTATGCGAAAAGATAAGTATTCACACAATATGCAACAACAATAGACACCAAGCCCTCCTCAATGGGAGCACCAAATTTGAGGTGGTCCGGGGCAAGCAACAAGAGAGGCAACGTCTAAACACCCCTCAAGGCTCCCGTGCTACTCAATTGGTGCTCGAGCAACCATAAACATGAAAACAACAACAACAGATCCACAGCCAAACAAGTGAAGGGGCACCTAGTTATGGTATGAAAACTAGGACGCAAAAGAGATTTTGTCATGACTAAGAAGATGCGCAACAAAACACACACAAGCAATCTCACACCAAGACACACACTAAAGGAAGCTTGCACAAAACCTAACCCAATGCATGGTAAATGCTAAACATTGCCAACACATGCACACACTGTCTTAGGGTGTGGAAGACCTCTCACCATGATACCCTCTTACAACAAACACAAATTTGGCAATGAAAACACACTTAGCACTTATTTAAACAAGCTCAAATAATAGAACTTAAAAGACACAAGTCACTTTGCATTTGCCAAAGAACTTTACACGAGTGGAAGGACAAAAATCCTAGAGCCAAGCACACCTTTGAAGCACCAAAACCTCAATTGTTGATAGTGGAAGAGCATGTGCAAATAGTGGTTTGAGATAGGTTACTCACACTCTCTCACTTTGCAATGTGTATCATCAAAGCTTCTCTAACACCAAGTGTGAAACTCACAAGGTGATGACTACACCTAAATCTCTCCTTGCATATAGAGTGTTGGGGTGCTTTGTGAGATGTTGGTGATCATTTACAAGAAGGAGAGGATTCTTTTTATAGGTTGGAGACCCCTCATTAATATTATTAGAAATCCTAATTTACAAGCTAATCAAATCAAGGTTATGGTTTTTTTTAATATCAAAATATAGTGGACCTTCTTTGTCTGCTTGAGTCATGGATGTGGGCTCAATAGAAAGTCATGATTGATGGTAGATGGAGTGAAATTAGAGTGTTAAGAAAGAAGAGACAAAGAGAGAGAGAGAGAGAGAGAGAGAGAGAGAGAGAGTTTTTACTATGTACATGTCTTGATGTGAGGTGCCTTTTAAGGTTAGGTCAATGGATATTTTGTGTTAGTAGGTTAGTGGTTCGTGTTAGTAATCACTAAAAAGTTAATGATATATTTACAGTAGGTAGAACGAGGTGGATGGTTGAAGTAATATGGGTAAATAAAGTGAGAATCCTTGTGATGGTGAATCTTGAAGAAATTTTGAACTTACTTGTGTAGGTTCTCAAAATGACTGGTGATCCTCTTCTTCTTCTTCTCTTCTTGCATTGTCGTCGCCAAGGTTGAATCACCATGATGAAAATTCCAATGTTGTTTGATGAGAATCTCCAATTATCAAGCATTAGACATGGTTTTACATGCTGAATTATATCTATATATATATAGATATATACATATATATATATATATATATATATATATATATATATATATATATATATATATATATAGAGAGAGAGAGAGAGAGAGAGAGAGAGAAGGTAAGAAGAAATAGTAATTTAGAGGTAACAGAGAGATGCATAGAGATGGTGTATGTACATATAGAGCTCATATAAGAGCTATGGAAGTGAGAGGGGAGGTTAATGGTGAAGAGGGTTAGAGCAACCATTAAAGGTGCATATTTGAGTGAGGGATAGAGAGGAATGAGTGTGTGTGTGTGTGTGGAAGTGAATGGAGGTGAGAGAAGACAAGGGTGACTTTGTGAGAAAAAGTGGACAGACTGTGTTCACCAAAAACATCATATCTCACTGGTGGAAACTTTAGAAATTATGAAAAATTTTGAGGTGATTTTTTCATCTTGTGAGCAAAATATTTAATTTGGATCATCTCCTCAAATTTGGAGTTACATCAAAAATCTCACCAAAGTCCCTGTTTTTTCTCTTGCAAAAGTCTTCAGTGGCCTCCCTTTTGTTGAATTTGCACAATCTTACAAGAGTGAGTCCCTCCTTGCATGAGAGCATGAACTAATAGATTCTTGAGGGTTTGAAAATAGGCATGTATCAAGATTATTCACAAATACGAAATATGGATATGATGGAAAAAAACATGTTAGTATATAAGCAAGTCATGGAATTTAGAATAGTGTCTACTAAAAACAAAATGCATGAAAATATAGGGAATCAAATGAGGGGGCCCTCATTTGTTTTTATTGATTTAGGACTATTTACAAGAAGAAAGAAAGAATGCATGCAGAAAAATGATAATTTTGTAAAAGAGAATGACTAGGTGAAAGATTTTTTTTTTTTCTCGAAGTGGATTCACACCAATATTTAGAGAAGCTTGCATGAAAATATATCTTTATATACTAAAGAGTATGCACATTGGTAATAAAAAATGTCATAATGTGAGTATAGCATACTTAGGTAAATAACGCACACTTAGGTAGAAATAATTAAATAAATAAATATAAAATAAAATGCATATATTTAGGCCCTATATACAATGAAATATTTACACAAAAACGATCCATATTTGTTTTTATTTATATTTTTGGCTCAACTCACCCAATGATTGGCTACCTGAGGGTTTTAAGGAGATATTAGAAATGTCCCCTAACTCACAGACGCCTATTTACAGTGAAAGGGTGAGGATATCCATAATATTTGAGTGATTTTGATAGGGTGAGGTAGCTCATATGGCAATTTTGGATAACGAGAAAATGGCTATCACTATGACGCATGAGCCACAAGCTGGTTGTATCAAGTGCTAGGCCACTTAGGAGGGATATGCATGTACTTGAGAGAAGAGGAGGATAGTGAATGTGAGGCTCATTGAATGAGCCTCATACCCTATGGCTCATGTGTCATGTGTGTCATGATCATGGACAGATTAGAGATGATACCCATGGCTAGGTATATCCCTACAAACTCCCCCATAAACCTAGTCATGGTGATGTTCTAGCAAAAGTGGTACATCTAGGATATTTTGGTACATCGATACATCATAGTGGATCAACATGATTCATCACTATGGTTCACAAGGTTTTCACTTATCATACCTATGTTTAAAAAACTAGAGTACACCAATATGTTCACAAATGTGATTATATGATCCTAAAGTTTTAGAAGTCGAGAGTGCATCATGTCCTTCTTTATAATTGTCTCTTTTGTTTCCTTTCATTAGGAAGAGAATGGGGTCTAGGAGGATCTCTTTATTTGGAAATTTAAGGGAATCAAACCTCTAGTATTAAGAAAGAAATCAAAGGCATCTTTTGAATTCAAACATGCTAAATGGCTAGTTTATTTGAGTTCAAATTTCCCCCTCAAAATGAAATTTAAAATCTAGTGAACAAAGCCATGATCCTACTTAGACATGTACATTGTCCTTGTAAGATTGTTGACTAAGAAGTATATGCTCTTCAATTGCCACTCCTAAGCATATGCATGATATGTGATCCTACTTTGACATGTGCAGTGTCCTTGTCAGAATGTGATCCTACTTTGACATGTGCAGTGTCCTTGTCAGAATATAAAAATTATAGTTCTTAAGTTTTGGCCAACCGTCCAAATCTCAACTCCTCTAATCAAAACTATGGCTCTTAAGTTTTTGAAGTGCTTTGTCAGGCCACTTTTAATTATGTACCCAGGTAATAACACCCCTTGAAAAAATATCCTAGGGTTTGTTCCTCTGCACATACTCTCTAGGAGTTCATTAGGGTGGGGTTCTAGAGAAGGGTAAGCCGGAGTAGGTAAAAAAGTGTTTGTAGGTTTAATTAACCACATCATGGGTTTCCTAGTTAATCTAGCTAGTGTTAGGTCAATATAGAAAAAATATTTTAGCAGGGTCAGGTTAGTAATTTCAGTCACATGTATAAAGGAGTGAGATAAGCAATAGATGTATCATATGTGACATGTGTGTGTGTGTGTGTGTGTGTGGGTGTGTGTGTGTGTGTGTGTGTGAATATACCTAGAATAGTGAAAAATGGGAGATATGCTCTACAAAAGAGGGAAGAATTTGCCCATGTTTCCATGACATTAGTGCTTATAAAAAAACCCAAACAAGAACAACCTAGCTAATTGTTAATCTCATGAATCTGTGGTACCCGGTTAGGCCATGTAGGAATCTCATAAGAGTGAAAAAGCACTCTATTTGGTGATAGAAAAGGATGCCTTTTGGAAGACTAGAATCTCAAATAGAGAAGTTGTGGAAGGGCCAATCTCTTGATTTCTTTGCTCTACTTCTCTCTCTCTCTCTCTCTCTCTCTCTCTCTCACACTCATTAATCACAAGGTGCCTTATTTGTACTTCTGATAGGACCAAGGTTACCTCATGCACATCATCTCCTCACCATCTCATTCACAAAAGAGGGCCGCTAATTCATATTAATCTCGGGGGGTTCACCATTCAGTACCCCCCTATATAACGTGTGTTCGCGGGGTATTAAAAAAATCCCTCTTTTAACATGTCTGAATGAATAAAATGACCCCTTATTTTAGGATTTTTTCCCAAAATTGAATTTAAAAACCCCTTATTTTAATGTATCTCTATTAAATTGCTTAAATTTTTTGCATTTTAAAACCCCTCCTTTCGAACTCACGTTATACATTAACATGATAACATAGTGCACCCCCGAGATATTAATTAGATCCACAAAGGATACCTCACAGAAATGAATAGGAAGACCCTAGAAACGATGCAGCCCCAAACTTCCTAATTGATTATGACACCTCCCCCTCTCTTTTCTCTAGTCTTACCCTGTATTTTTGTAGACATCGATGACAAGTAGGTTTTCTATTGACACCTGTGTTCCACATGTTTACTAGCTTGATATGTATTGGTTGCAAGTAAGAGGGCATATCTTTGCAAAAGTGCTTGGTAAAACTAAGATTGTTATGCCACTACACCAACTGCCTTGTTCTCCCTTTCATTGTACTACATGTTCAAAGTGTTAGGGTTTAAGCCAATTGTGAGTGAAATGGTGAGGAGATGGTACATGAGGTAATGAATAATAAGGAGTGGTGATATTTTCTCGACAATCTCCTTATTCTTTGGTTATAATGAATAATAAGGAGTGGTGAGATTTTTTCATTGAGAGCTCCACCAAAATCTATGTCTTTTCTCCTCTCCTGCTCCCTCCCTTGCTCGCACTCACACACGCTCCCTCTCTCGCACTCACCAAGTGATATCACAAAGAGCTACGGTGGTTTCCCTATCCTCTCCTTGCGTGTGCACAAGCTTTGGAACGAGCCTGAGATTGCATACTTTAAAGCAGGGGTACGGTCAATTTCTTGAGCTCAAAAGTCTAAAGACATGAAGCTTCTCGGCTTGGTTTAAATTTCATAGTATTGCCACAGGCAATGTTAGTTTTTGAAGGCACAGTAGAGCTGGAGCTTAAACATTAAGCAACGCTGGAGGTTTCCTTTTACATTAGTGCAATCACTAAGAAAGTAGTAGAGTTGAACTTCTTTTTTGTAGTAACACTGGAGTTTTGCAAGCAATAGCGTTGGCAAATAAAAAGGAGCTCTGTAACACAACAAAACAACAGAGAGAGAGAGAGAGAGAGAGAGAGAGAGAGAGAGAGAGAGAGAGAGAGAGAGAGAGAGAGAGAGAGAGAGAGAGAGAGAGAGAGAGAGAGAGAGAGAGAGAGCTCTGGTGTTTTCTTGTTGTCTGTGTAGTCTAGCAGAGAGGGTGTGTGTGCAACAACACACACACACACACACACACACACACACACATTAAAGAAGCGAGAGAAGAGAGAGGGAAGCCCTCGGGTGGCCCCTCTCGGCATTCTGGCATAGAGAAGTGTGTACAAAGTGAGGCTCTGTGTAATACACAACACCCTGATTTTTAGTTTTTGGAGGACCTTCTTCGGCATCAAACCTCCTCGCTGATTTTCCTCATCTTTATGGCATCGGCGACTTTGGCATAGAGTGAGGAAGGGAGAGAGAGCACATCGACTCTCCTTTGACGCTTTCGGCATCGACATCAATGAGCATTCCCATCCCCATACTCGCATCTTTGGCGAGCAGTGTTTTGAGACACACAAGAGTGCGTATTGATGTATGTTCTATGTGGTTCAAAGATTTATTTTCTCTAATTTTCAACATAGTCGTGTCAACTTACAAGTACAGGTGGAGAAAGAGTCATAGGTACATGTCTTCTGCTATTTTCATAGAGCTTGTTACTGCTATACTCATTTTGGCACATGTATGGCATTTGTGGTTACATGCTTAGCAGTTGTCTATGGTTCACAAATTCTAGCTTCATTGGTAGCTATTTCATAAGATTTTGATAGGGTTCCCACTGTTTTAGTGGGAGGTTTTCAGTATCAGTTCTATGCGTGTGGTTCATGTGTGTTATCACCTTATGAGTGTTTCTCCTCTATTGAGAGCAATTTTCACTTCCAGTAGGGAGAGGTATCAATATAGATTTCTTGCACTCTTTTTGGTATGTTTATGCATGGATCATGCTACACTATCAGTGACTACCATTACATGTATATTGAGTTGCGGTTATTGCCATTGTACGTCGCTTGTGGAGTTGATTTGGCTTCATATTTTGACAGTTATCTGGTCGTTTTTGAGACTTAGTACGAAAGAGTTCTTTCTGAGACTGCGGCTAGTCATTGAGTCTGCCTAACCTTTTGTGATGGTCATTCCGTGAGGTTTTCTAAAGTCGAGCACTGGGGGCGAGGTTACGTAGTGTGAGGTGGATTAGTTTGTTAGAGATCCCCATTCGTGGCCTCGCCATAGGTTATGTATAGATGAGTATAGGTGCTTTTGACGTCGAGTTGGCGGTCATCCGTACTCTATTAGTGGTTTATACTACCATTTTATGTCATTTCATGCTCTGAGAACATTTGATTTTATTTATGTGTTGTCTTACATTTTTTGGGTTGAGATCTCGTTCCCTGAACAGAGGAGACTCTACTTGATTTTTCCTACTAGTCCTCCATATGCATTCTCGGCATACTTGATTGTTCACACAGCGATTTGTTGCATATTATTTTTGAGATTTTCTCTTGTTACAGGGAAAAATCTATCAAAATTCTCTCATAGATTTTGCCATAAGTGTTTTGGTCACATTCTCTTAAAATGTGGTTGCTAGTAGTGCTTCGGACAAGGATGAGTACTACATTAAGAAGTTTGACGGCCAAGGATGATTAAGAATATTGACTGTATAAACTTTGCAATCTGAAAGCAGCGTATACATGATGTGTTGATTAATAAGGATTTGATAGCACCATTGCGAAACAAAAAAGAGAATGCATACACTGATGATCAATGCGAAGATTTGAATGAGTGTGCTATGGCGACCATTCGCCTGCACCTTGGTGAATCCATTTACTTCACAATAATGGATAAGACCAATGCCAAAGATTTATGGATGCCTTATGTGCATCATGGGATGGTAAAAGTGCCTCAAACAAGGTCTTTCTCATGAAGAAACTTATGCTCATGAATATGAAAGAAGGCAGCAATGGTAGCTCTTATTTGAATGAGTTCAGCAATGTCGTTTTACATCTTACTTTCAAAGGTCTTAACTTTAATGATAAGATTAAGGCCATCTTTTTGCTATGTTCATCGTCATCGTCATGGGATACATTCAATAAAGCCATAAGTAACTGAGCACCTGGCTGAGAGCTAGTGTTCAGTGATGTTATGGGCATGTTGCTCACTAAGGAAATTAGACGTCAGTCTCTTGGTGCGAGTGGTCATGGTGATGTGTATATGACTGGTGGCATCTGTGACAAGACAAGGCAGCATGGTCATAGTTGTAGCAAGAGTCATGGAAGAGACATGAAGAACGTTGTCGTGCGGCTCTACTCCCATGCTAAGAAAGATACCAAAAAGATACATGTCGAGCTTATTTGAAGCTTACTTGATGAATGATCAGTGTTCAGGGCTTGGTAACAAGCTACCTTTATGATTAATGTATGTCAGATGATGCAACTTAAAAGGGCAAATAGATGTCTTGATGATGCTAAAAAAAAGTATGCTTAAAGTGAGAACATATGGGAGTTTAGGATCTAGAATTGTAGTGCTTGAAGTGCTCTACTGGTCTGTCTTTACGGCTCATTGATTGGAGCTATGATGCAAAAGTTATGACAGGTTGAAGTTTGAGTCAATTGCAGATCCATACCAGATTAGGCAACTACAGCTAAGATGACAGAAATAAAGTGAATGCATGGGCTTAAAGTGCTCACTTTGTGGAGCGCTTTGGTATTTTCAGATCAATGATCGGAATTACGGTTACCAAGGCATCGCCATTTTAAAATTTCATCGAGAGCCAGTTCCGTACCAGTCTCGTCGGCTCGGTCGGTGTGCCATCTAGGAATTTTTGAACGACCAAGTTTCGGAACTTTATCTTTTGTGGTACACTAATAATTATAGATGCGAGAGGATTTTAACTCGGCACTACTTTACTCAATATCTGTGTTATCAGTGCGCTTGGCAATGCTTTGATCTGAACTTATAATGCTAATTGTTACGCAATCCAATGGTTTGCAAGGAAATGCTTTGAGTGAATTATATGCCAAATGTGGTGCCTTATGAAAGCACATAAGGTTTTTGAAGAGCTTTGTGTCCGGAATGTCGTCTCTTGGAATGCAATGATTGCGGGGGATGCCCAACACGGCTATGGCAAGGAGCTCTGGTCGATTTTCATCAAGTGTGAAGGGAATTCCTATTGAATGTTGTGCTTAATGATGATTTGCCTGATATGTATACCAAATGTGGTGCCCAAGGGGAGCCAACCGCCCAAGGGGATAGGCTCAAAGGCCACCCAAGAGGGTGTGGCAAACCAAAATACAACCAAAAGTCGGCGGCCCAAGGGATGCCGCCTGTAAGGGCTTAGCCCAGTGAGTGGGAAAAAGAAGAAAAGAAAGCCATGGCGTGCAGGCAGAGAGGGACGCAAGGGATCCACACACACACACACACACACACACACACACACACAGAGAAAAGCGCTTGCGCTGGTCAGAGGAGGTGTCGCATGACGCCGAGCAAGAAAGAGAAAACACCTAGCTTGCTAGCGCGCACGGTCTCGGCCCCGCAAATTTCGTGTTGATCATCCTACCCGTTTCCACATCATCAAGGGATAGTTTTTATGCTCCCTAGCAACAACGGCACCGTCGTTGCTAAAGGAGGGAGGAAAGCTAAAATAGAGGGAGGGTTATATATGGCAAGGAACATGGGGGAAGGGGTAGAAGAGTATTGTGTATTAAGGAGAAAAGGAACATTGAGCCGTTGCATGAGCTGTGGCATGAGCAAGACGGAGGAACTCTCTCTCTCTTGTGCTTAAGCAAAGGAAAAAGGAGGCACTCACTCACGTTGCTTAAGCAAGGAAAAGAACACATGAATCTCTCGTGCTTGAGCTAGGAAAGGAGAGGCTCTCTCCCGTTCAGAACCTCAAGGAGGAGAGACACTCTCTCTCAATCTCGCTCTCAGATACAAGAAAACACACTCTCTCTCTCTCGTGCTTGAACAAAGAAGGAAGCCATTCTCTCTCTCTCTCTCTCTCTCTCTCTCTCTCTCTCTCTCTCTCTCTCTCTCTCTCTCTCTCTCTCTCTCTCTCTCTCTCTCTCTCTCTCTCTCTCTCTCTCCCCCGTTCTTGGTCGAGCAAGGGAGGAAAGAAAGAGATTATCTCTCTCTGCATGAACAAGGGGAAGAAACTCGATGTCTCGGTCTCGCTTTCAGATCTAAGCAAGGAGAGTTACATAAGCAAATTGAAGGGAGGTAAGGTAGGGCACAAGAAGACCATCGGATGAAGTTAAGTGGACTGAACCTGGAAGCCCAACATAGGAGAAATCTTGATCATCAACACAAGCTTAGATTTAATTAACCCGTTTTGCAGAATCACGGAGCTGTTGACGGCTCGGAGAAAGTTGTAAGGGGAGTTTAAACTCCTAAATCGTCAATTGAATTGTGTAACAACGACACTATCTCAACAATTCTGCATCAATTTCATCAGTATTATCAATTTTCAAGCGGTTTTTGTGCATCGTTAGCATTACCAAGTAAACTCTAATTAACATATTGTGAGGTACGGAAATTCTTGGCTCTCAATTTTCCTACAGCTAGTAGCCCGTTGGCTCACGTTTTGAACCCAAATCCCATGACAACCTGAACATTGAACACTTGAAGAAGGATTTTTGTGCATTGCAACGTGACAAAGGCAAAGAAAAAGTGAATTTTGACACACCTAAGAGCACCATGAAGATAAAAAGAACTTAATGTTGTTGAGTCTCTAGCTGTTGAGACTATTCTTGATGTGATGAAGACATCAGATGTGTTGATCTTCACCTCGAATTTGAGTCATGATACATTGTTAGCTCTTGATGAGTGTTATGCCCAGCATTGGATAGTGTGCTCAGGTGCTAGTTTCATGTGACTTCTCATGAAGAGTGAATCTCCACATATACTGCTACACATGGTACAATGAGGTTGGGTAATTCTTATCAGCTCGATATAGACGGCTTTGGGGACATAAAGCTTTGTACGCATAATGGAATCAAGTTTATGTTGCAAAGTGTTAGACATGTACCCAAATTGACAAAGAGTTTGATGTTTGTAGGAAAATAGACAATTTGGGTTACACTACTCTTTTCGCACATGGTTTTCAAATAATCAAAAGAAAGGAAATTTGGTCATACTTAAAGGCTAGAAATTTGGCTTATTGTATTCACTCTGTCTTTTGAGTGAAAGAGAGTTCTATTTTTGTAGCCGAGCTAACCTCTACAAAGTTGCGGCATCCGGCTGGGACATTTGAGTCAAAAAGGAATGAAGGTATTGCAAAGTTTTGATTATATCCCCATGTTAGATTACTCTAATTTTTCTTTATGTGAGCATTGCATTTATGGAAAACAGACTAGGTTGACCTCAGCTCCTTTAGATGAGGAGTTTAGAAGCCATCCAGATCTTGTTCATAGAAACTTATGCAAATCTATGCATGTCAAATCTCTAGGGGAGGCACTTTACAACCTAACATTCATAGATGACTCTACTAAGTCTACCCTTCTATTCATGACGTGACTTGCCACAAAAGCTCAAGAAGAATATCACCTTTACCCTCAAGCCCACGGTCAAAGTTGGACTGCTACATCAGAATGGCAATATTCCCTACGAAGGAGCACACCCCCATAAAGAGGATGGGGTGATGTAGGCCATGGTCAAAGAGGAAGAGGTTGGCAAGCCACACCTTAGAGACCATCAAGTTTAACATCTCCTCTTAAAAGACAGGGGCAAGCATTCTCACAACTAGACTCCTCAAGTAGCTACCATACTCTCAGCTTTACTCCATCTTACCTGAGTCACACCCTTGTTGTAAAGAACACATATGGAAAGCCATAGTATAGGATGATTCAGAGCTACTAAAGAGCTAGTTCATGTATGTTGTCATGGCTACTGGCCACTACAAAGAGTAATCAAGATCATCATTAACAAATTGATGCATATAGCATAATATATGAGTAACTCATCAAGTTTAGGGTAGATGGAGCTAGGATTTTGAAATGCAACTACAAGCCTGCTCTTGCTAAGTTGTGGCACAAATCCCTTGTTTGCATAATCATGTGCATCATCATACACATGCGACAACTCATCCCACCAAATTGGTGCGTGCAATCATCCATGTAATGATTAAAACTTACCCTTTACCTTCATTGATTTTCATGGCTCCTCCTTACATTCTTGTTCCGAGAGTATAATGAGAATAGTTCTTCATGGGCAAGTTTTTTGAGTTGCTTCTAAGCACTAATTGAAGTGGAATATATGAAGATTACAAAATTGAGGCAAAGCCCCTTGGAAGAGCTACGTATGCCAGTTATTTGGATCTAGTACACAAAACAAGTCACTTATTCACTATTGCACACTACTACCTATGATCTCCAAGAAAATGCAACTCTTTCCTTGAAGGTACTAAAAGGTAACGTCGTGTCTTCTGAGAGACATGAATTACAATAAGGTCAATTCATCTTGACAATGGGGGTTCTTTTGGAACTCGGTAGTCCAAAGATAACAAAAAGATTGTGGGTTTTTCCAATATTAGATGAAGGTACTAGAAAGGTGTCCTTTTTGTCGCAAAGCCATAGGGAAGAAGTATGAAACATCATCTATCTCCTGAAAGAATTCATGTCATTCTGAAAGGCTGGGTCTTCGCTTTATGAGCTAGTCTCTTTCATCTTTTGTTCTTTAGTTTAGCCTTAGTAAAATAAGTCTTTTGAAATAGACGTACATTCCTTTGAAGCTTATTTTAATATAAAATTCAAAATTTCAGCAAGTTCTTTGAAATACTATATCTTTTCAAACATTTACAAGGATGATTTTATTTCTTCTCCTTTTGCTTCGATCGGAAGTTTCCAAATTCAATGGCGGTCCTGTACATCAAGGCACTCTTTTTCAGGGGGCTTATATGTTTTAACATATCTACGTGATCTTCACCTTGTTTAGAGACCTTTCAAAGCACTGACCATCTTACTATATACTAAAGGACGTTGAACACCCTAAAAGTAGGGAGCTTTATATGTTTGACACATGGCAGGAGCTTTTCACTTCTAGAGCCTCACTAAACAATGCGCGCAACCAGAGAGAGAGAGAGAGAGAGCGAGAGAGAGAGAGATGAAATGAAATGTTATATTAATGTCTTCAAAAGGCCACAATGACCTATGAGACCTGAAAGTTACAAAGTGGTGGATCTGATACAAAGTCAAAGTAACAAAATAACCTAACAACAGTACAAAACAAAGATATATACTATGGGGTCCTAAGTTGGTCGATGTGAGTCAGGCAAAAAACTAAGCAGAATAATGGGCGGTTTATTGGGATAGTTGAATCACAAGAGATCTAGCATCAGTCGTTGGCGAATCTCATCAATTTCCTCCATGGTTAGTAGTCTGACCAGGCGTCGTGTATGCCTGGCCAACGTGCTCCAAATTTTCTATCGTAGCCTTCGTCGTGCTGTGTAGTTCTTCGTAGTCGCAGACGCCTGGATTTCCCCAGTTCAATTGCTCGGTCAATCAGTGTGCCTCTGGTGTGAGACGGGGGGGGAGCTCTGTTGTGGGAGTGGCTCTTGCGGCTGTCCCGTGTCTGCTCTGAAGAAGTCAGTGATCCGTCTTTGAGACTGGCTAGCCTCGAGCAAGAACAAACCCAGGCATCTTCGTATCCCATGACTCTTGAGAGTGGTCCAAAACCCTCTCTGAACAAGCAATGGAAGCGGCCTCGTATCTCATAGTAGACGGGGCAGCGGCATGTATAGTGTAGCTCTGTCTCAAGTTCCATGTTACACAAGGGGCATGTCCTGTCCTCTGCTGGTACTCCACTGTATCTCCCAGTCTCAATCCGCAATTGGTGAGAAGATGTGCGTAACTGGCCAATAGCACATCGTATCCCATGAGACAAGTGGGTATCCATGTATCTGGGTCTCGCCACAAAACCATCTTCCGTAAGTTGGAGGAGGTGGTCTCTGTACACAGCCATCTTCGTGCCCAATTCTTGTGCTGGTTGTATCCATGTCGTCCTGGTGTTTAGCTAGGTCAGGTCTTGGCGGATGAGCTTGGTGATCTCTGACTGTGTAAGAGTGAGAGATGGTGCATCCAATGAGTACTGGAATGGTGGCAACATGTCTATGTTGAACCCATGTGCCTGAAACCATGATGTCATCTCCCCATACAAGCATGTTGTATCTCCTTGTATGGCTAGCTGTCGAGAGGATTCAAGTGCTATGCGAGCATATCTGTCTCTAGGAAGTGCCCATGTGCGGTTCATGAAGGAGACTGATCTGGTGAGCGCCTCCACCACAAGTGGGGGGGACGCTAGCTCTGCTCGGATAATGGCCCGTGGTACTGATGCCTTGGCTCTAATGAGCCGCGAGATCATATAGGCGAGAGGTTTCTCCATGTTCCCCCATCCGTCTGAGCGACCCGACCTCCCGTGGTGATCCAATGAAGGTCCCTATATCTCGGTTCCATAGAGCAATGCTGAAGCCACCAAGGTGTCAAAGAGCCAAAGCTTCGTCCGGAGCTCCTGAAATTGAACCTGCGAACACATCCTCTCCAATCTACACAATGCTGCGTGGGCTCTAGTAAGTCTGGTCTCTATTGCTCTTCTGAGTGAGAATGCAAGTCCGCTAAAAACCACTCCAAGGTAAGTGTAAGCGTCTGTGTACTCCACAGTCTCCTGGCCGTATGTGAATATAGGTGTTGACCTCCTGATCCACTGTGGGGTGGTATTAAACACCATAACCTTGGTTTTCCCCACTTTCGTGGACAAACGTATGCAAAGCATCCAATTGACGTTGCATTCCTTATGGGGATTCGAAGATCAATACTATGTCATCAGCATATAACCAAAATGGAATCCATGTCCCTACCAACTGAGCACCTTTATCCCCATCGCTGTCAATGTAGTCAAAAACCTCATCCACATACATACCGAAAAGAGTACGAGAGAGCGGGCAACCCTGCTTCACCCCAATAGTGGAGTAAACCGGTGTAGAAAGTCCCTCCGGGGTGCGTACATACCCTACTACTAATCTGTACAATGCCATGATTCCGCAAATGAGTTCTGTGGGTACTCCCATTTCCTGTAGTCTGCGCATCAATCTAGCTCTGGGTACCATGTCGAAAGCTTTGTAGAAGTCCACAAAGCTACAATAGATCTGTCTCCCATGAGATCTACCTTCTTCGATGATGGCCCTGAGTGTTAGGATATGGTCAAGAGTAGAGAAGCCTCTCATGAATCCTGCCTGCCCAAGTGCACGTATCCCTTCCCTCTCTGCCCATCTACTCAACTGTTGCTCGAGAATGGATACATACAACCGTGCCAGTGTGTGCCCAATCATAATAGTGCGGTAATTCCCAGGCTCCATGGGGTCTCCTGATTTGAAGATAGGTACGATCCTAGATAGGCTCCAAGAGTATGGGAGGCCCTCACACATGGCCCGGTTAAACATAACTGCTAGAAGCTCTGCTAGTAGGTCTTTGGCATGCATGAAATGCTCAGCGACTAGGCCATCATGATCATATGCTCTCCCAATCTTCATCCTGTCAATAGCTTTCTTCACCATCTCAACGGTGAAAAAGACACATGCGTGTGGGCATGGATCGGGGGGGTTGGGGAGGGCCGGCTGTCCAGGTACTGTGTACAAAGATGATGCATACTACCCCCAGGTCTCTGTGGAGGAAATAGCGGGGGTGGGGGGGGGGGGGGGGGGGGGGGGGGGGGGGGGATTGCTCATGGAAGAGCCGCCACGCCTCACGCGAGTCCTGACTCAAGAATAGCTGATATAGAGAGAGTGTGTGTTTGTGTGTTGTCAAAAAGATGTCTTCTGAGGCCCTTTTCCGTCCGTAAGGCGGGTGTTGCACTCGTTTACACAATAACTTGATGCAGCCACCAACAATTATTTGCGGAGCAAGAAAACATGAAGTTCATAATCCACATTTCACTGCTCATTACTAGTTACCACAAACAAATGTGCACGATGGTACTCATTGGGCATGACAAAAACAGCTTCCAAGTGTCGATGAAAAACAATAAGATGGCATGGCATGAGAACAGAAGTGCAAAAACTGTTAAGGTCAACAAGAAAATATAAAGATAGACCCTGTGATATAAGCAACATCTTTCTTTTTTTTTTGGGAAAAATAAAACTTGGCTTCTACAGCGCATTATGCTTCACATCCAACCTAGCTGTCCAAATGGCCTATTGTCAACTGAGACAATCCTGAAAGCTTACAAAAATTTGGATAGCCCTTACACCTGCATTTATTGCATGCTAACCTGGGCCAGCACTCCGCATCACCCCACACTTTTGTGTATATTGGGTAGAAAGTACCAACAAATTGCACAGCTCATGGAGCTCCACTTTTGCAGGTATTAACCCTCTTGGTGAAAGGGAAAAAAATCTTAAGCCTCTCACACTTCAATTGCAGCATATCGCTCAGCCACCCCATCTCCTTTCTGTTTCTGGAAGCGAATGTACCGCAGAGTGCTGGCCAAGAAAGCATCTACCATAGGATCTTGGGTAGTGTTTTCACTTTGCAGTTCAGTCACAATCAATTCAATGAGGCCCTGGATAACACTGTTGGTTATGTGTTGATTTCCGTGTTCAAAGTAATATAGATACCTGCCAGAAGACAATATCAGAAGGTTGGATTCTTAGTCCAACACTACACAGAAAACCAAAAAAAACAAAACTCGAGAAGTTAAGGGATACACACTTGTTCAAAATCTCCACAAAAAGAGTGACTGGGCCGCCACTTCCCTTTGTCACACTTGCCATTTGTTGAGCAGCATTTGCAATACGCAAGGCACGTTTTAGACAAAGTAAGACCCTGGAAGGGTAAATTGTAAGTATTATCAATCCTGAAATGTTCACTACTATTCATATGATTTCATGATACGTGAATGAACTAGCAATGCCACTTTACCTTTCACCATCTCTGACGCCTCCTTCAACTTCCACCCAAAATAAATGAGAGCAAGCATAAACTGCTCTACATTGGTCTGGCTTCTTCAAAAGTTTTGCAGAATACTGCACAAGACCGACCATTAGCATCTTGAATCCTTGACTGCATTCCAAATAGGGCAACAACTTCTAAGTTACTGACCCCAGTTGCTTTGTGTGTGAGTGTGTCCCTGTTTTCCACGCCAAAGACATTCATCCTCTGAAGTGTACCGATAATCAAATGAATTGCTGTTACCTGTGCTTTGGAGTCCTGTTCCAACAAGACTCATCATTAGCTCTAGCAAAAACCCTAGTAGACAATAAAATTGATGGATGTTCTGAAAGGATTACTGATCTGCTAAATTATTTATGACAAGGAAGAAAACAGTGGCAACTACTTAATATGTCAAAGCATCCCTGTTGTATTACACTCAGAAAAGACGTGGTAGATAATATTCAATCTACAGCATACTGGTTTCACATGGCTGCTAGCAATACGAGATAACTCTCTGATGGCTATATTTTGAAAGCTTAGGGTGATGTACAGTATTCTAGCTCATCAAGCATACTTTGCACGTTGTTTAGTTTCATCCACTTAAATGTGCTGGGGTAAGTCTTAAACCCAAGCTCATCTGTCACACTCTCAAGGTACCACATGTAATGGAAGATGCTCTACATACCTCACATATGACGTCAGCCAACCTACTCCCTCCATGCCTATATAAGTCTTTACTTGGCATGAAGGTGATAAGAAATCAAGCTCTCTATTTGTCTCCTGAGTCTTAACGTTAATTTCATTATGAATGCAACATTGCTTAATCCCACAAGTGTAATCACAGCCCACCATCGATTTCCTAACCACCCTTCCTTATTACTCCTTTGATCACCTAAGCTAGACAAATATGGTCTTTGATCACATTGGTTGACATTAAAATCTAGCCTTATAGGACAAGAACCTCCTTTCAAACATCAAACAAAAAGCGGTTATCACCACTTTTTGGCCGGTCAAATGACCTTCCAATCCCTACTCCACCCTTTCCTAAAACTTGGGATCTGGACTTGGGAGGTTCACCACGAGCTGTACACACCATGTAAGTGTTTCCATCAACATGTGAATTTATCCTACGCTCCGGACACCTCTTTGTTACCCCAATTTGCTCGATTTTCTTCTGGAGATTTCATTTTTTCTCGATTTCCCACAAGCAACTTCACCTCAAATGGGATCAAGTGCATGGTTGCAATCTTTTGAAACAGAAGAGATTACAACTATGTGCACCCATGCTGATCCACACGCTGAGACCACACTACAAGCATGGCAATTCTAGAAAGTTTGTTGGGAGCAAAGGCTAAGCATAGTAGAATTTCTTTGAAGACACAGTTTTATGAATTAACCACGCAGGTACAAAAGCCTTATCAATAAGCTGAAGGGCATTTGGACACAACTCATCTACATTGAAGCTCCATTGTAGGAGACGGGAAACCTTGCAGTGCTTCTCAAAGCAAGGCGCTCAAGCTATGAACATATTGTGACTATCCTCAAGGATACATGACGTCAAGTATTCCCTTCAAGAAGAGGAAAGGAAGCTGACTACAGAGGACAAGAAGACTATTGTAGGTGCCTATGTTGCTGCTACATCCAACAAGAAGAGGTGTCATGTAAGATTTAACATTCAATGAGTTACACATTTCTGCTCTGGCTGTGATAGTGATGTACTTCAAGATCTCTGTTTGTACCTACACCCTTGTTTAGGGTTGTAATGTATCTGCTTTATGTACACCAAAGAGGAGGCTCTCTGTTTGTTGTAGAACCCATGTCTATCACTCTTTGGCTAGCTACTCTGTGTAAACAAAGCTTAAATAATGGAAGGGTTGTTGAGGTAAGCTTAGCTTGTACCCAAATTTCTCTCTCTCTCGCCACTACTGTGAATGCAACTTTTGATATAGCCTCCATAATCCAACTAATTGCTTACTAACAATACGAGATAACCTTCTGATAGGATTTAGATGTCAACATGTTGTGCTATTCGTTCATGGTAATCTAGTTCATGGGTGAGACTAGAAATGTTAAAAAAATAGTTCATGACTACTTAAACAAATAGTCTAGTCTCACCCCCTCTAGTTCATGACATGTTAAACAAAATAGTTCATGACTACTTAACAAATAATCTAGTCTCACCCCCTCTAACGCCTATTAGCAATATGACAGATCTATTTAGACAGCTTATGGCAACGTGCAGTCGTAAGTAGTGTGTGAGTTCAACACACATTCCGTAACTTCATGATTACAGCTCTAGCGAGAGATGAACAGCTGCCTTATTACACTGAACTTACAGCAATTTCTTCTTCGTACAGCACAAAAGCCTGTGTAAAGAATTCATAAGCAACAGGCTCCAAATCAGAATCATTGGCCGCCTGCAATCAAAATTCCTCCATTATAATTATTAACATTCTAAAGTTCAAAGTTACAACTGTTACACAAAGAGGACCTCAGG
Organism: Adiantum capillus-veneris; assembly: GCF_014529385.1. NCBI lineage: Eukaryota > Viridiplantae > Streptophyta > Polypodiopsida > Polypodiales > Pteridaceae > Adiantum > Adiantum capillus-veneris. Next base: position 44,891,432 of record NC_140950.1, on the reverse strand, counting down.
CTTGCAATCTCACCTCTGCACATTGCAGATATAGACGCAAAGCCAGTTCAGGAGCTGGAACAGCAGATAGTGCTTCCACAGTCTGTAAAACCCATTCTTCTATCAGTATTACGAAAAACAGAAGTGGTTTGATGCCCTGTGCAGTTTGCTCACCTGGAGTAAAAATTGGAAGACTTTTTGAGAAGATGCAGCACCTTCCTCGGCTTCACTATTTTCACCTTGCTGCTGCAGTAGCCTCACAAGCTGTGTTTGTCGTGCCATACAAGCTAGTTACAAGATAGCTCTACTTGGACTTCATGTTACATACAAAGGACGAGCTAACCTTAAGTGCAGAAAATACTAGGGGAGGAAGGGTGTAGCCAAGTCTTTTGGGACCCCCCTTCAAAAAGTGCTTCCTGGCAGTTAGAAGAATCTGCATCCACATGAACAAACAACATGCATAGGAAAACCAAAAGCAATTAGGAATGTAGAAGGAACCATTATCAAAATGAACTAATTGATTATCACAAGTCAATACCATTCACCTTAAACATCTCATCATTGTCTTTGTTTGTTAGCATTTGCACAAGTCTGGCGACTAGATTTTGTTCTTCCATGAAATCTTCTTCATCTAGCTGTAAAGTTGTAGTGCACAACCAACTGCATCAATCAGAAAAGGTAGCACCAAAGTCCTACGTTAAGGCAAATAGCATCTGCCCAAAATGCAATCAAAGCACAGATTTTTACTTCATCCAGTGTAGGAGCACCATCACTGTCTTGAATTATCTCTTTGAGAAGCTCAAAAAGTGCTTCAACCTAAATACACGGAGGAATGTAAGTAACATCAAACAAAAATTTGCGTACAAAAAATCGCAAACTCACGTATTCACTCACTTTGTCCGCTTCCATGATGAATGTGCCATTTTTCATAATGCTTTGAATGATGACAACAGCCATAACCTTATTTGTCCCATAGTCAAGATGTTCCATGACCTTTGGATAGTTCGTAAGTGTTAATACGGTCACAACATTGTTATATTTCTCAAGAGGTGCACTGAGAAGGGCAATGATCTGCTTTGTTGCTTTGCTGTCCTTCACTTTGCCTACCCCCTCTAGCTTCTTCACACATGCACCCTGCATGTACATTAAAGTCACAGCTTAACAAATTAACCCATAGGTCTTTTTGAGCTGCATCTACTTTAGAGCAACCATACCAGCACTTGATCCACATAATCCAAGCGATCCACATGAACCCGTAATGTAAACGTTAAGAGTGATACATGCAGACTAACAGCCCCGACCAGAGGCATATCTGGCTGGGCCTCTATCACCTGGCAGAAGATTGACACAAACACTAAAGCAACTGCTAAACAATGTCTCAATGTATTCAGAACCATGACTAAACAACTATTGCAGAAATACCTTTACCACAGCCTCACTCAGTTTTGAGAATGCCTCCACTTGCAAAAAATCAGCAAGCACCTGCTAAATTCAAGTGTCAAATCTTGTCTATTTCAAAAAATTGCCGAGATAAAAGTTTTACCTGAGGTGTAGAAGCGGCATAGTTTGAGAGTCTCTCCATCAGTTGTGACATGACCGTTTTCACATCCACTGTTGGCTGTTTTCTCAACCGGAAGGCACAATCAACTTACAGCTCATAAAAAGGATGCTCAATAAAATAGTGAAAGATTCTAGACCTGAAGCTGAGCACAGGCCCCAAGAAGGGTCTCTAATGTCTGAAGATGGTATTCATCTGGAAAGACCTGGATGATACAGTCCATCAGGTAGTACTGGGCAAGCTCATCCTTGCAGTTGACTACCTGAAAAAATACACTTCATTCTTTCAGCAATAGCTATGAATCATTGTACCTCATAAGCAATACGGCACCCTTTTCGGTATACTTGCTGACCTGCTCCAAAACGCGAGGAAGAACCATATCTCTATACATACCGAGATCAACACCTTCCAGTTGGCTCAAAACATGTAGATTTTTGCCCACCTTCAGAATGCCAAAAACCCTTGAGCCGTTTACACTCAATAGCAAAACAGACTTGTACATGCATGTCAGTGTCTGGCATCCAGCCAACATGCATGCCCCTACAGTGGATGAGGCACAATTTGATCTAGCTCACAAACTTTGGACTTGCTCTTCAGCAGTATGACGTACATACCAGATCTCGTAGCTCGCTCCTCTCTTTCTCCCGCTTTTCTTTCTCCCGAGCAGGCCCCTGCAGACCAGAAAACTTCCAAAATGGGAGCTTGCCACTGAATGGATCACCACATTACAACACTGCCTGCATGAGCACAACTATTGTTTAGCTCACTGGGGCCCCTCTATTTCTTGGGCGCATGCAGGAAAACCCAGGCCCTAACCTATGGATCACTAGTCAAACCTAATATTCTAGAACTATCTGCAATAAGTCAATAGAAGTAAACCTAACCTGGTGTTGCATTCGGACCCACAACTTGTTCATTTCAGTAAAATTTTGAATAACAAACTCTACTGCATCCACAACAGTTCCTCCCTCCCTGCAGAGATGAGAATGTTTGTTTTCATGCATGTGGGAGAAAAATAAATTTGCATAACAAATAAACAAAGCCTTGCAAAAGACAGCACACGGAAATTTAGTCAGACTACCCTTGCCAAAAGATACCTGTCTGTGCAAACAAATTAACACATGGAGACTCACCCTTCAAACTCTGAAGCTGCATCTGGTAGCTTGTCCTTGCTTATTTGAGATAAATAGCTTCTAAGAAAAAGTCCTCGAATAGGATGCTGTATCCCACGGCACATTTCTACCAGATCTTTGAGCACTTCTTTTGCAGGTGCATCTTTAGATTTTATATACACAGAGCCTACTGTACATAGAAGATACCTAAACCAACAGACATCTTCTTAATAAGTTGCAGGAGAATGAAACCACCTCAGATTCTTACTCATAACACAAAGCTTACAATCTGGGTAAAATGTTGCCAGCATGCTGAACAAGCTCATATAGATAGGCATTTGTGCAGCCCCGTTTTGTCTCCTCTCTGAAAAAAACTTCCAACATGCGTAGTTCATCAAATGTTTTCATATCTTTTGCATGTTAAGACAAACGTGCCATATGCCAACACTACACCTGATAAAAAAATGCTTTACAAGAAGTAATCAAGGCGATTCATTTTCAAACACTTCTAACTATAAATTACTATCCACAAAAGTCAAGTAAGGAAGACATCCCACAAAATGTTTGAGATTGGTCGCCCAACAACTTTTGTCTAAAAAAGGCAATTCTAAAATGCTTGTGATTGACCTAATGCATTTCATGAAAACCATCAGTTTTTTTGCTAACAAATCAAATGAATGTACGGATTTGACAGAAAATGTAGCCCTCAATAATAATGAGCCAAAATTACCAGTAGCACACCCTTGAGTTATACATGAGATACATCTATTGATTAAAGGATACAAAGCTCATAATATTTTTGTGGAGAAAGCTTGGACGTTCTGAGCTCTGCAAGCATCTGAGCAGAAAATTTTAATGCATCTCGCAAGTTGTTATTATCCTGAAATAAACAGGAATAATTAGCACATTTCAAAGATTTCATGACGAAAAAAAATAAAATCAGAAAGACACAATATATCCTGTGTGTGCCGTTTTACTTTGAACTTACTGCTTGCTCTTCAATTTGTAGTATGTATTATTTCACAAGAGATAAATGAGCCTGAATCGAGTAAAATAGGACCTTATGGGTACATAAGGAGGATCTTAAAAGGATGGAGTGAACAAATATCTCAATACAACAGAACAATCTTAAAAGTTGGCTACACAAATATGATAGCATCATAGCTGAATCGTGCAAAGAAGCGGAATAGCTTTAAAGATACTGCCATACAATTATTGGCTCAGTTAACTGATAGGTATTCAAATTTCTACTCTTCCTTGATAATTATGTCAAAGGTGCAGCAAAAAAGGTGATCGGATGAGATCAAGTCTGATATTGTAAGAAAAACCGCTCGATCTCCTCTATGCCATGCTTGCGGAAAGGTAAGAGAACATGATGCTTTTAATATTCTCTTTGACCCCGGTTCTACTCATAATTTTATATCTATAGAGTTGGCCACCAAGCTAGGCATACAAACCTACGAGATGGGAGATGTCCTACCCGCAGACGGTGCTTTCAAGGGGCAAGAAGCTTCAGCATTTCCTTTCAAATGCTATTTCCCAATGAAAGCAGCATGTGTCCCTTTAAGAAATTAAGAATTGAAAAGAAAGAAAGCATTTGCTTTCAATTTCAAATTCTAATCTTGAACCGTTTCAAGTGCAAAGACAAGCTTTCTCTTCTTAAGTTAAAAGCCGACGGCACCATGGTCCATAAGCTCTAGCATAATGCTCACTTGCTTTGAAAGACTATACCCTTGGAGTGGAGAAGGTAATCCTATAGCATAGCGCTCAGCCTCACACTGAACCCTCAAGGTGAGACTTTTGCCAAAAGGAAACTGAAAGTTAGACATCCCAGAATTTTTAACTATAATCTTCCATAGTTTCGTGGCTATCATGTTCAAGTTAGCCCATTCTGCTAGAAATTGTATTTGGAATAAAGATGTCACGTAACATTAAGCAAAAGCATGCTTGAATGGCTTGCCATGTCCTTGGAGCATGAGGCTACGTGGATAAAGAATACCACCATTGTCCAGGAAATTCCGAACTGTGTTAGAATTGTGCACAAGAATGAGCAAGCACTTGAATAAAGATGGATTCAAAGGAAACCTTGAGGAAAAAACGGATGCTTTCTGAGAAAGCCAGTTGCTTTTCGGGAAAGCAAATGCTTTTCCATGAAGAGGTCAATGTTAGCATTGCATTAGTGCATGAGACTACATCCAAGGACGCCTACGTTGTGAGTGTATAAGCATTATTTTCAACTTATAAGGTTTTGTTGAGTTTTTAGCAGGTTCAGATCGTTTTTAAAAGTAAACCAATCGCCCACTTAATAAGTGGACAGCCATCTCATTAAAAAAAGTAGCAAAAACCCAAGGCACCCCCTCTTTTTGTTGGGTCTAAAGGCCCTTTTGGACACCTCTCATATGTATTTCTTCATTCTTTTATACCTTGGGTGTGAACCACCCCTAGTTAAGTGACCCTCAAAATGTCCCACATAATAAAACCCAAGGCTTTTGAGTTTGTGCCTTATCAAACACACGAAACCAACGTACAATCTGTTCTCTCTCTCTCTCTCTCTCTCTCTCTCTCTCTCTCTCTCTCTCTCTCTCTCTCTCTCTCTCTCTCTCTCTCTCTCTCTCTCTCTCTCTAAGAAGCGTGCAAGGAAAAGTTTCCAACAAGCCTGCCACACGAACAGCATCGAAGCTTGTCTCTGCATGTTTGCACCTACCAATTTACTCGAGTTGAAGGTTTCTATCAAATAACACTGCAAAAATCTGTCATTTGTCGCATGTAAGACATGCATGCAAGCACCTCAGCTGAATATCGCCTGCTGGAGCAGCCCTCAAACACACAAAGGACCATCGTCACTCAAGCTCGCCATTGCATCCTCAGCACCTCAGTGCGCGTGCACACAGTCTACTGCAGGTAAAGCGTGTGCAAGCTTTGAGGTTCAGCAGGCCGCATGTTGGATTGAGCAGTGTCGATTGTGTGTTGGCCTGAGTAACACGCACAAGGAGCAGAGAGCAAGTGACGACCACGTGCTGAGCAGCAAATACGCAGCAAGGGAGTTTTCTCTCGGAGGATGGACCAACCAGATGAGTTGGATGATACAAGTAGCTTCGTCACCCCACAAAAAATGCAAGCGACTTTCAAGCGGAGGAACAAAGAAAGTATACTCTCGCCGGGTTCTCTACGGGCAGGGAAAACCATCAGAGTCAAGGATGATGTATTAATGGAAAGAATTCAAGTAATGATTAAATCAGAGCTCAGCTTTATGAGAGATGATATGAGGAAAGAGATGTATGCAAATGCGGATAACTATAAGAATTCTATGTATGCAGATATGAGGAAAGAATTGGATGAAGCGATGCTTGGTAAACATGATGAGATGTACGCATCCTTGAAAGGGGAGATGCAGAATTTAGTGCCGGCAGAAGTGAATGTTATGGAATGTATTATGCAGAAAAAATTAGATGAGGCAATTGCAAGCTTTGATGCCTGGAAGACAAATGTGGAAAAGTGCATAAAGGAAAAGGATGCAGCGATTGAAGAGCTTAAAGCGGAGCTTGCAGCTTGCAAGATTATGCCCAAAATGGAGAGGGAAAATCAGCCTTCGATGTTGAAGGAGCTTGAGGAAATTAAGGAGCAAGTGGAAACTTTGCACAAAGGGGAAGAGCAAAATTCGAAAGCGGCCTCTTCATGGGCGGAGCACCTTTTTAAAACACAAGAGCAGGTTGACGAAGCAGAAAAATGGATTGCGGGTGCAAAGAAAGGAAAGGCCCAGATGCCAGAAGCCGTACAGACTTCTACCATCATCAATATGACCATTGAAGAGGAACAGAAGAGGAAGAATAGAGCCCTACATGTGCGTATTACAGGTATCAAAGACACTGGAAATGTAGAGGATGAAATGAAGGAACTCTTGCAACGCATGGGCATCCCGGAACCTACGCATACAGGTGCTTGGAGAGTAGGAAAGAAAGGAATTGACGGAAAGGGAAATGTCAAAGAGAAAGCACTTATTTTGCGATTCCCAACTATGGAATCAAGGAAGGAATTCCTAAAGAAGAGACCAGCACTTAAGAACACAGGGATATTCATGGGGGATGACCTTACTTTGGCGCAAATAACACATATGCAAGAGTTGATGCCAGAGATTAAGGCAGCAAGGGAGAAAGGAAAAATTGCATTTTATAGAGGAGGGAAAGTAGTGGTTTTGGAAAAGCGCACAGCATGACGGTGCGAGACCTATGGGACCACACTCCGGATGGCGGCATGGAATTGTAATGGATCTTATAGGTTGGATGTGAGTGCTTTTGAGGATAGCTTCAGAGATAGAGACATTGTTTTTTACTCAGAAACGCATTTGATGGCTGGACAGTTGATGCCACGTGTGACTGGTTATTTATGGGAAACAGCTTGTAGAAGATCCCAGCACAGGAGCCGGGGTTCAGGAGGTGTAGCTGTCTTATTCAAGGAGGAATTGCAGCCACTATTACACATAGTTCGAAGAGATGACCAGGCGAGATACATGTGGGCGAGACTAAGAGCTGGGACGGGCAGATTCTTATATATTGCTATATGTTAGTTTCCCCCTAGTACTTCAGTCTATGCCTCAGCCAGAGGACAATCTCCTTTCTCTATACTTGATGATGACATATGGGAGTTTTCTAGAGATGGAGATATCATTCTCCTGGGAGACTTTAATGCCAGGACGGCCAACTCCCAAACGGTATTCTATGATACCTCAGAGGAGATACTCAAAGAAGTGGATATTTCGGAGATGGGGCTTGACAGACACTCAACAGATAGGGAGCATACAGAGTATGGGAGATATCTCATGGAGATGACGGCTATGCATGGTTTGGCCATACTTGATGGAATAGAGATTTTTCCTTCTTCTGGGGGATTTACATGCTTTCCACACAGACATGGGGCTAGTACAGTGGATTATGTCATGACTTCACCGAGCTTCATTTCTAGTATTCAGGATCTTAGTGTGGGATCTAGACCTGTTGGAATAGCAGTGGACCATGCTCTTTTGACTTTTTCAGTCTCCTTCCAGTACAGTGCTTCTCAGACACCACAAAGGATTGCACACACACGATATGCTTTTACACCAGAGACCGACTCGGTGTATGTAGAGGAGATTTACAGACGGATGTGGACAACCGAGCCAGTTTATACTGTGGAGGAGATTACTACTCTATTGACTGAGATCTTGCATGGGGCAGCAGCAGAGGCATACCCACATACTCGACCAGATCAGAGAAGACGTTCTGGGAGCATACCTCAAAATAGTTGGTATGATGATGAGTGCAGAGAGATGAGAGATCAGATGAAGCGCGAGCTTGTACTTGGGGTGATCACATATAAACAGTCTCGGAACGTGATTTGTATCAACTCTTTTTGAGTCGAGATTCAGGGGAGGCCTGGAGTTTCTTCCATGAGCACTCTCCCCCCCCCCCCCCAGTGATTACTTCTCCCGAAATTTGGGGTCGGTATGCAGTATCATTATATACAATATCGAGGCAACCGCCTCTACCAAACCCCCCAGAGCCATGCCCAAACACCAGTACCTTCTTTACCACTGAGACGGTGAAGAAGGCCATTGACAGGATGAAGACTAGGAGAGCATATGATCATGATGGTTTGGTGGCAGAGCACTTGATACATGCTAGAGATTTATTGTCAGAGGTTCTTGTGCGGTTGTTTAACCGGGTCATGTGTGAGGGACTGCCCACGTCTTGGAGTTTATCTACTATTGTACCTCTCTTTAAAGCAGGGGATCCCAAGGTACCAGGGAATTACCGTACTATTATGGTAGGGCACACATTAGCACGGTTGTATGTGTCCATCCTGGAGCAGCAATTGAGTAAATGGGCAGAAAATGAGGGCATACGAGCAGCAGGACAGGCTGGATTCAGGAGGGGTTTCTCCACCTTGGACCATATTCTTACACTCAGAGCCATTATTAAGGAGGGTAGGGCACATGGGAGACGGATGTATTGTTGCTTTGTGGATTTCCGCAAAGCATTCGACACAGTACCGAGAGCCAGATTGATGCGTAGGTTACAAGAGTTGAGAGTGCCCACAGAGATCATTTGGGGGATCATGGCTTTATACGGCTCAGTGATTGGCCACGTACGCACTCCTGAGGGGATTTATGACATTGTGCATTCCACTATTGGTGTGAAGCAGGGGTGTCCTCTGTCCCCTACACTATTTGGTATGTATGTAGATGAGGTTTCTGACTACATTGACAGAGAAGGCGACAGAGGTGCTCAGCTAGCAGGGACATGGATCCCTTTGTTACTATATGCTAATGATATTGTGTTGATATCAGAGTCACCAGAGGGCATGCAGAGACAGTTGGATGCATTACACAGCTTTGCGGAGGATAGTAGATTGTCTGTGAACCTTGGTAAAACCAAGGTTATGGTGTTTAACACTACACCGCAGTGGGTCAGGAGATCGGCACCTACACTCGTATATGGTCAAGACACTGTGGAATACACAGATGCATATACATATCTTGGGGTGGTATTCTCGGGACCGAGGTTTGCTCTAAGGAGAGCAGCAGAGACTAGACTGTCTAGAGCATATGCAGCACTGGGAGGGCTAGAGAGGATGTGTTCGCAGGTTCAGTTTCAGGAACCACGAACAAAGCTATGGCTTTTTGATACTTTGGTTACTTCAGCTATGCTTTATGGGGTATAGGTGTGGGGACCAGGTGTGGGGACCATCTGTGGATCATGACAGGTGGAGGAACATGGAGAGGCCCTTGGTATCTATCTCGGATGATTAGAGCCAAGTCCTTCGTACCACATGCGATTATTCGAGCGGAGCTAGCAGCCCCTCCTATAGAGATTGAGGCTATTACCAGATCAGTGTCCTTTTTGTACAGCCTATGGGATACACGTGGAGGCAGATACGCTAGATTGGCTCTGGAGTCTTCTAGACAGTTAGTGACGCAGGGAGACACACCATGTTGGTATGCGCAGATGACCTCTTGCTTTCAGAGGCATGGTTTCAACCTAGATAGATTGCCTCCTTTTCAGTATTCCATGGATGCACCTTCACTACCAGTCACACGGACGGAGATCATTAGACTTATTCGTCAGGATCTTATACAGTTGGACACCAGGAGGACATGGTTAGAGCCAGTGCAGAAGTTAGGCACGAAGATGGCTTTCTACAAGGAGCATCTTCTCCAACTCTCAGGAGATGGGTTGGTGATTCGTTCGAGCTACATGGACACTCATCTGTCTCATAGTTTGAGATGCGCTATAGGTCAGATCCGCACATCCTCGCACCATTTGGAGATTGAGACGGGCAGATTCAGAGGGATACCACCGGAGAGCAGGATATGTAAATTATGCGGTACACAGCCAGAGACAGAGTTACATTACATATGCCACTGCACTGTGTATTATGAGATACGAGGGCGTTTCCATTGCTTATTCAAGGAGGGCTTTGGACCCCTAGATAGAGTCATGAAGTATGAGGATCAGAGATGCCTTGGCTTATATCTACTTGAGCTACAGCAGCATAGGGATAGTCTGTTGAGGAAACATGGGACACGACAGTCACAGAGACCGATCACAGATTTCTTTGGATCGGGAAAGCCAGGAGAGCAGCCACCAACGCAGAGTTGTGCCCGCGTGCATACCAGAGGCACCCTCATTGACAGGGCGATTGAGCTTGGGAGATCGAGGCGACCACAACCGAGACACAGGAGCACACTCCATAGACGGAGACTTCAGCAGAGGATCAGGGACATCCTAGCACGACATCCGAGAGTGTCATTGAGAACTTACTCTACACTTCATTTTCACTGTCACTACTCACTTCTCATTTTTATTTTTTGCATTCAGTACCTTTGTACTTTTGTATTCAGACATTGTACTAGTTTCACCACTTTGTATCAGCTGGTCTCATAGGTCATTTTGGCCTTTTGAAGACGTTAATATATCATATCATATATCCTCTCTCTCTCTCTCTCTCTCTCTCTCTCTCTCTCTCTCTCTCTCTCTCTCTCTCTCTCTCCCCTCTCTCTCTCTCTCTCTCTCTCTCTCTCTCTCTCTCTCTCTCTCTCTCTCTCTCTCTCTCTCTCTCTCCTCTCTCTCTCTCTATCACAGATTTCTTTGGATCGGGAAAGCCAGGAGAGCAGCCACCAGCGCAGAGTTGTGCCCGCGTGCATACCAGAGGCACCCTCATTAATAGGGCGATTGAGCTTGGGAGATCGAGGTGACCACGACCGAGACACAAGAGCACACTCCATAGACGAAGACTTCAGCAGAGGATCAGGGACATCCTAGCACGACATCCGGAGTGTCATTGAGAACTTACTCTACACTTCATTTTCACTTTCACTACTCACTTCTCATTTTTATTTTTTGCATTCAGTACCTTTGTACTTTTGTACTTTTGTATTCAGACATTGTACTAGTTTCACCACTTTGTATCAGCTGGTCTCATAGGTCATTTTGGCCTTTTGAAGACGTTAATATATCATCCCCCCCCCCCCCCCCCCACCCCCCCCCCCCCCCCCCCCCCCCCCCCCCCCCCCTCCCCCCCCCCCCCCCCCCCCCCCCCCCCCCCCCACCCCCCCCCCCCCCCCCCCCCCCCCCCCCCCCCCCCCCCCCCCCCCCCCCCCCCCCCCCCCCCCCCCCCCATTTTTGCTTAGTTCTCATCGACCAATCTAGGATCCCATAGTATATATCTTTGTTTTGTACTGTTGTTATTTTGTTACTCTGACTTTGTATCAGATCCACCCCTTGTAACTTTCTGGTCTCATAGGTCACTATGGCCTTTTGGCCTTTTGAAGACGTTAATATAACATTTCGTTTCATCTCTCTCTCTCTCTCTCTCTCTCTCTCTCTCTCTCTCTCTCTCTCTCTCTCTCTCTCTCTCTCTCTCTCTCTCTCTCTCTGTGCGCTTGTTTACATCCATCGCCAGCCCCTCTCTTCCTTCAAACTGGTATCACAGATAAGTTCTCTACTCCCGCGCGAATTCCCTCGCGAGAAATCTTAATTTTCTCTCTCCTGCGCAGGTATTTTCTCTCTCCTCCCCGGACTCGAGGACCACGATACCTCAGCCTACAGGTGCTTATATGCTAAAAACAGGTTGAAAACAGATCATTTGGGGCCGTTTTTTCTTGCAATGCATTGTTACGTTCCCTTGCACTTTTACACTGTTTTCTGAGCCTGTAAGAGGCTAAAATTACAACTTGCAGCCTGCTGTTATAAAATACAGCAGTGATCTATTTTGCACCGAAATGGCTTCCAATGCATCTACCAGTAGCAGTGAGTCAAAATCTTTGATGGAAATCAAAAGATTTGATGGCACGGGTTTTGATTTGTGGAAGGAAAGAATGCAAGGCATTCTATTCCTTAAAGATTGCTGTTAGATGCAGCGGAATGAATGTTGTTCTTTCTCAAGATGAGTAATCCATAATTTGCTCAAGGTTCCTTTTAGTTCTTATGGAAGGGAGAGCCTTCCGTTCTTATGGAGAGTGCTATGATCCCGAACAAAGTGAGTGGACAATGTGCGTGCAAGTGTATGCGACTGAGAGATAGAGAGAAGAGAGATACGACACCAGAGACGTAAAACCCTCCTCCGAAGGCCCCACTCTCGTCGGCGAGAGTGGTCTATGATTGATTGCACATAGTACAATGATGGTGCATGGAAAACTGATGCAACTTGGGACTATGTCGGTGACGACGACGGAGATGGCGACGACGACCTAGGGGCTGAAATCTGTAACTTTCTGGCTGCTGAAAACCTGCTGATTGCGGCTGTTTTGGCGGCTGAAAAACGCTGTTATTCCTGCTGAAAAAACGCTGAACTGCTGCGTTTCTTTATGCTGAAAAACGCAACCGATCTAGTCAAAAGTGACTGGAACGGACGGCCAAAAGCTGCCTCATACGGAGTTCGATCAATAGAAGAAGAAAAGGAGTCATTTAGAATAGCCTGAACCAATGGGAGATAGAGCTCCCACTGAGACTGCTGATCATGAACATAAGATTTTAACATATCAAAAGCCAACCGATTATAAATTTTTGTTTGACCATCTGATTGTGGATGAAAAGCAGATGAAAAATTCAACTTTGTGCCAAAATTTTCAAAGAGTACGCGCCAAAAATTGGACGTAAACTTAACATCTCTATCTAAAACAATCGACTTTGGCAAACCACAGAGGGGGTACCAATGCTTAATGAACAATCGTACTACATCTTGTTAAACATCTTTACAAGGAATCAACATGCAACATTTGCTGAAACGATCAACAATTGTTAAACATTGAGTATTCCTTGAATGCAAACTTGATGGTAGGTTAATCACAAAATCCATAGAAATATCATGAAAAGGTCCATCGGGAACAAGCAGCGAAAGCAAGAGGCTTTGCTGCTTAACCCGAGGAGCTTTTACTTTTTGACATATAGTGCATTGTGTGACATAACAAACCACATCTTTTCACATTTTAGGCCAATAAAAAAATCGTTCAATTTTTTCCAATGTGGTGTCCATTCCCCTGTGCCCACCCGTGAGAGAATCATGTGCATCATGCAATATGGTTGGCTTGAGAGAGAGCAACACACATAAACGCTGACGAAAAAATAACAAGCCATCACCAATGAGATAGTTGTTGGGGCCTTGGGAAGCAAGAGCTTGCAACCAATACTTACCAAACTCGGAATCCGCATACTGATTCTTCATGCTGTCAAAAGACTCACCCTGTATAGAAAATGTGGTTCTTGACTCAAGAGCCAAAATCTGTCATTTGCGACTCAACGCATCTGCAACACGGTTAGCTTTTCCAGGCACATACTCAATTAAACCTCCAAATTGCTCAAAAAATTGTGACCACCGCACTTGGCGATCACTCTAATGTACACTAGGCATAAACTGGAGCCACTTGAGGGGGCTTGATGATCTATGCGCACTATAAACTCTCTACCATACAGAAAATGCTTCCAATGCTTAAGAGAGTGAATGACAGACAAAAGTTCTTTATCATAAACTGAATAATTCTTTTCCGCACTATTGAGCTTCCGGCTAAGGAAAGCTACAGGACGACCATGCTGCTGGAGCACAGCGCCTATGGCGACATTGCTCGCATCCGTCCATATATATCATCTAAAAAGATGAACATACATACACCGACCATATCGCTGAAACGACCTACCATGAGACGGTTGAACATACCCACGGCACCTGTCAATCCAAAAGGCATAACAATATACTCCCATTGCCCTCGCTCGGTGCGAAAAGCGGTCTTGAAAATGTCGCCTTTGAATACCCATACCTGATAGTATCCACTTTTGAGATCGACCTTGCTGAAAACCTTTGCCCATTGAGCCTATCAAGGATATACTCAATTCGAGGCATCGGAAACTTGTTCTTGACGGTCATCTTCTTTAATGCCCTGTAATCAACACACAAACGAGACGAACCATCCTTCTTCGAACAGACAAAATAGGAGCAGCAAAAGGACTTACACTAGGACGTATGAATCCTCTAGCCACCAACTCCGTGAGTTGTCGCTCTAACTCTTCCTCCTGTGTCTTGTTCAAACGGTAGGGAGCCTTACTGACAGGCTGTGCTTCCTCCATAAGCTCGATGCGATGGTCCTCCGGCCACTCGGGTGGGAGACGAGGTGGAAGATCATTGAAACCGGCCTGTTAGCTTCAAAAAGGGCGGTAGACTTAAGACTCAAATCTTATTTGCTTTCACCCATTTCATTTGTCGCTCACTTTACCTGTACTTTCAAGACACAACAAAGGGGAAAGGGATACAGGCTGCTAGATTGCACCTGTATGAGAAGACCGACACCAGATTGGCCCTTAACTTAGGCGCCCCTTTCGGTATTTCTTTATTGTTTAAAAGAGGGAATAAACGATGTGGTTCCCTACAAGCTGCCCCGCACAAGCTTGGCTGAATTTCAACTGTTCCGGCCCGATTTCGGCAGCATAACTGTACTAGGACCCTTCACAGTCAGAATTCCCACGCATTGACGGACTTTCCCGACGTATACGGGCACTTTGCAAAACCTGGCGAGAATCTGCAGCACGCTGAATTCTCTGTTTTCAGCCCCGAAAATGCGCCAGATCACCTGTACAGCGGCCCCCTCGCATCCCCGAACCTCTTGGGGGTATTAGGGACCGTTTAGGGCCAAAACCCTAAACCTGCAAAAATACACAGCAGGCTGTAATTTACTGTTTCGGGCTCCGTTTCGTGTGCCGGTCGCATCCGTAGCAAGTCCTCGAGCTCCCGCACCTGTAGGGCTACTTGCCCTTTGAATCGGACGAGATTTCTGGCGTGAAACCTCTCCGAATTCACCTGTACCTGCGGGGGATTAGCCGCTAGCTAATCCAGTACCTGTGCAAGAGGCTCTTGCCTCGGCAATCGCGCATGAACCCACACAATTGTACATTGGTCAATTGAAAAGCCCACTAGAGGGGCATAACATACTGCCATAGGGGAGAGAGAGGGCAGTGCGTAGTGTGCAAGGCATCACTTCTGGCACCGCACTGTACATAGGAGGGAAAGGAAGCACTCCATAGCTCTTAACCTGTGACAAGAACTTGCAAAATAAGCCTCCCAGCTATAAATTCAGCGCCACTTCTTCTTGCATGAGGAAAGTGCACAGAAATGTGCCACTTGGCGCATTTACAAGCTATTTCCCGTTTCGGGGTTGCCGCCTAAAAATCTCCCGACCGGTTGCCCGGTTGACTTCACGGCGGTAATGACGCGGACACATTTTCAGGTCCCAAAATAGCAGTTCCCTTAATTTTAGGTGATGCTGCCATTGTATCTTTCTAGGTCATCTGACCCTCTTTGTACACTGCAGCCACATCAAAAACTGAAATGTAGCCTATGTAGCAAAGGATTCCACTTTGGCTAGTCAATGACCCCACTTTGGCTAACCATAGTCCTTGTCCAACCTTAGTGCTCTCTTGCCCTCAGGCTTGGACTCCCTCTGGACAGCTCCACACTATCTATGCAATGCAGGGCAGTTAGATTTCCCAAGGGGTGTTTCCAAAAGGCGAAAGTAAATAAATAATAAGAAAGAAATCAACAAAAAGGATAGATAGCAGTCACACGCTCGTGACATACCCCCCTCTTGAAATCTCAAACGTCCTCGTTTGCATCTATGTCGTACATGCTCACAGTCAACACTGATGTATTTAACACCTGTCGACACATGTACGACACATACATGCTCATTGTCAACCCTGGTGTATTCAACACCTCGTCGACACATGTATTGCCTGCGTGGTGTGAACCCTGTCCCAATGACATAGTGGTAGCTTTGCACTCTGCCATTGCTTTGAGTCACTAACTTTCCAATGACAAAATGGTAGCGACACATTTTGCCACTGTCTTATAGTACACGTTGGGCCCAGTAACACTTTCGCGCATACCCAAACCCACAGTTTAAGAATGCAGTTACACATGTATCCTTTAATAGAAGCAATTATTGTATCCTTGACAAACTGACAAGAAATACTCACTTCTATAGCACTAACCAAACTTTTGGACATTGCATAAGAGCAATTGCTGACATTCAAGATAAAGTGATAACACAGTTGGTGACTCTGCAAGTTCACCTTCTTACATCCACTTAGCATCCATTGGTGAATAGTTTCTGAACTTCACCAAGTAACGCCTAGCAACCTTGCCTTTCACTTTCCTTTCTTTGTGTGCCAAAATCTGTTCGGGAACCAAGATCTCGTCAAGTTCCTCGACTTCCGGCTGATCTTCAACTGGCATATCTTCTGGCACATCACCCACATAGGGTCTGAGAAGACTCACATGAAACGCATTGTGAATCTTCCAACTGTCAGGCAACTTCAACCTATATACAACATCACTGATTATGTCGCATACTTGAAAAGGCCCATAGTAACGCATGCTGAGCTTTGGAAACAGTCTTTCCTTGCCCTTCATCTTCTTTAACCTTGCCTTTTCAAAGCGTAGGAGCACCCAATCACCAAGTGAAAATACCACTTCACGACGGTGACGATCAGCTGCTTTCTTTTGCTTTGCCCGAGTCTTTTCTAAGGCCACTTTGACCTTCTTGTACATTTCATCCATGTCCTGAACATACTTATCTGCTTCAAATATCTTGTCCTTTGTATGCAGTATGGGAGGAACTTTCTTGCCACCTTCAACTATCTCAAAAGGTGCCTTGCCAGTTGATGAATGCACTGTATTATTGTATGCATACTCCACCAATGGCAAATATTGCTCCCACTTTCCTTTATGCTCTGACACATAGCACTTCAGCAGATCTAGGACAGTAGAATTTGCCTCTTCTGACTGCCCATCTGTTTGAGGATGAAATGACGAAGAGAATTTGAGCGTTGTGCCCATATTTTCAAACAAGCCTCTCCAGAACAAACTTGTCATGCGTGGATCACAGTCGCTAACAATCGATTGTGGCATGCCATGATACTTGAAAATATTGCTCATAAACAAGCGTGCCATCTGATCTGGCTTTATCTTCTTCCTGACAGGAGTAAAATGAGCCTGCTTGCTGAATCTGCAAATGATGGTCCAAATACCATCGTTTCCTGTCTGCGTTCTCGAAAGATCAAAGATAAAATCCATAGCAATACTTTCCCATGGTATGTCTGGAATAGGTAGTGGTTGCAATAACCCTCGTGCCTTTTGCCCGTCAAACTTGACCTTCTAGCAAATTAGGCATTCTCGCACAAAGGCATCCACATCCCTTCTCAATGTAGGCCAATAGAAGAATGTCTCAACAGCTTTAATTGTAGCATCGATACCACGATGCCTTGCATACGGTGGGACATGACTCTCTTCCATAACTTTGCGTCGCAATGGCTTTGTGACACATAATCTGCCATACATCATCATGAACCCATCTCTGAGAAGATAGTGTTCATGACGTTGTCCATCTATTAGCTGCTCAAAGACCCTTGCAAAATCTTCATCATTTGCATACTGTTCTCTCGTATCATCAAGTTCATGATGATAAGGAATTGACACAGCTGAAATTTGTAGCTTCCTTGACAAGGCATCAGCCACAACGTTCTTCTTGCCTTCCACATGCACAATCTGAAAGAGGAACGTGGACAAGATATTTGCCCATCGCATATGCTTCTCAGATAACTTTGCATGTGTCAAGAAGTATCGCAAGGTCTGATGGTCCGTTTGGACAACAAAGTCTACACCTAGCAGGTAGTGTTTCCAACTTAAGAGCGCATGAATCACGGCCTGCAATTCTTTTTCATAGACTTGCATAGTCTTTTCTGGCCCTTGCAAGATTCTACTCTCATAGGCTACTACCCTGCCATCTTGCATTAGCACTGCACCAATGCTACTACCATAGGCGTCACACTGGACCACAAATGACTTCCTAAGATCTGGCAACACAATGACTGGATCTGAAGTCATCTTTTCCTTTAAGAGATTAAAAGCTGAAATCTCTTTTTGTGTCTATCGAAAGGTGACTGCCTTCTTTTGAAGAGCATGTAAAGGTGAAGCAATCTCAGCGAAATTTCGGATAAACCTTCTGTAATAGGAGCATAGTCCCAAGAAACTTCGAACATCGTGCATCGTCTTCAAATCTGGCCATGACTTGATCGCTTCAACTTTTGCAAGATCCATTCTGACACCATCCTTTGAGACAATGTGTCCCAGAAAGTGAATCTCTTCCAGAAAAAACTCACTTTTCTTTGCATTGATGAGCAACCTATGACTGCGTAGCTCTTTGAACACAATGGCCAAGTGATGCCTATGCTCCTCTTCATTCTTTGAGTAGACTATCATGTCATCATAGAATTTATCAACAAACTGCTGGTGTGGACGGAAAATTAAGTCCATCATCCTATTGAACGTAGCAGGAGCATTTGTGAGACCAAAGGGCATCACTAAAAATTCGTAAAGGCCAAACGTTGTTCTAAAAGCAGTCTTGTGCACATCCTCTGATCTAATGCGGATCTCATGGTACCCACTCTTTAGATCTATCCTGCTAAACATAGCTGCTCCTCCTAATTTGTCCAGAATATCATCAATTCTAGGTATAGGGAACCTATTCTTGATGGTATTCTTGTTCAGTGCACGGTAGTCGATGCACATACGCCATGAGCCATCCTTTTTCTGCACCAACAACACTAGAGAACAGAATGGGGATGAACTGGGCTGAATCAGCCCCTTTTCTAACAGCTCCTGTACTTGGCCCATTATCTCTTTCTAATGAGCCTCACTAACCCTGTACGGAGGCTTATTTGGTGGACTACTGCCTGGCACCAAATCTATCGCATGGTCCTCGGGTCTCTCTAGCGGTAATTGAGACGGTAATGAATCGGAAAAACAGTCACTATACTGTTGTAAAAACATTGACCTTTCTTTATCTAGCACAGATAAATTTGATTCATCACAATCTGACACTTCACGTGCAAAAACCAAGTACGCAGAAAGATACTTTTTCATTACAGAAGTAATAGCAGAAGCTGATACGGTGGAAATAGACTCCCCTTTAAGCTTTACATCCAGAATGTGAGTCTTTCCCTTGCTCTGTACAGTGATCTTTTTGTTGTAGGCATCCATGATTCCCTGTACACAAAATAACCAAGGAATACCTAACAACACATCACATCCGTCCAGTAGCATGATGTAAAATTCTTCAGCATCTACATAGGACTGGATATGTAGGCGCAACTTTCCGATGATGGGTGTCACAGCCTCTGTATGGCAAGGACATGCCAAACCTGCCTCTGCTGTATACCCCATCTCTTCAGGTCTGATTCCCAACTTTGAAGCCAATTCTGGGGAAATGAAGTTAGCTTTGGCCCCTAGATCAAAGAAGATAAGCATTGTTTGATCCCTGACCTTTCCCCATGCTCTGCAAAGCTCACTTGCATCTGAATTTGGCTTGTCGCCCACCATATCTGGCACTAGACCAGCCATGGGCTTCTTTCCTTTCTTGTCTTCCTTATCTTCAGAATCAGCTGGCCTTTTCTTTTGAGGACAATTGTAAGCAATGTGGCCAGGCTGCTCACAGATAAAGCATTTGTTCTCTGACCTCAGGACCTTCTTTTGCTCTTCCGACTTGCGAGGAAAACGTCTTTTCCATTTCTTCGCTGGTCCCTTTTCTGATTCAACCGTAGCTTTGTCTTTCCCTGCATTGGCTGGCTCCTGAGTCCCTTTAGGAACCTCATTGGGAACGTGCTTCTTCGCTGAATTTTTCTTGGCTGATCCTTCCTTGACGCCAGTATTGAATTCACAATCTTCTCCCTTGAGCAAACCATTGTCAGTGTTTGCTACCTTGATGAGCTGCGTCAAAGTAGTGACTTTGGTCTTCGTGCAGTACTTTCTCAATCCTTTGGGTAGGCCACAACAGTATTTTTCAATCTGTTCTGTCAATAGCACAAACCTATAGGAAGTTACTGGAAGTAGAGCTTTCCAAAACTTCCGATTGTAATCATCCAGATTCTTGCAAGTAGCAGCATTAAGCTGGTGCCATTCTGTCATGACATCTGCTTCAAAGTCATCAGATAACCATGCTGCTGCAAAAATCTGCTTGAAGTAAATCCATGTGGACGGAGCTTGCCCTTGAAGCAATAAAGTTGTCCACCATTGTCCCGCATTCCCTATCAAGAAAGTGGCTGCCTTGCGGACCTTTGAAGCCTCTGTAAAGTTTCCCCCTACATAGGCCTTGTCAAACTGCTGGAGGAATGAGAGAGCCTTCTTCCTATCATCAAACCCTGTAAAGGTCGTGAATGTCACACCTTTGCCACCTTCTTTGTACGGAGTTGGCCTCTCCAGCGGCGTTAAATTGTCATATGGAAGTGACTGAAACATGGTAACACTGTTAGGGTTCATTTGTGTTCCCTGACCGCAATTAAGTTGACCTGGAAATGCCATATTTGGCTGCTGATTTGTAATTCCAACCATACCAAAATTTGCCTGTGGCATCCCAAATTGGCCCTGAGTGCTTTGAAACCCCGGTTGCATACCCATGACACTGTATATGGGGTTAGGCGTCATCGTTTGAGCACCCCCGAACACTGTTCTTGGCGTGTAAAACTGATTTCCAAGTGCATGACCAGCCATGCTCCGGAATACCGATCCACCTCCAAAATAGCCAGGGTGTACTGAAGGTGGTGGAAAGACCTGTTGCATAGCCTGTAGGTTGCTTCCCTGCCCATTAGAACCAGCTATAGGCTGCTGAAAAGTGGCTGGCTGAAGTGGTACAGCTTGAAAGATTGGCATCTCAGCCACCTGTTCTTGCACCTTAGGCAAAGGTTGTGGAGACTGTATGTTCTCTGTCAAGTGTACAGGTGTTTCCATTGACTTTGCAGTATGAATCACCTGTGCTCGAGCCTTAACAGGCTTTTGAATGTGATTCAGTGACCCAACTTGCTGGGACGGAAGAGGAGGCAGTAGCCAACTGGGTCCTGAATATATCATCATCCGTCTGTGGTGGTCTTGAAGACTCACCCACTTCATGTGTCTATTGACCCTGCGAAGAGGAAACCTCTTCAGTCACATCATCTGGTCTGTCAGCCATGATTGCAATTTCCTGTGTCTGGTCTATGATCCCCTGTGTCTTCAAGCCCAAACTGACCAAGGCTCACTTCTATGGGAAAAAGTGATTTAATCCCGTCGATGGAACCATGAAACCGGCCTGTTAGCTTCAAAAAGGGCCGTAGACTTTAGACTTAAACCTTATTTGCTTTCACCCATTTCATTTGTCGCTCACTTTACCTGTACTTTCAAGACACAACAAAGGGGAAAGGGATACAAGCTGCTAGATTGCACCCGTATGAGAAGACCGACACCAGATTGGCCCCTAACTTAGGCACCCCTTTCAGTATTTCTTTATTGTTTAAAAGAGGGAATAAACGCTGTGGTTCCCTACAAGCTGCCCCGCACAAGCTTGGCTGAATTTCAACTGTTCCGGCCCGATTTCGGCAACATAACTGCACTAGGACCCTTCACAGTCAATATTCCCACGCATTGACTGACTTTCCTGACGCATACAAGCACTTTGCAAAACCTGGCGAGAATCTGCAGCACGCTGAATTCTCTGTTTTCAACCCCGAAAATGCGCCAAATCACCTGTACGGCGGTCCCCTCGCGTCCCCGAACCTCCTGGGGGTATTAGGGACCGTTTAGGGCCAAAACCCTAAACCTGCAAAAATACACAGCAGGCTGTAATTTACTGTTTCCGGCTCCGTTTCGTGTGCCAGTCGCATCCGTAGCAAGTCCTCGAGCTCCCGCACCTGTAGGGCTACTTGCCCTTTGAATTGAACGAGATTTCTAGCGTGAAACCTCTCCGAATTCACCTGTACCTGCGGGGGATTAGCCGCTAGCTAATCCAGTATCTGTGCAAGAGGCTCTTGCCTCGGCAATTGCGCATGAACCCACACAATTGTACATTGGTCAATTGAAAAGCCCACTAGAGGGGCATAACATACTACCATAGGGGAGAGAGAGGGCAGTGCGTAGCGTGCAGGGCATCACTTATGGCACCGCACTGTACATAGGAGGGAATGGAAGCACTCCATAGCTCTTAACCTATGACAAGAACTTGCAAAATAAGCCTCCCAGCTATAAATTCAGCACCACTTCTTCTTGCATGAGGAAAGTGCACAGAAATGTGCCACTTGGCGCATTTACAAGCTATTTTCCGTTTCGGGGTTGCCGCCTAAAAATCTCCCGACCGGTTGCCCGGTTGACTTCACGGTAGAGTAATAAAATGTTCCCCCTGTCATTCCGGAGGTAATGACGCGGACACATTTTCAGGTCCCAAAATAGCAGTTTCCTAAATTTTAGGAGATGCTGCCATTGTATCTTTCTAGGTCATCTGACCCTCTTTGTACACTGCAGCCACATCAAAAACTGAAATGTAGCCTATGTAGCAAAGGATTCCACTTTGGCTAGTCAATGACTCCACTTTGGCTAACCATAGTCCTTGTCCAACCTTAGTGCTCTCTTGCCCTCAGGCCTGGACTCCCTCTGGACAGTTCCACACTATCTATGCAATGCAGGGCAATTAGATTTCCCGAGGGGTGTTTCCAAAGAGCGAAAGTAAATAAATAATAAGAAAGAAATCATCAAAAAGGATAGATAGTAGTCACACGCTGGTGACAATCATCTTGCAAAAAGAGATGTTTAAACTTCGTAAACAACTCTGAATACTTAGCTGGAGCCTGAATGCTCTTGGAAAGTGGAGCTGCATAGATGAATGCCGCTTGTGCTCCTCGTCGTAATTCATGCTTTACCTGCACATGAGAGATGAGAGGCAAAGAATGCAAACCCTCCTCAACACGAATGATAAGGGAGGAATCAGTGTTTGCATGTAAAGTGAGTGTTAGTCCCAAAATCAATGAGAGCGTTGAGTTCACGAAACCATTTAATGCCCAAAATCATATCACATCCTCAGAGAGGACATAAGAAATTTCCTACGAAAAGAAGCTTGTTGAACGGTAAACATCACATCAAGGCACTCCTTCGTGATGAGAGAGTCCATACCAAGAGCGAAGCCAGAAACCTCGAGAGAAGATTTCTGACTAACCTCTAGGCGGGCTCTGTCAACAAGAGGGAGACTAATCACATCATGCATACTACCTGGATCAAACAATATGATAAAACGCTGCCCCTTTACATGACCATAACACTTCAGGAGAGACTCATCAAACGTGTGTCAGAGTCGGGAGAAGATGCAGGTTGGTTTGTGATAGTGCTTGTGGTTGTTGTGGGTGCCTTTGGTTCTTTAGGTGGGACTGGCTTAGGACAGGCCTTCTTAATGTGACCCTTGACGTGACATTGAAAACATTTACCTTTTTTAGCATAAATCACTTGTTCTTCAGCCGTGATGTATCCTCCTATAAATCCTTGTGAAGCTTTTTCATTAGGGGTAAACTTAGGTTTTGCAGGTGCTTTAGCTTTACCTTTAGATTCATTGTTAGAGTTCTTTTCCGAGGAATTAGAGGAAGAAGGGCTAGGAGAATTACCATTCTTACCGTTCTTACCATTCTATGTGTTCTAAGAATTCTGCCGGGTTCCTTGAGAAGTCTTGTTTTCCTTAGGCTTTCCTTTGTTGTGCTTCATCTCGTGTGCGAGAGCAATCGCTACCGCTTTGTTGAGATCGATTGGATCAAGTACCTCGACATCATACTTGATATACTCGTCCAATCCGTAAAGAAATGCCTCCTTGCGCTCCGAATCTGATTTGCGTAATTGAGTGCCGAGCTACAAAACACGATTAGAGAAAGACATAACCGGCATACCATTTTGCTTGAGAGCGTGCTAATCGTGCGAGACATTGGGGTGGCATAAACCACGCCTTGAGCTTGTCTTGGAAATCAGCCCAATTGCAGGAAGAGACGTGAATTCGTCGGCTTCCTCTAGGTGCGCGGCTAGATGTGCCTCTTGCCATGAGTGGTACCAATTGATGGCATCACCGGCAAGGTACATAGCTGCCGTCAAAACTTTGCTATTTCCTGTCTTCTTAGTTGTCGTAAAATAAGCATTAAATTGATGCAACCAAGAATGAATAACCGTAGCATCCATCTTACCATCATACTTACTGAAAGTCGACTTCTCTGTGATCGGGTTGTTGGAATCCGTATCGTGGCTTGCGCCACTTTATGAACTCCCACGATCCTTGGGTGGTTCGGATTTCGAGGCAAGTACTTGTCGAACCAATTCTTGAGTTCGTAGTTCTCTTTGAGCCTCTCGCTCGATCTCCAAGGCCGCGCTTCGTGCTGCCTCTTCCGCCTTTCTTTGTTGTTTTCTTTCTTTGCGTGCGTCGCGCTCGCGTTCTAAAGCAAGGCGATTTGCTTCTTGCTCGCGGTCCTTAGCAAGGCGATTTGCTTCTTGTTTGTCCATCATGGCCATCATCTGCTTGACCATTGCCTCCATAGGGTTTGGTACACTTGGTGGCGTAGATGGCGAAGGGGGAGGGTCGAAAAAGTCTCCTGGTGGAGAAAATTCTTCGTCGCCTCTCTCATACTCATCACCTGTATACGAAGTATCCATTCCGCTTTGGGTGACGACCATGCACTATGATCTTTGGTCCTTAAGTCCACGAGGAACTTGGGTTCTTGAGGGTCTTGGATTCTTGGGTTCTTAGGTTCTCGAGGATCTTGAGGTTTTCTTTTGCTTGCAAATCGCGTTTGAGAAGGATCTTCATCCGAGTTCTACTCCTTTCCGCGGGCGCACCCCTTGGCGGCCTTGCACTCACACCAAGGTTGCTTTTTCCCACCTCACGTCGATTGGCCGGCAGCTAAGTGCACGGTCCGCTCTCAATGAGTGAAAAGAGACACAAGGGGAGGCTGGACAAGCCCTTCTTTCTTGGGATTCCTGTCACTCTTCAAAAAACACGATTAGGAATCGACACGCCTAAGCGAACTTGGGTTCGTGCGACCTCAACAAGCAAAAAAAATTCTTGTGATTCTTGTGGTTCTTTCCTTGAGTGATACTGAACACTGCCAAAGCTCTGATACCAATGTTAGATGCAACAGAATGAATGTTGTTCTTTCTCAAGATGAGTGATCCATAATTTGCTCAAGGTTCCTTTTAGTTCTTATGGAAGGGAGAGCCTTCCGTTCTTATGGAGAGTGCTATGATCACGAACAAAGTGAGTGGATAATGTGCGTGCAAGTGTATGAGATTGAGAGATAGAGAGAAGAGAGATACGACACCAGAGACGTTGTAAAACCCTCCTCCGAAGGCCCCACTCGTCGGCGAGAGTCGTCTATGATTGATTGCACAAAGTAGTACAATGATGGTGCATGGAAAACTGATGCAACTTGGGACTATGTCGTGACGACGACGGAGATGGCGACGACGACCTAGGGGCTGAAATCTGCAACTTTCTGACTGCTGAAAACCTGATGATTGGGGCTGTTTTGGCGGCTGAAAAACGCTGTTATTCCTGCTGAAAAAACGCTGAACTGCTGCGTTTCTTTATGCTGAAAAACGCTGGGCAAAACGCTGGAATCTGCAGTTGCTAGGGCTGCGTTTTTGCTGCTGATTCAATGCTGAAATCGCTGAAGTTCCTGCGGCGATTAAGGGCTGATCTGGTAACGCTAGATGCAAGAGTAATTGCGATCAAGCAATGGCTGAAAAAAAAAGCCAAGGAAGGGGAGTGACTGGCGATGAGGAAAACGCTATGCTGATGGGGGATGCTTGAGGAGTTCCTACTGAGAGAGAGGGAGTACCTGCTGCCTGGGGACCTATTGTGCTCCTTGCTCATCTGCCCAAGAGTGCTAACTTGGGTTTGCTTATATATTAACTTACCCAATTTGCCCTACTCAATTCCCAACAAAAGTCACTTACTAAATAAGTGAAAAATGTCAAAAATAGGGAAAATAGGCTAAAGTCACTGGAAAAATCCCCAAACTCACTCTGATGGAATCTGATGTAAATGCTTATGCTTATGCTTATGCGGTGTGCAATCAGAGGATATGCATCTACACTAAGTGACTGGGCATGCACGGTCTACGAATAGACTCACAAAAGTGCCAGATCACTTCTAATCTAGACTCACTGGACTTGACGGAAACCCTGTTATGGTGTAGCTTGTCCACGGACACATAGGATTGGATGTGTCACGTGACAATTGCGAAGATGCATTGCTCGCACCTAAACCTGAAAACTTGTCAAATGCAGATTGGGCAAAGCTGAATAAAAAGGCTATTGCTTATATCAAAATGGCTATGTCAGATGATTTGCTTATTGACATTAAGCGTCTTGACACTGCACATGCTATCTGGCAAAAGTTGACTAGTTCGTATGAGAATAAAACTCCTGTGAATCAAGTTCATCTCATGCGGAAACTTGTAAACATGGAATTAGATGAGGCAAAGCCTGCATCTGAGCATTTGAATGCGTTTACAGGTGTTTTGAGTCAGCTTCAGAATTTAGGGCTGCAGCCATTTGATGACAAGTTGAAAGCTATCTTTCTTTTGATGACTTGCCTGACAGTTGAAAGCGCTTGTTGTGTCATTGTCAAACAATGTTGCTTTAACCTATGATGGTGTAAGAGGCTCCATTCTCAATTAGGAGATTAGGAGGAAAGCAAGTGGTGAAGGCAGTGGCACAGCTTATCATGTAAGGGCAAGTCAGAGAAAAGGAACCATGTGGCCAATAGGGACAAGAGCAGGAGTAAGAGCAAGGGAAAATCTCAAGACATAACTTGCTATCAATGTGGACGCAAAGGGCATAAAAAGCCCGATTGCAGGTTTTACAAACAAGAGCTTGAGAGGAAGAAGCAGTAGCAGGGTAAGAAGAAGAAGGATACAAAAGATGCTAAAGGTGATGATGACACCTCTTCTTCTTCTAAGGATGTTGGCAAGGCCAATGTGCAATGTGGCCTCCAGTGTGGTCATAGAGGAAATTGCCGATGTGGACGAAGCACTTGTCGTAGCTTCGAGTACTTTTGATGAGGTTGTGGCTATGGCAAGTGATAAGTACATCACAAAGCCAGATCTGATTGATGCTTTGCTTTCAACACATGATGGGCTGTCTCAGTCTTGGATAGTAGTCAGTGGTGCCTCATTTCATGTAACTCCATCTTTGGAGTCTTTTGCCACATACACTACAGGTAGCCTGGGTAAAGTTTACTTGGGTAAATGTCACAAGCGGGAGCGCATAGCAATATAGAATACATTCGGATAAATAGGATTTATCACTTATTACTGAAGCCAGAGGATATAGAGAGAAATAGATAGATAAAGAGATAGAGAGTGAGAAGATCGACACAGTACTGGGGACCAAAAGATGGGGCTGGTCCCCCCCCCCGTAATAGTATCTTTATTACTGAGGAGAAGTCTATACAAGCACTTGAACCGAACGTATTACCACGTTCGTTCTAGAATAAAACTTGGTGGTTCACGGAAGCCTCAGCTTCCGATTCCTAGGGCAAAACCCTATTCCAAGGAACTTCCGTTCCTTCTTCCAAATCCTTAAGAACCAAGGTTCTCGCCTCTGGATCTCACCTTCCAGACTCAGGACATGACATCCCTGCAACTCTCTTTTCCAGCTCTGTTTCCAGAGTCCTCTTCCCGCAGAACAACTCTGCTTTCCCGGACACGAAGTCCTTACTTGGGAATCCCAACTTCCGGATCACAACTTGAGAGACTACCTCTCTCCGATCCGTGGATCTACTTCCCAAACTCGGGTACGAAACCCTTGGGCTGATCTGGCTCTAGTTCCTCAGAGCGCTTTCCCCTAGAGAGGCTCATGCCTTCCTCTGCTCCTACTCCCTCACTAAGAGAAAGTACACCTGCAATCAAATACTCAGAGTTCATAACATGAAAATCGTTACCTTGAAAGTCTCGACGCTCGAAACGTGACTCGGTTCTCGAAAAACAATTCCCTGGAAGAGATCTCTACATAGAAAATCCTCTCTTCCAATCCTACACACAAGAGGTGTGTTCTCGGGTTCCTTCTCATAAATCAACCCCGTCTACGACGTTTATGGGCTGAAAACAAAGAAAAACAGCAGCTTGTCGCGATGGAAACACGCTCCGTAGGCACTTCTTCGCGAGGGAACTTGCGCACTGGGTCTTGGCGACAACAGGTACACTTGGGATAGTCATGGGCATCACCGGCAAACGTCTTCTTTGCGGGTGAACTCTGCAACAACATCTCCTTCTTGCAAAAACTGATCCTTCTCCTCTGAGTGAGGGCATGTGATGCTTTTATAGCTCCTGGCCACGGCACGAATAGCTGCTCGCATAGAGATAGCGATCGTTTTTCCTTTTTTTCTTTTTTTTTTTTGGCATTGTTCTGTCAGAACGAGAGAGAGAGAGAGAGAGAGAGAGAGAGAGAGAGAGAGAGAGAGAGAGAGAGAGAACGTTGGCTAATCTGTTGCCTTATTTATGCCCATTTATTAAGTGGACGGCCGGCATATTTTAAAAATAGTCTGAAACTGCCCAAAAGCTCAATAAAACCTTAGAAGTTAAAACGATGCTTTCACAGCACTTCCTAGGTGTCCCTGGATGCAATCACATGCATAGTTGCAATGCAGATATAGACTTCCTCACAGGAAAGCATCTGCTTTCCCGAAAAGCAATCCCGCTTTCTCAAAAAGCATTTGTTTTTCCTCAAAGTTTCCTTTAAACCCATCTTCATTCAAGTGCTTGCTTTTGCTTGTGCACAATTCCAACACTGTTCGGAATTTCCTCTCGACTATGGATATTCCCTTTTCTGATGCACTTGTCACGCACCTTGTGACGTCACTTAAAAATAATAAGTGAAAAATGTCAAAAATAGTGAAAATAGGTCTATGCACTGTAAAAATGCTACTGATGGGTTCTGAGTGTAAACTGATGATCATGTTGTGTTGTGCAACCAAAGGATATGCATCTAATCTAAGTGACTGGTCATGCACGGTCTACGAACAGACTCACAAAAGTGCCAGATCACTTCCTATTCTACACTGACTTGATTGAACTGAACCCTGGTCCTGCTGTAGCTTGTCCACGGACACATAGGGATGGATGTGTCACGTGAAATCCCCTCCTTTTCAAAGTGAGGTACTAGTACCAAACTGTATGGCATTGAGGGAGATCGCCAATAACATCCAGAATCCTGGAAGGGACTCTTCGCCGGCCCACTCTGACGTGTGGGTTGTGCGGTACTTGAACTTCATAAAGGTTTACAACGCTTGCTTCTTTGGGCCGTGCCGAAAGCGACACAAAGTCTCCTGTGGCTCCTTCGATGCTACAACTTCGTCTAGAGTCACGCTTCTTCAGTCTTCAAGAATCTCCACGGCTGAAAATTCATGAAACCACTTCCAACACAAAAACATGAACATACCCATTCCATGTAAAGTGAGTGGAAAATATCTTGTCTTCCTCAAAGACTGTGCATGCAATGTAGATGAACAAAGAGACGGAGTGCTAACCCGTTCACCACACACACGCAAACAATGAGATCGAAGCTTGTCTTGCTGATCTAAAGCAATCAACTTTGGCAATTCACAATGGAAATGCTCATGCTTGTTGCTCATACTTTCATGTGCTCTTTCTACAAATGTGTCGTGCCAAGGAAGAGACATAAAATGTGACTTCCTTGAATGCATACTTTTCAGCTTTTCATGAATAATCCGCATACATTCGTGCTCATTCATGAGTGAAACGTGCTCAACGTACAATATGTCATGCCTAGGAAAAGAGATCACACATAGACGCTGACAAAAATACAAGAAACGATCACGAATGAAACACTCGAACAATGCGTGCTGACAAATCATCCGAACACATAGTACTTCCTGTAAGGGTTCCTTGGACCTAGGCTCGAGAGCCAAGATCGGTTCTTCGTGAGATCGAATCTTCCTAAGGGAGTTCTTTGGACCTAGGCTCAAGAGCCAAGATCGGTTCTTCTTGAGGGGGTTCTTTGGACCTCGACTTGAGAGCCAAGATCGGTGCTTCGTGATTGATCGTCTCTGCAATGAGGTTAGCTTCACTAGAGAAAGTATCAACTAACACATCATCCTTGTGAACAATCACATCTTTATCCTGCAAATCATCATGGTTGTGAAAAATTACATCTGGATCATGCAAACCATCATGCTCGTGAGAAATCACATCTTGATCATCATGCAAATCATCATGCTTGTCATTGTCATCCAAATCATCATGTTTACCATTATCATTCAATTCTTCATGCTTATCATTATCATTCAAATCATCATACTTATCATCATGCAAATCATGTGTGTCATGCTTTGCAGAGGAAGAGACTGAGAGAGTCTCCTTTTCCTGAATCTCTTGCATCTGTGCCTGCACTTGAGAAAAGAGTCGCAACAACTCTTGCATGTGTCGCGCTTGCTCATGCTCACGCTCTATGGCCGCCTTTCTTTCTGCTTTTATTTCTGCGTGTCTACGATCCATTTCAGCTTTTCTTTCTCTGCATTCACGATCAAATTCTGCCATTCTTTCTGCTTTTCTTGCTTCGCGTTCAAACTTCCTGTCCATAAACACTTGCTCCAACTCCTCCATAGGAGTTAGTGCAATCCTTGGCGTAGATGGGGAAGATGGAGGGTCGGAAAAACCTCCTGATGGGGAAAATTCTTCTTCGCCTCTCTCATGCTCATCACCTCCAAGCGAAGTATCCATTCCGCTTCAGGTGATGACCATGCACTATGATCTTTGGTTCTTAAGTTCACGAGGAACTTGGGTTCTTGCGAGTCTTGGGTTCTTGGGTTCTTGAGGGTCTTGAGGTTCTTGAGGGTCTTCTTTTGCTTGCAATCTGTGTTTGAGAAGGATCTTCTCTTCCCCCAAGTTTTGCTCTTTTCTGCGAGCGCACCCCTTGGCGGCCTTGCGCTCACACCAAGGTTACTTTTTCCCACCTCACGTCGATTGGCCGGCCACTAAGTGCACGGTCCGCTCTCAATGAGTGAAAAGAGGCACAAGGGGAGGCTGGACAAGCCCTTCTTTCTTTGGTTTCCTGTCACTCTTCAAAAACACGATTAGGAATCGACACGCCCAAGCGAACTTGGTTTCGTGCGACCTCAACAAGCAAAAAAAATTATGTGGTTCTTGTGGTTCTTTCCTTGAGTGATACAGAACACTACCAAAGCTTTGATACCAATATAAGGTGCAACGGAATGAATGTTGAACTTTGCTTAAGAGGAGTGCTCCGAACTATGCTCAAGGTTTCTTTTTATTCTTATGGAAGGGAGAGCCTTCCATTCTTAATGAGAGAGTGCAATGGATACGAACAAAGTGAATGAACACTGTGCATGAAAGTGTATGAGACTGAGAGATAGAGAAGAGAATACGAAACCAGAGACGTAAAACCCTCCTCCGAAGGCCCCACTCTCTATGGCGAGAACGGTCTACTAGTTATTGCACAAATCTCCACAATGCTTGGACTTGCCGACAATGTCGACGACGAGACGGGCTGAAATCTGAAAATGTATAGGGCTGAAATCTGCAAATCTTTATTTGCTGAATTCTGACTCTATGTTGGTGACAACGATGCGACGACGACACGCTGAAAACGCAAATGCTGAAATCTGAATTTTCCGGGCTGAAACTGTAAACCTTGCGGAAACTGACCGTGCGGCGAAGAACTGCTGTGGGAAGGTGAGATCTGCGAGGTTCGGGGGTTCTTTTGCGAGTGCTAAGGGCTGAAAACTGAAAACGCTGGTGTTTCTTGAGGTTCCGTCACGGAGAATCTGCAAAACGCTGGGGTATGATGCAGATGCAAAAACGCTAGGGCTGAAAATCTGTCGCTGTCGCCGGTTGTTCTGCAAATGCAAAACGCTAGGCTGATCTGCTGTGTCATGGTGACGTCGGGGCTGATCTGCTGTGCACAAATCACCAAGGCTGATCTGATTCAAAAACGCTAGGTCTTCAGATGGCTGAAAACGCTAGGGCTACTGCGGGTGTCGGTCTTGCTGAGAAGTTGCCTGTTGAGCAAGGTGCTCCTGCTGCCTCTTCTGCCAAAAAGTGCTAACTCTGGTTTGCTTATATATTAACTTAGCAAAATTGCCCTACCTACTTTCCAACAAAAGTCACTTAAAAATAATAAGTGAAAAATGTCAAAAATAGGGAAAATAGGTCTATGCACTGTAAAAATGCTATTGATGGGTTCTGACTGTAATCTGATGATCATGCTGTGTTGTGCAACCGGAGGATATGCATCTAATCTAAGTGACTGGTCATGCACGGTCTACGAACAGACTCACAAAAGTGCCAGATCACTTCCTATTCTAGACTGACTTGACTGAACTGAACCCTGGTCCTACTGTAGCTTGTCCACAGACACATAGGGTTGGATGGGTCACGTGACAATCACCTAGTCCTTTCCTACCGAACTTACGGTACAATCTCCTTCGCGATGCTCTATGTCACCCATCCTATGACGCATCAGAGATATCCGTTCCCAGATGGTCGGATACTTCTTTCCGATGCTCCCTGTCACCCATCCGATGTGACGCATCAGAGGTACCCATTCGTGGTGGCGTTACAGATATTCCCGTTCTCAGTGCTCCTGTCATTACTTTGAATGACGCACTAAGAAAACTCTGTACTCTGATGTCTCCAGTGAGAAAAACCCTCACTTAAAATTCCAGTAATTCATTTAGAATTATTTTTCCTTGGTGTTCCAAGCGAGAAAACCCTCTCACTTATAAATCCAATAATTCATTTAGAATTATTTTTTTTATGTCAGATAAACCCAATTTAGCAACATCCCTCTCACTTATAAACAGTTGTCCTCAACTGTACATGTCCAACTGAACTGCCTGAGGAGAAACCGGAAAAATTCCAAATCTTGCTCAATGGTGAGTTGAGCTGGCCCTTTCTCAAAAGAGAACTTAAAAATTAAATTAAACAGAAATTCAATAATTCAATACTTACCATACCGGTTCATGTCCTTCCTCTAGTATTTCGAGGATATCCTTCACCAATCATCAAACTTATGAGCCATGTAAGAACTCGTCATTCGCATCTTTCCAACAGATCGAAAGTTTCCTCATCGGAGAATCTGTTAACTCACTTTCACCTTCTCAACCCCGAGAAGTATAATCCTTCTAGAAATCAATCTAGGTCTCTGTCCTTGCGCATAATCCTGCGATGTTAGTCCTGAGGGTATTAAACCTCTTATGTCCTCCCACATAGGGAATGCCCAAATCATAGAGTATTAATCTCGATGTCTTCCTTCACAAACAAATTCTGCGATCACCTTAAAGAAGGTTCTTGTTTCGGGCCGTCGCTCAACGTAGGCGGACAATTCCAATCCGAAGATTCCTTGTGCACGACGGCACTTCCTTCCAATCTTTTTCTCCTCGGAGTTATTACCACCAACAGTGTTTTCCCGACGCCCATTAGAGTCTCTTCCTTACAGAATCGGAAAAAATGATTCATTTTGCGAGCATCAATGACGCCTTGCAAAATGTCGAGCAGATAGGATTCTAGCCATAGCATTTTCTGAACGTACATTCAAACTCGGTTCATAATAGAGCGAACCCTCTTTGATTCTCAGGGATGTTCTCCCATATGTAATTCTTACCATTTTGAAACGGTTGGCGAACTATATTCTTACGAACATAATAGTTAGAATTTTTTCCAACAGCATGTAAATGCTACTTGGACCTGCTCATGGAGAAACATATACCGCAACCAAAAGTTGCTACTGTAATGGTAAAAAAGCACATAGGGTACTCAATGATCAACGACCATCAGAAAACCTCTTCTTCGTAGAGAAACTCAAATTCCTCCTACCGAACACATCTGAAATAGAGATTCTCGTGTCGGAATATCCTTACGCGCAAAAAGGCGCTCAAGAGAGTATAACAAACTCTCGTCCAGTTCCTTGGCATAGGTCTGCATCTTCGTGTGTTATCCATGTATTCAATGGTTCCTGTCCCACTGCAGGGATTAGATTCTATGTACACTAAGGTGTACACTTTCAGCTTTTATTGCTGACTCCACCATCTACTGCTGCAAACTATTTTGCAGATACGTCTACAAAATTCGGGCAAAAGTCCTTCGTTGAATTTCTTCATCTTTCAGAGAGGATCAAGAGTGGAGCTACCGTAGCAATAGTGAACCACTACTTACTTTGACTCGCTCGTGTTCCTATTGGGCAATCCGATCCCAATCTTCGTGGATGCCTTCCTCAAAGCATAGAGGAAAAAAATTTGTCGAAAAATTCAGCCTTGAATTGAAATTAAGTCTTATTGTAAGTTCCTTGCAAAGCTTTGGTATACCACCAAGTACTTGCAATCCCCTTGAGGTGTTTGGTCACATGAATCATCTTCGACGCTTCTCAGAAATTGTTGTTTGCAAAGGCAACTTCAAACTGTCGAATGAAAGCGGTAGTTCGGGACATCTTCCCTTCCGTCAAAAGTATCAAACTTGACCGGAGTGTTCTTGTTAGGGAATAAAGGCCTAAGTGCCTTGTACTTATTAACTTATAAGTTAAAAGACTTATAAGTGAGGGGGCCCAAGTGTGAATGGCCCCCTAGTCACTTACTCATATACTCAAATGTGAAGCCCAAAAGAAATAGCGTGGCTTTTCCCAAAAATTCAACGAGCTCTCTCTCTCTCTCTCTCACGTTCTTCCTCAGCGTGTGCTCCTTCTGCGCCAATCTCCTCTTCTCCTTCACTCTCATGGCATAGAGCAGCAAGTGGGCTCTCTCTCCTGCTCCCCCACACATGGTATCAGAGCTTTAGGGTTTCCAAGAGAGCCATCTTCGCAACACAGATCAGAATTCTGTTCTTGCTCGCTGCGGGAAGGATATTCAACCGTTTTCGATCAACTCTGTCACGAAGGGATCCTCTCACCGTGTAGAATCGACCTCCGGTGACAGTTTCCCCAAAATTAGGGTTTCAAAAACTGGCGAACAGCAGCCTATTTCTGCTGAAATTGACCAATTTCGGGGTCAATTTGATGCAATTTCATTAGGGCAAGTCTCACAGGTCAATCTTACAGGTGTTTCCACCAACGAGGTTCTGAAAATTCAGCAAAACAGGTGTTTACAGGTCTGATTTTTGCCCTAAAACAGGGAATTTCAGCAAGCAAATGATGTATACACCTTTTGGAAACCTTTGGTAAGGGTTTGGCAGTGAATGTACGCCGTTTTGGGGTGATTTCGCGTGAAATTTGCTCGCTGTTTTTCTGTAACAGCAAGCTGTTTTTTGCCCGATTGCGCACATTTGGGCGTGTTTAGGTCGGCAAAACAGGGTTTCAGTGTTTGCAATCACTCAGAATGGCTTCTAGCAATGAAAGTGGCAATTTGTTGCACATTCGCAAGCTTGAAGGTGCCCATAACTTTGCTATATGGAAGAAGCAATGTTATAATGTGATGTTGCAGAAGAAACAGGCGAAACCTATTAAGTTACAGGGTGTGAAACCGGTTGATATGGAGGTTGAAGAATGGGAAGAAGTGGACGAGTTGGCTCGCTCCACGATCATGCTTTCGGTGTCTGACAATTTACTCTTCAATGTAGAGAATGAGCAGACAGCATGGGGCATGTGGAAGCGTTTAGACGAGTTGTATGCACAGCAGAGTGCTGCCAGTAAAGTGTATTGGCTTAAGAAGCTTATGGATCTCCGCATGAAGGAGGGCACGCACATGTCAGTGCACCTCAATGAATTCAATTCTATTTTCAGCCAACTTACAGAGCTGAAATTCACGATTGATGAGGAGTTCAAAGCTACTTTTCTGCTATGCACATTGCCCGAGAGTTGGGATGTATTCCGGACAGCTCTTAGTAACTCAAGTGCGTCACTTAAGTATGCAGATGTAGAGAGTTCTCTCTTGATGGAAGAGATGAACAGGAAGAACACCACAGGTGGGTCTTCTAATGCATTGCACTTGAGAGGCAGGTCTCAACAGAGGGAGAAATCTGACAGTAAGGACAGGGCACGCAGCAAATCTCGTAGGAAAGATGTTGTGTGTCATCATTGTGGAAAGAAAGGGCATTATAAACGGGAATGCTATGAGTGGAAGAAAGAGAAGAACAAGGGTGCTGAAACTGATGCAAAGGACAAGGGAAATGCCAAGAAGAGCACTGTGTTGATTGAGGAAATCAATGTTGCTAGTAGTTGTGACAGTGACAGCAGCACTGATGTACTCAATGCCTCTTCTGTGGATGCACATACCCTTGCTATGGGTTCTGATGTGGACATGCATACTTGGATTCTTGATTCAGGTGCCTCCTTTCATGTAACACCTCATAGGGATTGGTTTACACAGTACTCAGGTGAGGTGCAGGGCACTGTTTATTTGGGAGATAACTATGCATGTGACATTGCAGGTATTGGCTGTGTCCAATTTTCCTTTGCTGATGGTATGACTTTTGTTTTGCACAAAGTGCGCCATGTGCCACAACTTAAGAAGAGTTTGATTAGTACAGGGCAGCTAGATGATGCAGGCTATCACACCACTTTTGGTGATAGCAAGTGGAAAATTTGTAAAGGGGCCCGGATTGTAGCCAAGGGTTGTAAATCGGACACTTTGTATCCTTTGCATGTATCTAGTGTGCGTGACCATGTTGTCGCCGTAACCGAGCAGCCAAGTGTTTCTTTGTGGCACGGCCGGTTGGGACACATGAGTAAAAGAGGAATGGAAACTCTGTCTCGTTGTGGTTATTTGCCGTGTTTGAGGTATGCTGATTTTTCTCATTGTGAGCACTGTATTTATGGTAAGCACAGTCAAACACCGCACAAAAGGTCTCTTTCTTTGAAGTCTGACAGGTTAGACTTAGTGCATTCCGATGTATGTGAAATGCCACAGTTGTCCTTAGGGGGAAAGAAATATTTTGTCTCGTTTATCGATGATGCTACACGTAAGGTGTGGGTGTATCCAATACGTGCTAAAAGCGATGTTTTGGATACTTTCAAGAAGTTTCTTGCGTTTGTTGAGAATCAAACTGACAAGAAGCTTAGGTCTTTGCACTCAGACAATGGAGGGGAGTATGTATCAAAAGCATTTATTGACTTTTGTGCTACTAAAGGTATTAAAAGAGAGCTCACGGCTCCTTTTAATCCCTCTCAGAATGGAGTTGCAGAGAGGTTGAATCGGACTATCCAAGAGAAAGTTCGAAGTATGCTGTCACATGCTGCATTACCTCATGGTTTTTGGGCAGAAGCTGTGCAAACAGCTATTCACTTGATTAATCGCTCACCTAGCAAGGCTTTGGGTGGAAAGGTGCCTGAGGAGGTGTGGTCTGGCAAGCCACCCTCATATGCACATTTAAGAGTGTTTGGTTGTGAGGCCTATGTTCACATCCGGAGTGAACTGCGCACCAAACTAGAACCAAAGTCTCATAAATGCATTTTCCTAGGATATGGTGAGAATGGTGAAATGGGGTATAGATTATGG
Organism: Adiantum capillus-veneris; assembly: GCF_014529385.1. NCBI lineage: Eukaryota > Viridiplantae > Streptophyta > Polypodiopsida > Polypodiales > Pteridaceae > Adiantum > Adiantum capillus-veneris. The sequence goes on along the minus strand of NC_140950.1, from coordinate 44,853,973 downwards.
GATCCCGCATTACGGAAAATCATACGCAGCAATGATGTCATCTTCAATGAGAATTGCATGCACAAACAGCCCACAAAGGTCGAGGAAGTGCGCCGGGTTGTTTTTCGTGAAGATGTCACATATGGACAGCCAAGAAGGCCCAATGTTCAGCAGCCTTTACATGCTGAAAATGCTGCTGAAAATCAGCCATTAGCTGCTGAAAATCAGCCCCAACAAGTTGCCATTGATGCACCACAGGTAGGGGAACAGGTTGATGCTCCTAGACCGCCCGTTGTTGCGATGCAATCGGCTGAACAGCCTGCTGTTTTTGATGGTTTACAGGCTGAAAATCCACCTGTTATGGATCATTGGGTGCGTAGGTCTACTCGGGTGACAAGGCCCCCCGATAGATATGAACCGTCTTTGGACTATGTCATGCTTACTGATTGTGGTGAGCCGTCTTGCTATAAAGAGGCTATGCAACGGGAAGACAGTAAGAAATGGTTCAAAGCAATGGTTTCGAAAATGCAGTCTTTGGAGAAAAACCATACATGGGACTTGGTTGATTTGCCTAAAGGGCATCAGGCTCTGCCATGTAAATGGGTTTACAAGACCAAGGTCACATCTGATGCTTCTTCTAAGTACAAGGCACGTTTGGTTGCTAAAGGGTACAAGCAAAAGCATGGTGTGGATTTTGATGAGATTTTTTCTCCTGTTGTAAAGCTTGCCACATTACGTCTTGTTTTAGGCCTGGTTGCTTCTGAAGATATGGAGTTAAAGCAAATGGATGTCAAAACAGCGTTTTTGCATGGCGATTTGCTTGAGATGATCTATATGATGCAGCCAGAAGGTTTTGTGTCAAAGGGGCAAGAGAAGAAAGTATGTAGACTCTTGAAGAGCTTGTATGGTTTGAAACAGTCTCCCCGTGCATGGTATCACAAGTTTGATACATTCATGAGGTCTCAAGGATACAAAAGAAGTAATTCTGATCACTGTTTGTATATCAAAACGGCAAGTGATGGATCTCGTCTATTGCTGATTTTGTATGTTGATGACATGCTTATTGCGGGTAAAAATGTCACGGAGTTGGATGCATTACAGCAAAGCTTAAAGAATCGCTTTGACATGAAGGATCTTGGTGATGCTAATCATATTTTGGGCATGCGTATCTCTCGAGATAGACCTAACAGGCGTCTGTATCTATCTCAACGAGATTATGTTAATAAGGTGCTACATCGTTTTCATATGGATGGGGGAAAGGCACTTGGTACTCCGCTGCCTCCATATGTAAAACTGACTGCACATGACTGCCCAAACACAGATGATATGCCGGCTGAAATGGCCAAGATTCCTTATGCATCAGCCGTTGGCAGTTTGATGTATGCTATGGTTGCTACACGTCCGGACATTGCATTTGCGGTGGGAGTAGTAGGCAGGTACATGAGCAATCCTGGCAAAAAGCATTGGGAAGCAGTGAAGTGTATCTTGAGATACTTGAAAGGCACTAAAGACTTGTGCATTTGTTTTGGGAAGAGTGAGACATCTGTGCATGGCTTTACAGATGCAGATTTTGCTGGACATCCAGATTGCAGGAAGTCTACCTCTGGATATGTGTTTACATTCACAGGAGGTGCAGTTTCTTGGATTTCTAGACGGCAAAAATGTGTTGCTTTGTCTACCACTGAGGCTGAGTATGTGGCTGCCACTGAGGCATGCAAAGAAGCTTTGTGGCTCATGCGTTTGGTAGAAGAGCTTGGCATTAAGTCACTGGTTCCTGTGCTACACTGTGATAGTCAGAGTGCTATTATGCTTGCAAGGAATCCTGTTTTTCATGCCAAGACAAAGCACATAGAGGTGAAGTATCATTTTATCAGAAGTGTGCTTGATGACAAGAGCATTACACTTATCAAGGTGCACACAGATGACAATCCTGCAGATCTTTTGACCAAGAGTCTTCCAGCAGAGCGGTTTGCATATTGCCGACAGATGATGGGTGTTGGATGAGTAAGTGCATGATCAGCTGATGTATCATAGTTAGTTGATTCTTTGATCTCCCAAGGTACATTGCCTTTAGGTGGGAGGTTGTTAGGGAATAAAGGCCTAAGTGCCTTGTACTTATTAACTTATAAGTTAAAAGACTTATTAGTGAGGGGGCCCAAGTGTGAATGGCCCCCTAGTCACTTACTCATATACTCAAATGTGAAGCCCAAAAGAAATAGCGTGGCTTTTCCCAAAAATTCAACGAGCTCTCTCTCTCTCTCTCTCACGTTCTTCCTCAGCGTGTGCTCCTTCTGCGCCAATCTCCTCTTCTCCTTCACTCTCATGGCATAGAGCAGCAAGTGGGCTCTCTCTCCAGCTCCCCCACAGTTCTCAGGTTTAAAGACCTTCTTCATATCCTTCCCGTAATGACAGGATTTCATGGCTATGGTTCTGGATTGATGTTCATGGATACTTTCCGGATGCTGAAGGATCTTGAGCATTCCGCTCCTTGGATTCTCTAGGTTCTTGAGCATCATGCTCTTGTCGCCTTCTCAGAGAATCCCAAGTCTTGTGTCGACTTCTTACACAAGACTTCTTGCAGAGAGAAAAATTTTCCCAACTCTGCGAGCTTTTCCTGCAGGGCTTAGTGTTCCGCCTGCTTACTTCTCTCTTGGCTTGTCATGGCTTCTTCCCATGTCGTCCTCCTTTACAGAGAAAGAGAGGAGACCATGCTCTGATACCACCGTCACAAACGAGAGCACATAGCAATATAGAATACATTCGGATAAATAGGATTTATCACTTATTACTCAAGCCAGAGGATATAGAGAGAAATAGATAGAGAGAGAGAGAGAGAGTGAGAAGATCGACACAGTACTGGGGACCAGAAGATGGGCTGGTCCCCCCCCCCGTAATAGTATCTTTATTACTGAGGAGAAGTCTATACAAGCACTTGACCTGAACGTATTACCACGTTCGTTCTAGAATAAGACTTGATGGTTCCCGGAAGCCTCAGCTTCCGATTCCTAGGGCAAAACCCTATTCCAAGGAGCTTCCATTCCTTCTTCCAAATCCTTGAGAGACAAAGTTCTCGCCTCTGGATCTCACCTTCCAGACTCAGGGCATGACATCCCTGCAACTCTCTTTTTTAGCTCTGTTTCTAGAGTCCTCTTCCCGCAGAACAACTCTGCTTTCCCAGACACGAAGTCCTTACTTGGGAATGCCAACTTCCGGATCTCGGATGTCTCCAGTGAGAAAAACCCTCACTTAAAATTCCAGTAATTCATTTAAAATTATTTTTCCTTGGTGTTCCAAGCGAGAAAACCCTCTCACTTATAAATCCAATAATTCATTTAGAACTATTTTTTTTATGTCAGATAAAGCCAATTTAGCAACATTAACAACTATGCATGTGACATTGAGGGTGTTGGCACCATTCACTTGGCTCTTGAAAATAGCCAAGAACTTGTTTTGCATGATGTTAGGTATGTGCCTGGCATTAAGAGAAGTTTGCTATCAGTTGGGCAACTCGATGTAAAAGGCTACTTCACTACTTTTGGTGGTGGCTTTTGGAAAATACAAAAGGGTTCTATGCTGATTGTAAAGGGTGGTAAAAAGGGAACTTTATACTATTTGCATTGCAAGGCCTTACTTGGCAAGTTTGTTGCTATGGCTGAAGTTCATTGTCCAATGGAACTTTGGCATAAGAGACTTGGCCATATGAGTGAGAAAGGACTACAGGTTCTCTCCTCTCTTGGGAGATTTGATGTAAAAGGTCCTGGCCTTGAATTTTGTAAAGATTGTATCTATGGAAAACAAGTGAAGTTCTCTTATTTGTCTGGTGTCTCTAAAAAGTTGCATGCTCTTGATTTAGTACATTCAGATGTGTGCACTATGCCTGTGAGTTCACATGGTGGTGCACGTTATTTTGTATCTTTCATTGATGATTTCAGTAGAAAGACTTGAGTGTATGTACTTAAAAACAAGAGTGATGTTCTTGATGCTTTTAAAAGATTTCATGCTTTTGTGACCACACAAAAGGGTCTTAAGTTAAAGGCCATAAGAACAGATAATGGGGGAGAGTATGTATCACGTGAGTTTAATGTCTTTTGTGAGATGCATGGTATTAAAAGAGAATTAACAGCCCCTTACAATCCATCATCTAATGGCGTAGCTGAGAAGTATAACTGCACAATTTGTGAGACGATACGTTGCATGTTGTCCACAGCTAATCTTCCACAAGCATTTTGGGGAGAGGCTTTGAAAACTGCAGTTAATGTATGCAACCATTCTCCAAATCGTGCTTTGGACAATGGCATCCCTGAAGAGGTTTGTTCTGGCAAACCTGCTTCATATGACCATTTGCGTGTTTTTGGCTGCGAGGCGTTTGTGCATGTGCCTGTAGATCAGAGGACTAAGCTAGACATGAAATCCATCAAAGGCATCTTCATGGGTTATGGAGATGAGGGTGAGACGGGTTATAGAGTATGGCTATCTGATTACAGGAAAGTAGTACGCAGCCGAGATGTAGTATTTAATGAGGTTAAATTGCTACAAAATGCTACACATGTAGACCATGACAAAAAGAGGGTCAAATTTCATAATGACCAGCCAGCCATAAAGCCATCTTTGGCTGAAAATATGGTGCCTATTGATGCTGAAAACGAGCAGCAACCATTTGTGCAACAGCCAGAAGAGAATGGAGAGAAAATACATGCACAAAATGGGGTAGAGCACAATGACCAACAAGCTGAAAATGATTTACAGCAGGGTATTAATGCTGAAAATCAGCCGCTAAACGATAACGAAATCATTCATGAGGATGTAGACACTTTACCTGCTACTGTAGATCATTGGGTGAGGAGATCTACGCGTCAAAGACGTCAACCAGAGAGGTTTCAGCCATCTTTGGATTGTATTCTGTTGACTGATGAGGGAGAGCCTCTTACATACAAAGAAGCCTAGTCTTGTGAAGACAAAAGTAAGTGGGAGCTTGCTATGAAATCTGAGATGCAATTGTATACAAATAATACATGGGAGCTTGTGCATTTACCCAAACGTAGGAAAGCTATTCCTAACAAGTGGGTTTATAAGATCAAATGTGTTGATGATAAACCCAAATACAAAGCGCGTTTAGTTGCTAAGGGTTATGCACAGAAGGAAGGCATTGACTTCCAGGAAATCTTCTCACCTGTAGTGAAGATGTCTACTCTCCGTGTGTTGTTTGCTCTATGTGCTACCTTGGATTTGGAGCATGATCAAATGGATGTGATCACTGCTTTCTTACATGGTGACTTGGATGAGGAGCTGTATATGCTGCAGCCTGAGGGCTTTGTCATTCCAGGAAAAGAGCATTTGGTATGCAAACTAAAAAACAGCTTGTATGGGCTGAAACAAGCCCCTAAACAGTGGTACAAGAAGTTTGATACTTTTATGCTCAATCATGGTTTCAAACGCAGTCAAGCAAATCACTGTCTTTACACTAAAAAGGCTCACGATGGTAGTCTTATTGTGCTAGTCCTATATGTGGATGACATGTTGATTGTTGGCAAGCATAAGGAGACTCGGAATGCTTTGAAAAAGGAGCTGAATTCAGCTTTCTCGATGAAAGATTTGGGTGCAGTTGAACATATTTTGGGTATGCGTATTACGAGGGATAGAAAGAAACGTCTTTTATTCCTTTCTCAAGACAAGTACATCAAGAAAGTGCTTGAGAGATTTAATATGGTTGATGCTAAGCCTCTTGGTGTGCCTTTACCACCGCACACAAAGCTTAGCAAGCTTGATTGCCCAATAGATGATGTAGCTGCTCATGCTATGAAAAGCATTCCTTATGCTTCAGCTTGTGGTTCATTGATGTATACCATGGTTGCTACACGACCAGACGTTGCTTATGCAGTGGGAGTTGTTAGCAGGTTTATGTCTAATCCTGGCAAACCACATTGGGAAGCAGTAAAGAGCATATTCAGGTACTTAAAAGGTACACTAGACACATGTATATGTTATGGCAAGGGTACACTATCATTGTGGGGATTCTGTGATTCGGACATGGCAGGTGATCTTGACACTAGAAAGTCTACCAGTGGATATGTATTCACACTTGCTAGAGGTGCTATTTCATGGTGTTCAAGGTTACAGAATATTGTGGCACTGAACACTACAGAGGCTGAATATATTTCAGCCACAGAGGCTTCTAAGAAAGCTATTTGGCTTGGCAGGTTGGTCAGAGACTTTGGTCTTCCTGCATATGCTCCAGTGCTTGGTTGCAATAGTCAGAGTGTTGTATGCCTGGCTAAGAATGCCATGTTCCATGCTCGTCAACACATTGATGTGCGGTACCATTTTATTCGACAGGTATTGGATGATGGCCTTGTCACACTGACAAAGGTCAAGACACAGGATAACCCTGCAGATGTTCTCACTAAGTGTCTTGCTAAGACACAACATCAGCATTGCTTACACTTAGTGGAAGTTTCTTAAAGGTACCACATCGGACCTTTAAGTGGGAGGTTGTTGGGTCTAAAGGCCCTTTTGGACACCTCTCATATGTATTTCTTCATTCTTTTATACCTTGGGTGTGAACCACCCCTAGGGTCACTTAAGTGACCCTCAAAATGTACCTACATAATAAAACCCAAGGCTTTTGAGTGTGTGCCTTATCAAACACACGAAACCACCGTACAATCTGCTCTCTCTCTCTCTCTCTCTCTCTCTCTCTTTTTTTTGGAAAAAGTCAGGGTTGTATATTACTGAGTACAATATAATCCCCAACGGATGCCAAAATAGCCTATCACGTGGGGTGTACAAGCTGAATGTAAGGAGGAGAGCCACTATAGTGACAACTCGACTAAAACAATCTCATGGTGGTCGGTGTGACGAGTGGAGGAGAAACCACCGAGGAGGGGCATAATGCCACGTAATCTGGCCACCTGTAAGTGTGAAGAAGAGTGGGGATCGTGCCCAACGCCGAAGGAAGGCAAATCGGCGAGCCTCGGTTGCTCGAGATGTACCTAAGGAAGAATCCCACTGCCAAATCACGGTGTGAATGATGTCCAGCCAAATGGCAGTGATAGTATCCTGAAGGAGCTGTGGAGCCGCACTTAGAATGTGGAGACAACGAGCTCTCCAAACATTCCATAGTGTAATACTAGTGATGACTGAAAAAACCCCATCACGTGTCTGAGAATCCCCCTGCCAAGCAATCTCTCTCTCTCTCTCTCTCTCTCTCTCTCTCTCTCTCTCTCTCTCTCTCTCTCTCTCTCTCTCTCTCTCTCTCTCTCTCTCTCTCTCTCTCTCTCTCTCTCTCTCTCTCTCTCTCTCTGTGCTTGTGGGCTTGTTTGCATCCATCGCCAACCCCTCTCTTCCTTCACTTTTTAGCAGAAGACAAGGCGATCTCTCTATTTCCAACCCTAGGCACCCCCAATCTCTCCTATTCTTGCTGGGAGGATAACCCCCTATTTGTAACAAACTTGGATACCCCAAGTCAAGATTCTACCGCGACACAGCAGAGAATCACTTCAAAACAATTCACAATTCACACTTGAGTCGACACGGCCCGGCGTAGTTCTGTGCCTAGAGATATTGGCCCCAAAGATTGGCGCCCCTTTCGGTATTTCTTTTTGTATTAATCTGTGTTCAAAGTACAAGAGAGTAGGTAGGTGCTGAGTGCTCACTCTCAGACTTTGCGTCCAGATGCTCTGAAGAGTGAGGCCCTGCCCACTTATTTATTGGTTACAAGGGATGCCCAAAAGCAAAGCCCCAAAAGCATTCATCTTTTAAAAGCTTTCAAAATAAAGCAACTGGCTCAAAAGCTGTCCCAAAATTCAACCAACGTAAAATCAGGAATTCCGTACAACTGTGTTAGCGCAAAAAGCGAAAATTCGTACGACAGGCCACGTAAGCACTGTCAACACTTATCACGCTGCAAAATTCGGAACCTGCCACGTCAGCCTGTCAACACTTGTTTGGGTCTGCTGCCACTATGTGAGTGTCCACGAGCATGCCACGTCACCCATTTGAGACATACCCCCTCTTGAAAGCATTGTAATCGCCCTCGATTACGCCTGCAAAACAGACAGAGGCCATAAACTGCCTTAGCAGACATTGACTGTTAGTATCGACGCACTAGGCACAACACATTTTAGCACATATACCAATCGACAGTCACATCGCAGGACATCACATGACAAATCACATTCAAAAATCATTCCAAGTCTTAGACCATGATTAATCGGCAACGTATTTAGCAATCGCATCTAGATCCAGTCGGGACCTCACAAATGCCCGATTAATTAATCCATATTGCAATCATGTCTATAGAGATTTATGAGACCGAAATGCTGCAGTCATTTCGTCTATCAGTTCCTGTACTCAAACAAGTCAAGTACAAATCAATCAGTATCATTTTCATTATCGGGAATACCAGTTCATAAATTCATACAATAGAATATTATCAGCTCAGCAGTATCCCTAAAACCCAAAGGGACATCAATGACTCTATATCAAAAATCGGGTATTCTGTTAACAAAGGAGTGGAGTGACTCCCCTCTTGTGCAAGCCCGCTGCACTAGATTCGCCCATGCTGAAATCGGGGTTCTATAGGAGTAGACTATGCTAAACCAAATGCTTCAAGGTAAAGTTCCACAATCTGAGGAGTATCTACTAGGTCCTCGTCCTCCATCCACTTGGCATCCAATGCGGAATAGTTCTTGAATTTAACCAAGAACCGCCTCATCACTTTACCTTTAATCTTTCTATCTTTATATGCTAGTATCTGTTCTGGAACTAGTATCTCCTCGCTTTCCTCCACTTCGAGTTGCTCGTCTGGCTCCCCATCATCGGACACATCGCCTTTAAAAGGCTTCAAGAGACTCACATGAAAAGCATTGTAAATTCTCCAAGCATCGGACAGCTTTAGTCTAAAGGAGACATCGTTTATCTTTTCTTTTATCTGGAAAGGTCCATAGTATCTCATGCTAAACTTTGGAAAAAGCCACTCCTTTCCTTTTTTCTTTCTCAGGCGTGCCTTCTCAAAACGTAAGAGCACCCAATCGTCTTCCTTTAATTTCAAATCGTGACGGTGTAGATCTCCTTCATTCTTGTGTCTTTCCTGAGATTTCTGTAAAGCCTCCCGGACCTTGGCAAAGGCAGTGTCCAAGTCCCTCGTGTACTGCTCGGCTTCAAAAATCTTATCTTTCGTGCTTAGGAAGGGTGGAACCTTCGTAGCACCTTCAATTATCTCAAATGGCATCTTCCCCATCGAAGAGTGGATCGTGTTATTGTAGGCAAATTCCACCAAAGGCAAAAACTTTTGTCTAACCGAGACCGATCACTCTAGAATCCGGCAATTCTCCAATAGATTACGTGCTACTGCGGACAGGACATTACGACGGAATCATTCCGAGCTTTTAAGCAGCGAAAATTTTTCACTAAGCTTGAGTACTCCTACGTCCACACCCCCTACCCTTTAAGGGAAGATATGGTAGTGCTTTTTGTACAAGTGAAGAAACACTCTCTTTATGAGGAAAGAAGCAAGAGCCAGCTACGGCCTATGCTCGCGGAATTCCAGATTTGAAATCCCGGTTTACTTGATGAGCGGGTTTACTCTGAGATCGAGTCAAGGGATCATAACATTGAGCGTTTTCGCTCTAAGGATCTTCAAAAAGGAGAACTATCTTCCAAGTTCAAAAGCTCTAGCACAGCATGAGTATTATGTACACCTTCGGGTACATGGATAGCACATGAAGATGCAGACCTTGTTGTCAAGGTGACTCGACTACTAATCGAAAAAAAAAATTGCTAACCAGAATGAGATGAGTCAACTTATTTTTTAAGATGTGGATTTTCATTTGAAATACCTTCTTTGAGCGCCTTTTTCCGTGCAATGATATTCCGACACGAGAATCTCTATTTGGAATGTGTTCGGTAGTTGTTTCTCTATTGAGAAGAGGTTTTCTAATGGTCGTTGATCATCGAGTACACTATGTGGATTGACCACTCAAGTAGCAAGTTATGGTTACAACATACGCTTCTCCATAAGAAAGTCGAGTAATATTGGCATATTACTGGTATGAGCATGAACTCTTATGTTCATGAGTGTATGTTTGGTTAACCGTTCCAAGACGGAAAGAACTACCTTCACCACATTTGGGAGAACATCCCTCGGAATATACATTCAAAGAATGCTATGGCTAGAATCTTAACCGCCTAAGATTTTGCAAGCCCTCATTGATGCTTGCAAGGTGAAACATTTCTTATAACCTCCGCCACACTGCAAGTGGTAACAACCCGCAGGCGGAAAAGACAAAAAGAGGTTCCATAGTGCACCACGGGATCTTCGGATCGGACCAAAACGGTCTATCTTACATAAAGGCAAGGAACAAGAACTTCTCTGGTGAGATGACAAACTCTGTTACAGGATCTCTTGTGAAAACTCGTCCAATTCGCAAGGGAAATTGTCCCATTGCATGCGAGAGCTTAGGAGACACGTGTAGACACGTTTGCTCCACTAAAAATTCTGCAGGTTTAGGGTTTCGCACCTAAATTGCAAAGTAATGCCAAGGGAGCCTCGAGAAAGCCTTGGGTGCTTGTACATGACAATTTAGAGAGATTTCCCGCCAGGAATCTCGTCTAATTCAAAGGGCAAGTAACCCTACAGGTGCGGAAGCTCGAGAGCTACCCACACGAGTGATTGGCACGCGAATCGGAGCGCAAAACAGGGAATTACAACTTGCTGTAATTTTTTGCAAGTTTAGGGTTTTGGCCAGTTTTGATGCCTACAGGTCCCAAGAGCTTCGGGAAAGCTAGGGAATCTCCGAAAAGGTGTTTTGGTGCGAATTGGAGGCCAAAAACAAAGATTTCAGTGTGCTATAATTTCTCGCCAGGTTTTGTAAAGTGCTCTAAAGTGCGTGGAATGTAAGGTGCAACGGAAGTGAATGTTGAACTTAGCTCCAGATGAGTACTCCGAACTGTACTGAGAGAGTGCAAGTGATCACAAACGAAGTACATAAACGCTGTGCGTGAAGGTGCTGAGATTGAGAGATAGAGAGAGAAGAATACGACACCAGAATGTTGTCAAACCCTCCTCCGAAGGCCCCACTCTCTATGGCGAGAGCGGTCTACTTATGATTGCACAAATCTCTACAATGCTTGGACTTGCCCTGACGATGTTGACGACGATGAGGACGATGACGAGACGGGCTGAAATCTGAAAATGCTAAGGGCTGAAATCTGCAAATCTTTATCTGCTGAATTCTGACTCTATGTCGATGATGACGAGGCCACGACGACGCGCTGAAAACGCAGACGCTGAAATCTGCGTTTTCTGGGCTGAAACAGCAAACTATGCGGGATCTGACCGTGCGGCAAGGATCTGCTGTGGGAAGGTGAGATCTGCAAGGTTCGGGGGTTCTACTGCGGAAACTGACTGCTGAAAACTGAAAATGCTGAGTCTAGCGCTGATTCCATCGCGAAGATCTGCAAAAATGCTGAGGTGTCTTGCAGATGCAAAAACGCTAGGGCTGAGAATGATCTTGCGGGGAAAACTGCTATCTGCTGTTGTGAGGGAATCTACTAGCGCTGAGAATCTTCTGCTTCTTGCTGTCGCCAAGCTGTTGCCAATGCAAAAACGCTGGCTGATCTGGTCCAAAAACGCCAACCTTCTGCTGTAATGCAAAAACGCTAGGCCTCTTGGGGGTTCTGTTGAGAAGTTGCCTGTTGAGCGTATGCTCCTGCTGCCTCTTTTGCCAGAAAGTGCTAGCTCTGGTTTGCTTATATATTATCTTAGCAAAATTGCCCTACCTAGTTCCGAACAAAATTCACTTAAAAATAATAAGTGAAAAATGTCAAAAATAGAGAAAATAGGTTTTAATGCACTAGAAAACTCCCTTATGGATTCTGATGGGAATGTTGATGATCATGCTGTGTGCAACCGGAGGATATGCATCTACTCTAAGTGACTGGTCATGCACGGTCTGCGAAAGACTCACAAAAGTGCCAAATCACTTCCTATCCTAGACTGACTTGACTGAAATGAACCCTGGTCATGCTGTAGCTTGTCCACGTACACATAGGGTTAGATGTGCACGTGACATCCCCTCCTTTTCAAAGTGAGGTACTGGTTCTGAACTGTATGGCGTCGATACTTGAACTTCATAAAGGTCTGCAAAGTCTTTTTCTTTGGGCCGCGTCGAAAGCGACACAAAGTCATCTTCAATGCTTCCACTTCGTCTATAGTCATGCGTCTACCTTCTTCAAGAATTTCCGAGGCTAAAAATTCCTGAAACCACTTTCAACACAAAAACATAAACATACCCATTCCATGTAAAGTGACTGGAAAAAATCTAGTCTTCTCTACAGACTATGCATGCAACGTAGATGAACAAATAGACGGAGTGCCAAACCGTTCATCAAACACACGCATCTTGGCTTTCTGATCTAAATCAATCAACTGTGGCAAAACACAATGGAAATGCCTATGCTTGATGCTCAATCCTTCTTGTGCTCTTTCTACGAATGTGTCATGCCAAGGAAGAAACATAGAATGTGACTTCCTTGAATGCATACTTTTCAGCTTTTCATGAATAATCCGCATACATCCGTGCTCATTCATGAGTGAAACGTGCTCAACGTACAATATGTCATGTCTCGGTAAAGGGATCACATAAAGACGGTGACTAAAATACAGGAAAACATCACGAATGAAACATTCGAAAAATGCGTGCTGACTAATCATTCGTACACATAATACTTCCTTTGGGGGTTCTTGAGACCTAAGCTCGAGGGCCAAGATCGGTTCTTCTTGGAGGGTTCTCCTGAGGGGTTCTTTGGGCCTAGGCTCGAGAGCCAAGATCGGTTCTTCGTGATTGATCGAATCTGCAATGAGGTTAGCTTCACTAGAGAAAGTATCAACTAAACCATCATTCTTGTGAACAATCACATCATCTTCATGCAAATCATCATGCTCGTGAGAAATCACATCTTGATCATCATGCAAATCATCATGCTTGTGAGAAATCACATCGTGATCATCATGCAAATCATCATGCTTGTCATTCAAATCATCATGCAAATCCTGTGTGTCATGCTTGGAAAAAGAAGAGACTGAGAGAGTCTCCTTCTCTTGATCCTTTGCAACCTCTGTCTGCACACTAGAAAAGACTCCGAATAACTCTTGCATCTGTTGGGCTCTCTGTTCGGCCGCTAAGCGCACTTGCTCTCGCTCACGATCCAATTCGGCTCTTCTTTCTTTGTGTTCACGATCCAATTCGGCCATTCTTTCTGCTTTTCTTGCTTCGCGTTCTAACTTCATGTCCATCATCATCTTGTCGAAAGCTGCCATCATAGGATCTGGTGCAATCCTTGGAGTAGATGGGGAAGGGTCGGAAAAACCTCCTGATGAGGAAAACTCTTCTTTGCCACTCCCATACTCACCACCTCCAAGCGAAGTATCCATTCCGCTTCGAGTGATGACCATCCACTGAAGTCTTGGGTTCTTAAGTTCACCAAGAACTTGGGTTCTTGCGGGTCTTGGGTTCTTGAGTTCTTGTGGTTCTTGAGGGTCGTGAGTCTTGAGGTTCTTGCAGTTCTTGTGAGTCTTGAGTCTTGAGGTTCTTGCGGTTCTTGAGGTTCTTCTTTCGCTTGCAATCTATGTTAGAGAAGGATCTTCTCTTCACCCAAGTTCTGCTCTTTTCCGCGGGCGCACCCCTTGGCGGCCTTGCGCTCACACCAAGATTGCTTTTTCCCACCTCACGTCGATTGGCCAGCCGCTAAGTGCACAGTCCGCTCTCAATGAGTGAAAAGAGGCACAAGGGGAGGCTGGACAAGCCCTTCTTTCTTGGGTTTCCTGTCACTCTTCAAAAACACGATTAAGAATCGACACGCCCAAGAGGTCTTGGGTTACGTGCGACCACAACAAGCAAAAAAAAAATCTTGTGGTTCTTTCCTTAAGTGATACAGAACACTGCCAAAGCTTTGATACCAATGTAAGGTGCAGCGGAGGTGAATGTTGAACTTAGCTCAAGATGAGTACTCCGAACTGTGCTCAAGGGTTCCTTTTACTTACGGAAGGGAGAGCCTTCCGTTCCTTTAATGAGAGAGCGCAAATGATCACAAACAAAGTACATAAACACTGTGCGTGAAGGTGCTGAGACTAAGAGATAGAGAGAGAAGAATAAGACACCAGAATGTTGTCAAACCCTCCTCCGAAGGCCCCACTCTCTATGGCGAGAGGGGTCTACTTATGATTGCACAAATCTCTACAATGCTTGGACTTGCCGACGATGTCGACGACGATGAGGACGACGACGAGACGGGCTGAAATCTGAAAATGCTAAGGGCTGAAATCTGCAAATCTTTATTTGCTGAATTCTGCCTCTATGTTGATGACGACGATGCGACGAAGATGCGCTGAGAATGCAGATGCTGAAATCTGCGTTTTCCGCGCTGAAACAGCAAACTACGTTGGATCTGACCGTGCGGCGAGGATCTGCTGCGGGAAGGTGAGATCTGCGAGGTTCGGGAGTTCTATTGCGGAAATTGACTGCTGAAAACTGAAAACGCTGAGTCTAGGGCTGATTCCGTCGCGAAGACCTGCAAAAACGCTGAGGAGTCTTGCAGATGCAAAAACGCTAGGGCTGAAAATGATCTTGCGGGGAAAACTGCTATCTGCTGTTGTGAGGAAATCTGCTAACGCTGGGAGTCTTTTGCTTCTTGTTGTCGCCAAGCTGTTGCCAATGCAAAAACGCTGGCTGATCTGGTCCAAAAACGCCAGCCTTCTGCTGTAATGCAAAAACGCTAGGTCTCTTGGGGGTTCTGCTGAGAAGTTGTCTGTTGAGCGTGTGCTCCTGCTGCCTCTTCTGCCAGAGAGTGCTAGCTCTGGTTTGCTTATATTTATCTTAGCAAAATTGCCCTACCTAGTTCCCAACAAAAGTCGCTTAAAAATAATAAGTGAAAAATGTCAAAAATAGGGAAAATAGGTTTTAATGCACTCGAAAATTCCCTTGATGGATTCTGATGAATTCTGATGGGAATGTTGTGTGCAACCGGAGGATATGCATCTACTCTAAGTGACTGGTCATGCACGGTCTGCAAACAAACTCACAAAAGTGCCAGATCACTTCCTATCTAGACTGACTTGACTGAACTGAACCCTTGTCATGCTGTAGCTTGTCCACGTACACATAGGGTTAGATGTGCATGTGACATGGAAAGTCAACGTTTACTTGGGATTTAGTCCGTGGAGACTTCTATTGTGGTTATGCTGTTGAAATTGGGTTAGAGTAGGGGAATTTCAGCCCGATAAAAGTGGAACAGCTTGTAGAAGTTTACAGGTTTTTCTCAAGTGTATTAAGAATAAAGAAATACCAAAAGGGGCACCAGTCTTTGGGGCCTCTAAGGTGTCGCTATCTGCTTGGGAGCATTCTAGCTGCCAAGACGTGGTTTGTTTGAAGTGTAATTTCGAGTTACAGATTGTCTCTGAAGCTTCTTCTATGTAGTAAAGTTAATCAAAGTAAAGATCGGGTGAAAGCTAAAGTCTACCACCCTACAAGCCGTTTACACGGGACACGAAGATTCTTGACATGAAGAATCTGAGAGAGATTCTTTAGGTTCTATTCTTGAGTGATTATACCGAACACTGCCAAAGAGCTCTGATTCCAATGTAGTCTACACCGGAAGTGATTGACGGTGAATGCTCAAGATTAGTGCTCATTGCATACTCAAGATTCCTTTTACTGAATGGGAGAGTTCCTTTTACTTCATGAGATATGTGCAAAGACTAGAGAGAAACGAGAGAATGATAATGTGAGTGAAGGTTCTGTGAGTGATAGAGAGAGAGAGAGAGAGAGGACTGACACAAGATGGGGTCCCAAACCCCCTTCCAAGGGCCCCTCTCTCTATCGCTAGAGAGGTATTTGCTTTAGATTGCACAAATCTTGATACAATGGTCCTAGATGTTGATGGGATCTTGCTGTAGGTGCTTGGTTCCGCAAGGCTAAAGGCTGGAATGCAAAAATGCTAGGGATCCTGGCTGTGATCTGCAATGGCGATGAGGCTATGACCTGATCTGCTATCGACGATAGGCGATGGGCCCCAAAAGCTGGTTGATCCGAGGGTTGAATCTGAAAACGCTGGCTGATCTGGTACGATGAGCTGAATTTTGAAAACACAGGCTGCTTTGGTGCAAAAACGCCAGAGGGGTGCTAAGGTACTGCGGGTACTTGGTAATTGTACTGCAGGTACTGACTTATGCTTGAGAAGTGACCCCTAAGGTCACTTATATCTGGGATTAAAGCTGGGTAGGGCAATGTCACTTAAAAATCCCACGATTTCTAAAATGATGCAAAAATGTCACTTACTAATCTACAAAAGGAGACCATTCGGCACATACTGGCAGGTTTCAACGTTTATTGCTCCGAATCTATGGAGATTCCTCCACTTCCTTAGCCTAGCCGGAAAGTAAAACGACAAGCACCTGGAGCGAAGGATTTGACCTTCCGCAACGCGCATGGATGCCTTAAGAGCAATCCCCTAACCAGCAACCCACGAGCAACTTGTACTTGAAAGGTGTTCTTTAGCTTTAATTAAAACACTATTTTCCCAGCTCCATGCAGATTCGTCAAGCTCCACCCTTGCCCACTGGCTCCTGCGCATCATATTTTTCCTTGACCTGCTGCCTGCCCGGAGTGTGCGACCTTCCTCTCCCTGCTCCTCACCTCATCGCCCACCACTTGCAAATTTCTTGGGCCTTTCACGAAAGAAGTTCTTTGGATGCTCTAAAATAAAATAATGGCATCTTTTCTAGCTTCCATGAATGAACAATTTTTCCAGAATCATTGCAACATACTAATAAGTTGATGAACTATTAATAAAAGGTGATTCACATGCAGATAAATACCTAGGCTGGGTACTACTCGCCAATGCCTACACCTAGCAGGCATTGGCTATGCTTATGTGCAATCAGGGGGTATGCAACTAATCCATAGTCACATGGGGACGGGGACGTGATGGGTCCCGGGGACGGGGACGTGGCAAAGCAAGGGACGGGGGACGGGTCAGGGGACGCGTGTTAAAAAACACTTGTTCTATACTAGACAACAGTAGGAGCACAAGATTGCAAAGAAAAAGTGGGGTTTGCACTCATAAATATCAAAATATAACATGTGGTAAGAACGCGGCGAGCACGCGTTGCACATGTTGACGTGATGATCAATCATCATACTCAAAGGGGAAAAAGTAATGATGTACAAGTGAAGAGTGGGTTAGAAGAGTCTAGTGGGAGACATGGCATATAGCTCTAGACTCTGAAAAGCCTAAAAAAAGGGTGTGGGGTCCCCTCTGCGTCCCATGTGAGGGACCCGTCCCCGTTGCGTCCCCCCATCCCGTCCCGCGTCCCCCGTTGCGTCCCTACCAAAAAGGGCCACGTCCCCGGGTCCCCTGTTTTTATGAACTAATCTAAAGTGCATGGACATGCACGTCTTGCGTACACACTCACAAGGGTGCCAAAACACTTGCTAGGCTATCCTAAACCCTAGAAATAGGAGTTAGCTTGTTCACATGCACATAGGGTTAGATGAGCACGTGACATATACAACTCTGATCGTCCGAATAAATGGTGATTCCCTACTACGGAAAACAAATCTCCAAAAGCAACCTCCATAACCGAATAGACTCACATATAGCACTGCAAATAGCACGATACTCCGTCTCTATGGAAGATAATGCAATTGTGGGCTGCTTCTTACTACTCCAAGAAAACGTTCCTAAACCAAATGAAGAGGGTATGCAACTAATCTAAAGTGCCTGGACATGCACATCCTGCATGCACGCTCACAAGGGTGCCAAAACACTTGCTAGGCTATCCTAAACCCTAGAAATAGGAGTTAGCTTGTCCACATGCACGTAGGGTTAGATGTGCACGTGACATATACAACTCTGATTGTCCGAATAAATGGTGGTTCCCTACTACGTAAAACAAACTCCAAAAGAAACCTCCATATAACCAAATACTCACACATAGCACTCGATACTCCGTCTCTACGGAAGATAATGCAATTGTGGGCTGCTTCTTACTACTCCTGTTAGGCGCAGCGGAATGAATGTTGTATTTTCTCAAGATTAGTGATCTTTATTGCTCAAGGTTTCTTTTAGTTCTTAGGGAAAGAAAGAGCTTTCCGTCTTGTAGAGTATTGTGGTCACGAACAAAGTGAGTGGATATTGTGCGTGCAAATGAATGAGACTGAGAGAAGGAGAGAAAAGAGATAACGACACCGAGAGGTTGTAAAACCCTCCTCCGAAGGCCCCACTCTCGTAGGCGAGAGTGGTCTACTTTGATTGCACAAAGGTGTACAATGCGTATGCAATGGACTGATGCAATGGGACTGTGCCGATGACGACAACGGTGATGACGACGACGACCTGATGGCTGAAATCTGGGATCTTCTAAACGCTGAAATTCGTGACTGTTTCGGTGGCTGAAAATGACTGTTTTGGCTGCGTTTTCTTGGGCTAAAGATGGGGGAACTTCTGCAACCAATCTGGGATGTATCTGCTACCTTGCTAAAGGTAGCAATCTGGGATGTATCTGCAACTAATCTGGAATGTATCTACTACCTTGCTAAAGGCTGAAAATGTTGTGTATCTGCGGCAGGTTGGGGCTAAAAGTCAAAACGCTGCAGCAATGCAAAAACGCCAGCAAGGCTGGTTTGAAAACGCTATTGCTGAGGTGATTCTGTCGCGGGAAAACACCGAGGATGGGGCTGATCTGCAAGGGGACAAAGCGCTAGAAGAGGGAAGCTTCAAGGCGATGGTTCTGCTGGGAAACCCCGATAAGAAGGAGGTCCAAAAACGCTGGGAGGTTTTGGGGGGTACTGCTGAGAAGTTGCCTGTTGAGCGGGAAGCTCCTGCTTCCTCTTCTGCCAGAAAGTGCTAACTTGGGTTTGCTTATATATTAACTTAGCAAAATTGCCCTACCTACTTTTGTTGGAAAGTCACTTCAAAATAATAAGTGAAAATAACCAATAAATAGGAAAATAGGCTAAATGCACTAGAAAATTCCCCTAACTGATGCTAATGGATTCTGATGGGAATTCCGATGATCATGCTGTGTGCAACCAGAGGATATGCATCTATGCTAAGTGACAGGGCATGCACGGTCTACGAATAGACTTACAAAAGTGCCAGATCACTGCTAATCTAACTTGACTTGATTGACGGGAACCCTGCTACGGTGTAGCTTGTCCACGGACACATAGGGTTGGGATGTGTCACGTGACAACTCCAGGAAAACGTTCCTAAACCAAATGAAGAGGTGTGACCTATAGTCTATCGTCATGAATCTGGATCTCGACCCCAATCAATATCACTCCGTCCTCAAAGAGTAGTCCTAGAGTCTACACCTCCAGCAGCATACCAAATGCCAACGACTTTGACAACTTCAAATACCCAAAGATCCAAACAACCTGCTCAACATAGAACTTGGCGCGCTTCGAAATGAGTAAATGAAGAAGAAGACGAAGAAGATTGTCTTAACGTCGTATGAAACTATCCCAAGAGACTTTAAAGATCTATCCGACGAGGAAGTCCAAGCAGGAAGATATGTCAAAACGGGTGTTCAACAATCAAATAAGAGCATCCATGAATTTCCAATACTTTGTAGCATCAACATCGGAGGGGTCATACAAGGACAACTTATGGTTGGGATCCATTCGAGTAGAGATTGGCCTAGTCGATCATGCAAAAACCTCCAAGGAGTCATGGAGATAGCGTTGTTAATAGAGAAAGATGCCCCCCTCTATCTACAATATCTCAAATCCAAGAGAAATCTAGCAAGCTGAAATCTATCATCTCAAACTCTTTGGCCAAGGTCTCCATAGTACTGCGAATATGCTGGTCATGGCTACTTGACACTTGTGACAGCAAGATATCAACATAGAGATAACAAGCGTCACCAATTCGATCCTCCCACTCTAAAAAATACAAATCTAGGGGTATGCAAAAGAAAGCTAAAAGGAACCTTGTCACCCAATCCTAAGGCTGAAAATCCTAGAGGTTGCTCCACATACACCTCCTCCTTCAAGTTGTCATTGAGAAAAGTTCGCTTGACATCCATCTAAAGCATAGAAAATCGGTGATGGGCCGGAACTCCTCAGTTGTTTACTTTGTGGCTTTGATTTAGCACTCGCCTATCCAAAAGTATAGGTTGCTTCAGCCATGGACCCCGCTAACTGGCACTTTTACACTAAGGGAGCTTGTGAGCAGCCAATCACTGAAAGCACATGCATTTAGTGCTTTCAGAAACTTGTAATTTAACTATTCAAAGCTTGTAGCTTTTTGGGCCATGTTCATATAAATTTGAGGCCAAGGCTAGCCATGTCACATACTCTATTGGACCAATGGGCTCTCATCAGCAGTTGTACGAGCAACTCCATTAATATCAAACGAAGTATCACCAAGGCGCCTAGTTTCCCAGGCTGGCCAACCATTTAGTTGCAGACAATCCTAGCATTTAGCTGCATCATTGTCTGGACGGGCCTTGTTGGATTGGCCACCCGTCTTCTGTCCGGTGCCCACTTTGGCCCCTTTTATTTTAGTACGTCCCCATCTATTTTGGTTGCGTAGTTGGGCGATTTACCCTAGCTCCTCTGACCCTTATATGTATAGGGACACAGGAGGCCTGGGCTATTATCTAGATTTAGCAAAGATAGGTAAAATTCAGGGGTCAGCATTTGAGTGTTTACTAACGGATAAATCAGTGCTTTACACTTTGACATAATTTTGTTGCAAGACTTGGCCTCTTCATGCATCTTATACTTAGAAAGTCAAAGATACCAAGAAGACCAAGTAAAATAGTACCAATTTCGATGTCAAAAAGGTGCACAACCAAAAATATCAATCTGTGGTCAGATTCGCTCATTCAGTCTTCATCAATCAAGCCAAGTTAATTTTGCAGCTAAAACGTCTGATGAAAGGAAAATAATGTCCTAACAAACGGAAAATCTATAAGCTCCAAGTGACTTACATACTTTGGGCACAGACGGAGCCATGTGCGAATCCACATTTATAGCTGTGTGACAATTCTATACCTTGTCACAAAGTGACTTTGAAAATCTATTGGGATAGCACAATTTCAGTTATATGCAAAGAAAAATTGTCCAAATATAGTAGCTTTTCATTGAAATAGTAAATAGATCATTTTCAGCCTCCCTTGAAAATAAAGAATGCAAAAAATAATGCAACCACCATATATTGATCTAGCATTAATCACACGAACATTGTTCCTGTTTGTGGCTAAAGCACCACAAGAACTTTCACTCGCTAAAAATGGAATTTCTTCAAGCATGTTCCATTAGCTTCATACTGCAGGAGCCCCAACATTTTCCAACCGTGTTGCTATTATCAATGTGGTTACATTCCATCAATATAATTCACACGCACTAACAACTTAGAAAACAGATCTGTGATTTTCAAGCTTAAGTCAGACCTGGGCTCCATTAGAAACAGAGAAGTAAGGCATACCAGAGCCCTGTGCATGTAGAAAGCATGATGCTGCACAAGAGCAAGGGCATCAGCAAGCCATTTCTCCTGCTCTTCGGTGCTAGGGACGCCATCAGCGATGGAACTCTGCATGTTTAAAGTGACGTGGCAGCGTGCTGCGATATAGGAGGATGAACACGATCTTTCAGCAGCATTCACGCGCTCGCTGTTAGGGTTTGGATTGCAGGAGCTATGCAGCGATCCTATTCACAGAAGGCTGCCTGCTTGCCTGCAGCATCTGGTTCAATAGCCTAGCACTTTTGGGGCGTACCTTGCCACGTTCTTCCATCTAATTTGACTTTACTATGACATAAGGGTATAAATGCTAGGTGGGCATTGGGCCTCCACAAAGACCACGTGTGGCCCTTTGGACTAAGTGACATTGGGAGTCGGAGGGTGGGATCTATGATGAGGGGATTGCGGACCGTAGATCTTGGCGGCGATGTCAAAAGTAACTTTTGGTATTTTAGATTACTTTGTTTAGATTACAAAAAGTAATCTAGGGTACAATTACTTAAAGGTACCCTAAATTACTTTGGGCACTATTGCCTTGCACACTTGTTTTAAGTAAATTCTAGTTAGCATTGTTCATAAGTAGGTCACGCGTTCAAATCTCACGGATGCAAAATGGGGTGTCCTAGATTATTTTTGAAATGCGAGTACCCCAGATTACTTTTCGTAATCTCGGGTACCCTAGATTACAAAAAGTAATCTTGGATACACGCATCCCACATCTATGGCCCATAATCCCCTCATCGTAGATCCCACCCTCCCATGCCCATGTCACTTAGTCCCCAGGAGGGATGGCCTCATCTCTATATGACACGAGGTCCCTCCAAGAGGGATCTATCGCTACAATCACTCATACACGACAAGGAAACATCTTTCTCGGGTGAATTAAAGGTGAACTACTAGTAAACTAGGGGTGAACTAAGGAGGGTAGTGAGCTAAAATTATGTGGGTAAGCCACACCTCCCATTGCATGATGAGCGTGATAGGCTGATGTTAACGTCGCCCCCCCACACGCACAACATGGGGATCATGGGTTTGAATACCTCAGAGGGAGTGGACGGTGAACTAGGGGTGAACTGCACATTTTTTCTCCTTGACCCTTGATGATTGGACGGTGTAGATCGTCCCCGCATCGCGGACAACAAGAGTTGTAGATCCCTCCTGAAGGAGCCCGTGTGAGATATTGACAAGGGGTGGAGGGTCATGTGAGATCCATTGTCCACCATTCGTGTTGATCGCCCTCACCTCAAGCTAGGGCTAAAGACAAGCTAGGGGAGACTAGGGAGCACTAGTTCACTCTATTGCAGGGAGTTCATGCCTACTTTGATCCTCCCTTTTTGCTCCTCCTCCCACTTGCAACTTGTTTGTTCAACCAACCGGATTCATTGGATCACTAGCATAGTTCTAAGGAAAAGAAAGCAAAAGACAAGATAGTACAAGGAAGACCAATGCTAGACAAAGTATGTACTTTGGTGTGCAAAATAGTGCATTTGGTCTTGTAATATCTAGGCATGATTATCCACTTTGTTGTCCATAGACCTTTGCATCATACGACATAAAACTTTCTATGAGCGGATGAACATGGTCTTTTATTTGCAAGTCGCAACCATGAAGAAAGAGCTAAGAGAAGATTCCTAGAGCTTACCCCCATAAACACCTTTATACATGCAACCTCCCATGAAGGCCTCTTTAGGCAGTGTTTAGATGGCGCACAAAAGAAAGGGGAGCAAGAGCATGCTACATGTTTGGAAATTGGCATTCACAGATTGGGGGAAGATAAATGCACGGTGTTTCGGACCCACCACAAAAATGGGTGGCCCTCCCCCTCTGAAACAATGTTGTTCCAAGCGAGTTCCAAGAACTTTTGCAACTGAAAAAGCAAGCTCACGTTTGATCTCTAACGTGCCTCAACAAGGTGAAATTGCAATCGTGGATCTGTTGCATGTCAATCTGGGGCTCCATGAGTTGTGTGAATGTGAGAGGCAAGAAGTTGATCGAGTTTCTCAAAAGCTCCCTATGCAATTTAAACACACCCTTAGCTGCAACCAACAAGCTTGCTTAGGCAAAATAGCAACACTTATGAAGGTTTGCCAAACCTTTAAATTCTCTTTTTCATCTTCCTTGCATTCTACACCTCTTAGTAGCAATTGCATGGTCGCTACCAGGAAATAGACATTCTTTGTGCGAAATAAGTATTACTAAGTCAATACAAGTATCAATCTATCTTTATGTTAATATCTGCACCCATAGTAAAATTGGGTATCAACATTGTTGAAAGGCAAGGACATTGTGAAGCACGCATGCAATCATCTTGATCCTATAAGTTTACAATAGAGCAAAAAGGACTAGTGAGGGCCTTTTACCCCTCCCCCCTCTTTATCTCTTTTGTCTTTGTTTCCTAGTTGCCCTATCTCCATTTCCATCCCCTCCCCCCTTCTTTATGCAGACACATATACATTTCTACACATACACACACAAACACAAGAATACGAATATAAACACAAGAGTACACACTCAAAAACACATGCGCACGCGCACACACACACAGATAGAGATTAAACACAGGGAGAAACCTTTTGGCATAGGCCTTCTCCACTTCTAGAGGGAACTTGCTTTAGGCTAAGAAAGCTTCTATTTGACATAGTCAATGAATCACAAGCCTCTGCCTAGAGCTATGTAAGGGCCTCTTCCCTCCTCTTTGAAGTTCTTCATCATCCTCTCATCCACCACTATCTCACCCCCATCACTCTCTATATTTTTCTCATTCCCTTATATCAATTTTATCATATTTACTCCTTGATTTGTTCATGTGTGTGTGTGTGTGTGTGTGTGTGTGTGTGTGTGTGTGTGTGTGTGTGTGTGTGTGTGAGTGAGAGAGAGAGAGAGAGAGAGAGAGAAAGAGAGAGATATTTCTAACGTGGCATCAAAGGTTGTTCAATAGCCTAGCCTTATTTGTTTGTCTTTTATCTATAGCTTGTTACTTATCCATGATTCATTCTCTTGAAAGCCTATAGGTTAGTTTTTTCACTATAGGTATTTTTCTATTTTTGAAGTGGCATAATACGCTTATGAATAACCTTTATATCAAATCCTCAATATCTTTGAGAGATTACTGTCATTAAAAGTCTTTATTTCATTCACTTAGCCTTTTTGAAGGCCTGGTCTTCATCAATTATAAAGACCATTTAAAAAAGCGGCCATCAAAACCAAGGAAAACCCCTGGACTTGATGGTCTTCCCACTGAATTTTTTTAGACAATCAAAGAGCTGATTTTTCCCTTCATTCTAAAAGTTTGGGAGGAGTCTGTGAATCATGAAGCCTTGTCATACACCATCAACACTAGGGCTATCAATCTCTTGCACAAGAGGGGACCAAGAGAGATATTGTCTGATTGGCGCCCTCTCAAAATGCTCAACTCTATTTACAAAATTTTTGCCAAAGCTATTACCACCAGGATCAACCCACACCTCATGAAATAGATCTCTTCATAAAAAAAGGCTTCATCAGAGGAAGAAATATCATGGAGGCAGTCATTCCGCTCTAGGAAGGCATAGAATATGCTCAAAACTCAGTTCAGGACTTGCTCTATTTTGACAAAGCTTATGATCGACTAGAGTGGTCCTTCGTCTTACTGAGCCTGGAATTGATGGGATTTGGCCCCATGCTCCTTAAGTTTGTCAAGACTCTATTTGGCCATGCCAGAGCGAGGATTACCTTCAATGGTCTGCTCTCCAAATGTTTCATCCTGAACCGCTCAGTGAGACAAGGATGTCCTTTGGCTCCTCTACTTTTTTCCATCGGTGCCGATGCTCTGAACTGTCTGGTCAAAGTCAAGATGCACGAAGGAAAAATCAAAGGAATCCAACTCCCTAGAGGTCAGGCTTAGCAATGCCTCTCGCAATTTGTTGATGACACAAATGCCCTTCTCGCAAATGAAGAGGAATCCCTCTGGGAATTCTAGCAGTGCCTTCACATTTTTTGTATGGCATGTAGGTCCAAGATTATCCACTCCAAAACTGGGGTCAAACAAGGTGACACTCCTCTCCCTTAATGGCTGCTTGCAACAACTGACTACATATTGTTAAGAGATCATGAACCCTTCAGGTTACTGGGAATCCCTATGGGACTTGAACTCGCTCTGAAAGAAAGATGGAAATGGGTAATAGACTGATTCCAAGCTAAACTAGAAAGATGGAGAGGCTTTCAAGGGTCCCTCATGGGAAGAGTAATGGTCAATAATCACTTCCTCTCAGCCTATGTTGTGTTTTTTCTATCATGTTGGAGACCTCTTGATGGCCACCTGAAGGATATAGTAAACATTTGTCGAAATTTTCTATGGGCACGCAACTTCATTTCTCACAAAAAGACAACCTTCCCAAGGACAAAGGAGGCTTAATGATCATCAACATTGCCCAACTCGCGGATAAACTTGCATTTAAAACCATCAGTCAAGCTCTTCTGGACTCCCAATCAGAATGGGCAACTCTCTTATTCAGGAACTTCAAGAAATTCAAAATTATTGGTCATCTAGGGTGGGTGCAGGTCCCTCTTTTTCAGTACCCACCCTTCTCTCGCGAGAGATTGTGACCTGCACCGTTCTCTCTAGGGGGCATGGAATAGACACAGGTCAAACCTGGTCCCCAACTAGAATTCTGACCACAATCAGGCATTGTTGCTCAATGACTCAATTTGGTGGCTCTAGGTCACTGGACGAGAGCTTCAGGCAAACCACTCAAGGATGGCCCTATCCCTCCATAAAAAAGGGGTCAGAAGTTGGGTTGACGCCTGGTCTCAGTCGACTAGGATTGACTCTCTTAATTGAAATTTTCTCTAAGGTTTCAACTCCACCCTTGGGAAATTTCCTACCTCCAATGAAGACTTCACCAGAGACCTGACTCATGACATTGGCTCCTCAACAATAGCCTCGAACTCTCCCTCAATGGGATCACTTGGAAAGGGGGATTTAAGCTCGCTAACCAAGCACCCATGTAATGAATCTTTTTTTTTAAAAGAAGCTAATTTTTTTCAAGTCAAGTTAATTTTCTCACTCTTACAATGGCAAGTGTGGCATTTTCAACCTTCACTGGTAAGGTGGGTGAAGATGCTTGAGGCTTTCTAGGAAACTTGGAAATAGCCTATGTCATATTTGGGAGGGATGATGATGCTTTGCGTTTGCACATTTTTCCACTTTTGATGAAGGTGGAGGCAAGGTCATGGTACAATGCCTTGGCACAAGCAACCAAGGAAAGGTGGGACTTATTAAGAGTAGCCTTTGTCAAGCGTTTTGGAGAGGGCACAACATCGGAAAAGCTATGGTAATTGTTGACAGAGTTGAAGCAAGGTAGCATGCTAGAGTATGCATCATATGACTCAAAGTTTGTAGATCTATGCGGGAAAAGGGTTGCATCGCTGAGAGAGGATGAGGGAGCACCTGATTTTGTAAAGAAGGATCAGTTTGTGACTGGGTTATGGCCAACTCTTAAAGAGAAGGTAAAGGGAAGGTTTCCCGGTACGTATGAGCTAGCAGTTGAAGTGGCACACCTTAAAGAAAAGAAATTGGGCCTACAAGCGGGGAATGCCAATGACGAGAAAGCCAATAGGACCCAATCACCACTAGCACCACCTGCAATAGCCACCTAGAGGAGTCAACCACAAGAATCAATCAAAGATCAGCAAGACTTGCTCAACCGAATCACCAGGTCACTCGAGAATTTCTCAGTCCATTTGGTGCAACAAGGGCATGCACACAACCTCAACCAAGATCAAGGGAGAGGACAATGAAGGCAGAACTACGAGCACCACTGCTACAATTATGAAGAAGATGGTCATGGTATGTATTAATGTCCACTCACAAAGAGGCATAATTTCAATAGAGGAGCAAGGAAAAACCAAATCTCACCACCAAGAGCAAGACTACCACCACCCAAACCACCACAACAAGCACCACTTATGCAAATTCTACAACCACTGATTCAACCACAACAACCTCTCATTCCACCCTTACCTCCACCACCAGCTGACAACTAGACAGTGAAGTGACTGTTATCAGCCTTGAAGGTAAGGGAGGGGCAAAAGTGAGAGAACACATCAAAGGAGAGACAAAAGGTAAGACCAAGGTAGAAGGGGTAGACTCCATGGGGGTAAAGCATGCTAGGCATGGTGAATCTTCCCAAAAGGAAGAAAAGATGAAAGCCAAAGGGGAATCTAGCAAAAAGCCTTCCAAGTCATGACCTAAAATTGACATTGTAGATTTCTCTTTGGGTGAATGTTCTAAATCGTATGATTTGGCTCAAGATGCCTCTATGCAGGGCCCAAAGATCACATGGCCTCAGTTGCTTCACCTTGCACCTAGGTTGAGGAGACAATGGACAAAGATGGTAGCACGAGATGACCGAAGCCAAAGATACGTGGGGCTATCTTTGGGAGGAATCTAGAGGGTATATTACCAGTGATGGATGCACACAGCAAAGGGAAAAACATCGCTAATATCTACATCAATGGTGGTGCACAAATATGTGTCACGAGTGTAGAAAATGATGCACTTTTGGTATGCACCATACTGGGCCAAAATGGTAAATAATGTAAAGTTCAATTTGTTGGCATTGTGAATGCACTTAGGGTAAAGGCGTTCAACACCAAGGTGGACGTGGACATCTTTGTCATGCCACATAAGGGAAAGGGCTATCCTGTCATTTTCGAGAGGCCTTAGCTTATAGCTATGAAGGGTAAGCAGGACTGGGACACTGGAATAATCCAGATGAAGGATGCAAAAGGGAAGCCAATACTTTATGACATGAAGATAGGCCGGCAACATGACATGGATCTAAAAACCTCTGAAGATGAGTTTTCTAGTGACTCTTCAACCACTTCAGAGGAGGAGTTGCCAATGACCGAAGGAAGCGACAATAGCATTGAGGTGATGGGGATCATTCTCAAGGACCCTTAAAAAGTGGAGCAACATGATGCATCATCATCAAACCAAGGGGAGCCACTAGGTATACAATCTCTAGTAGAAGCAAGTAAGCTACACCTAATGCTCTCTAGTGAGTTTTGTGGGAAGGAGTGTGAATATTATATTAACACTCGGTCATCAAAAATTACAACAAGGCATGAGGTGTAGTTTTGACTGCCATAAAAAAACCCAAAAATAGCCCAAAAAACTAAAAAATGAGCTTTCAAGCTTGCAAGTTTTTTTCAAAAAAATTTATGGCTAAATAATCTTAAAATTTCTATGTCATCCTTCATTTAACAATGAAAGATCTTGAACAATGAAAATTTGACAAATTTACAATCACATGTTTGACTCAAAAAATTTACATCTCCATAATCACATCATTTTTTGACCAATTAATAAAACAAAAACTTTGTGCTTTCACTATTGTGATAAAAAAACAAAATAAATAACAAGCTTATTATTTACAATCCCCAAATTTTTCATCTTTAAAAAAAAGGTAACTAACAAGATTACCTCTACTTTTGAAGCAAAGCTTCGTAACAAAACTAAAAAATAAAATTAACTTTTAATGCAAGACATATTTAAACTTACACAAAAACTAAAGTTTTTCTAAAAGTTAAGAGAAACCATTACAATAAACATAGGCAATCTATTTTCCAGCTCTTCACAACAAAAACTTGGTCTTAATACTAAATTAAGCCCAAATATCTATGGATTGATTATAAACTCTTCTTCTTCCTCTTTGTCCTCCTCATCTTCTTCATGATTAGTTGGAGGAGAATCATCATCCACCACATTTGGCTCCTCATAAGGTTCCAA
Organism: Adiantum capillus-veneris; assembly: GCF_014529385.1. Classification (NCBI taxonomy): domain Eukaryota; kingdom Viridiplantae; phylum Streptophyta; class Polypodiopsida; order Polypodiales; family Pteridaceae; genus Adiantum; species Adiantum capillus-veneris. The sequence goes on along the minus strand of NC_140950.1, from coordinate 44,824,698 downwards.
ATCAACAAAATGCATTCCTTTGTCTGGTCCAAAGGGAGGTTGTGGTTCGCCTGATGCATCCACAACCCTTGGATGTGTTGCCATGTTTTTCATACCAACTTCTTGAAGTTCCTAGCAACTCCTTGAGTACAGTAACACGTTTCTGGATGAATCTTACTTGTAAAGGATCCATCTCAACGGCAACAATATTTTGTCAAATCACTCACTGTAGTTGTCCCTATATCAACAAATATACAAAACTTGACATACCTTTATCAAAACAAATATCATCAATGTATAAATTGTAAAATTTAGTAGTACCTGTTCCTACAAAAAGATCTAAGATCCATTCTCCTTTCATTGAGAGAAGATCAATAAAATCCATCATCAACGGTTGTGGCTTTTGATATGAATTCATGATCTCAATAGAATCACCAAAAAGATCTCAAAGTTTTCTACACACCCCTGGTCTATCAAAAATATTTGTGTGATTTGGTTTCGCATCAAAATTGAAGCTACCTCTACAATTAAGACCAGAGGGAGAAAAAAATCCCACGATAGCAAACTCTGCAGCAAAGGATAACCTATCCAATTGATAGCCTTTCATGTTAAGTTTTGTCTTGTCAAAAAGACAACACTACATCATCATCATGCAAAAAAAAGGGAATGCTAAAAAAATTATGAACCATCTGACTTACCAAATGCATAATTGATAGGTCATGGAGTTATCTGCAAAAGCCTTTTTAGCAGCAGAAATTTGATCAAGAGCATGAAAGAATACTAACACCCAAGATTCAGTGATTGTGACTTTTTTGAAAGCTTCTATGACCTTTTTGTAAGCACTAAGACCATATTTAACATCATCATTTACAGATGAGGTGCTTTGAAGCCATAAGGAGCATTTGCAATTCCAAGAGTGTAGTGGCCTTTGGGAACAAAGCTCTCCATGTTCTCAACTTTGTCTTCAAACACAGAGTATTGGACAGGCAATGTAGTAATATCATCCGAAATAAATGTACAAATGTCAAGAGTGCTAACAATGTTTTGAGCATCCTCAAGTCTTCTTCTCTCAGCTCTAGCTCATCCTAAGTGTTGTTCAAATTCTTGAGGAATACTTTTAATGGAGCTCTTGAAGTACGATTTTGTAAAAGATAAAAAATAATAAAAAACAAAATAAAACACTATCATGTATTCTGGAATACTTTCAACATATTACATCGCTGTTTCAAAAGATGAGAACACAATGTTTGTATTTTAGACAAAGATGTGAACAAGATGATTGTTTCAAAATTAAACCAGAACGAAATAGTTGTATTTCAAAATGAAAAATACTTGAAACAATCAAACACTTATCGCATTTTTAAAAAGAAAAATAAAACGCTCCAATACAGAGTGATGACTTGTAGTTAAATGATGAGTTTGCACCTCGGTCCAATCCTTACAAGTAAGCTTTTCAATCACGATGTGTTGCATGTAAAGAAATGTCTTTTGTCTAGAGAAAAGAAAAAAAAAAGACAAATAACAAAAAAACAATGTAACAAAAGAATTTTACTGAAACTTACTTTTCAAACTCTTTAGACATCTCATCAATAGACAATGTACCTTCTTTGACTTGAGCAAGAATTGGAAGAATGATATGTTTCTCTCGAATTCCTTGAACACCAGGGGGAGTAATCTTCATCTCTTCGGGAGGGTTTTTAAGGCTTCTTCACTGCCACCTTTTGCTCTTTGTGCTGTAGTAGGAAGCTTCACTTTTTGGCCCTTAATTTTTCCTTCTTTCCAAAGCTTGAAAATATCTTCTTGATAAAGGTCACCATCATGAAAAGCCAATTGAAAAAAGTTATCATATCTTCGGATGTTATGCTTAGCACCCCTCTCACCCTTCTTTGACTTCTTTGTTGTAAGTCCTACTTGTTCATAGAGTCTGACTTTGAAAGCTTCATCTGCCTTTTTACCTTGACTTATATGATTGACCCACTCATTGTTGTGAAAATAACGTATCTTCATCTTCCTTTTTACCTTGATTTAAATGATTGACCCACTCATTGTGAAATAACGTATCTCCTGAAGAAATGACATGGAAAGTCTCATTTTTGAATCCACATTATGATCCCATGCCAATGTTTTAGCATCCTCATAAGAAAGACCTCCGTAAACCCATGCTAAAACTGACTTGTAGCTCTCAACAAATGGATACTCTGCACAAAGCTCTTTTTTGGCAACAAGAGAGTGTGTTCCACCAAGGACAAAATACCTGTAACTCTCAATTTTTCACTTAACAAAAGATGCTTTATCTGGACAAGTCTTTGGATCAAGAAGAACAAGAAGTGGAAGAACATTGGTGGTTGGTTTTTATTTCATCTGTAACTTCAGATTACTTACATGAGAAGGAATTATGGAACGAACTTCCAAAGGTCTTGTCTGAGTAATTGGGTCAAGTGGTGGGTGATCAATTTTATCAACAAGCAAGATGAGAGGTCTCTCATCAATCATGTTAAACCTTTTGGTCCTCTCACGGACAATGTTGAAATCAATGTCCCCGGGAGCAGTTTTAAAAATGTGCACTCAACTTCAAATGTCATTTTGAAAAATCTTTGCAACTAGAAACTAAAGATCAAGTGTAATATTTGTATTCTAGAATACAAGTACAAAGCACTATGGAACGAACTTCCAAAGGTCTTGTCTGAGTAATTGGGTCAAGTGGTGGGTGATCAATTTTATCAACAAGCAAGATGAGAGGTCTCTCATCAATCATGTTAAACCTTTTGGTCCTCTCACGGACAATGTTGAAATCAATGTCCCCGGGAGCAGTTTTAAAAATGTGCACTCAACTTCAAACGTCATTTTGAAAAATCTTTGCAACTAGAAACTAAAGATCAAGTGTAATATTTGTATTCTAGAATACAAGTACAAAGCACTTGTCTCATAAAATTCATAAGCTAATTTCTTTATTTCTAAAATAAATGTGCTTCACACTGGTGCTTTAGAATGAAAGTGCTTGATACTTCATTCTAGTGGGCATTACATTTGTATTCTAGAATACAAGTCCAGAGAACTTGTATTCAAGAATACAAGTGCAAAGTACTTGTCTTCCAAAATACAATTCTAGAGCACTTGTTTTCTCTAAAACAAGTAGCATGCAACTCTATTTAACATATACATGAAACTAGTGCTTGTTTTTCATAACACAAACTTCAAACATAATTAAAAAAGTTTAGTTTCGCTTACTCGTTTCCTAGTAAGCATGGCATCTTTGAATTCATCTTGTCAAGAAGTTGGATACACTTCTTCTATTTTGAAATCCTTGCGTGCAAGCTTGAAAGCATATGTCTTCTCTTTGTCATTCACAATTTTTTTTTCTTTCTCTTCTACAAGGCAATATACAATGTCTTGCAATGTATTTTCTCTGACATCAACAAGACAACCTACCACTTTGAAAACACTTTCCTCATTGATGGGACCTTTATCGTCAACGACACAAAGAGATGGGAATCCCTGAGGAGGGAGACTCCTCCACCTCAACTGAAGAAGAATCAAGTACAGAGCTAGAGACATAAATGCCTCTAGCTTCAGGGGGAGGGCTAATGATGGTCGTTTTTCAAATTTTGCTCCATATCTCAGAGGCCACCGGGTCTGTTTTGCACTTCTACCTCTCAGTAGGTTGAGAAGGACCCGCCCCCATGGAAGCTGTTTCTATAGGGTTTGACTTGTTGGAATCCTCAATCATTAGGCTATATGATCTTTCTGACAAAGTGTCAGAAAAAATTTCCTCTAGAATAGATTCTAAAGGATGCAGCGGTCTTTGATTCACGCTTCCTTCAGTAGAGCGATTTCTCCCTTGATCTAAGATGCTGGGATTTATATTTTGGTACAATCTCCCTAATTGCAAATTCATGAAGAACTGGTATTGCAAAATCCAAACTGCGTTACCTCAGTAGCTAGCTTGAATTCCTAGTTTTTATCTTACTTGCTAGGTAGTATTCTCTAGTACGTGCAATCTATCAAAGAATGCTTGATAGCTATGAGTTTACAACCATTCCTGTTAGTTTTAGCTTTCAACGATAAAATTGAATGAGGTTTTTCAATGAAACACAATTTTACTTACAACATCAACAATCCAGGTCCAATTTCAATTTTGAAAAAGCCACCAGGTTCCTGGGACTACCTCTCTATGTGGTAAAATTTTGCTTTTGTTCTAGCCTAGAGGAACATGGATCGCGATCCATGTTTGGAAGGCAAATTGACTTTTCCTTGTACCATCAGGTTCAGCATGATTGGTAGGTACTATGGCATCAAAGTTTTTGGAACTGGACCTCTGGATATGAAGTTAGGTCAATTTTGACACTTTTCTAGAGTTCCTGCCAGTTTGGGCTTTTGGTTTGGTTTTTTGTATCCAAATTCAATTTTGAAAAGACCATTAAACTCCTCATGATGTCCTCCTGCTATGGTGCAAATTTTGCATCAAAATGTGAGAGAGGAACATGGATCGTGATCCATGTACCTCAATGCCAAAATGTTTTGAAACTCGACACACAGCTGGTTCTTGGTCTTCTAATGCGGGCTATATGGTTTTTGAGTGCTCTAGAGTTTTTTTAGATCAATCAAAAGTCAATTTTAGAGTCTGTTCCAATGGTTTACCCCTTGACCTGATTTTTGCCCTTTTGGTCCACTTTTGGACATTTTCTGATAAGAGTTCTTTGGGAGGAAGTACTTCAAATGTTATCACTTTTCTTCCTTTCCACTATCAACTCAAAATTCCAAAACTTCCTCAATTCTCAAGGTTTTGCTCTTCTTCACTCAATTTCTAGATTTAGATGATCTTTTAGCACTCTATTTTTGACCAAACTCAAGGTTCTTATGCCTGAGAGCCTGTTCTAAGCAAAGGAAATGATTTCAACTCATTTTGCCAGAAAGGTACATGGATCACGATCCATGTTGGACAGGCAAATTGGAATTTTTTTGCACAGTTTGTCTCTAGCAAGCTTGTCTATCCCCTTTTTAAAGGTTTTGTTGGGTTTGGTTCAATTTTGAATCTCTGACCATCAATTTTTCAACTTTCAGAGCTATGGTCTTCGGCACCAAAATAAGGTTTTAGACAATTTTTTCCTTGATCCTTTTGGCCCCGAATGGTGGTGTGAATTGTTACTTAACCTACTCCTATAAACTGAAAAAGATACACAAACATGAAAGAATTTAACAGTACAAAAACGACAACGAAGTGTGTGGTGAAACGGTCCTTTCCAAGCATGGAAAAATAAAAGAACAAAAATACTCTCTTGTACTTCACTCACAGCTTCCTTTGGTCATAAGGAGTAGCACTGGCAAGTCTCGGACTCCAGTCTCTACTAAGCACTAAACCTACGCTTAGCTGCTGATAGCCGTTTTTCGGCTTTCCATAATTGTCATAGTGAGCTACCTCACCCTACCAAATTCACCCAAACACTATGGCTATCCCTACCATTTCACTGTACATACGCGTGTGTGAGTTAGGGGACTTTCTCCATATTTTCTTAAAAACCCTCAGCTAGCTAGTCACTGGGATAGTTGAGCCAAAAAAAATAAAAAAATAAAAAATATTATGGCCCATTTGTGTGTAAATATTGCATTGTATATATGGCCTAAATATAGGGATTTTTTATAATTATTTTGGTATTTTATTTAAATAGTTATACTTAGGTGTGTGTTTTATTAAACCTGTATATGCCTTCTTTCATTCTCTTACACCATAAGTATTTTGCCAATGTGTACATACTCTAACCTCATATTTTTCTTTTATACAACTCACCCCCACATTTTCACCCTCATCCTCGTGAAAACAAAAATTGATTTCTACTCTCTTAGTCACGTTTATTATATTATTTACTTGCATACCTTTTCCTCTTTCACCCAAAATAATACAAAGAGGGACCATATCATATGATTTCAATATCTTTTCATATCCATAATTTCTCCATATTTTATTATTATTTATACTCATTATTCTAACACCATGTGCTCATTGAGCTAAAATCCATGAATAGTCCATACACTAGTCCCACCATGTATATATTGCTTTATTCACCAATAATCCTCCTCCATGCATATGTAAAGGGCAACTTGGATGCTTTGTATTATGATATGACAAAGGAGGGGCTCACTCTTGGATGCATTGTACAAATTCAACAAAGAAGGGGGCCACTAAAAGACTTTTGCAGGCATAAAAAACAGGCTTTTTGGTGAGATTTTGGCACCCATCTCCACTCCGAATTTGGAGCGGTGGTCAAAAGAGAAAATGTGGAACAAAAGCTGAATAGTCACCTCAAATATTTTGGTGATTTTTGGAGCAACCACCGGTGAGCTATGATTTTTTGAGTGGACCCCAGTCTGCCCACTTTTCTCACAAAGTAACCCATAGTCTTCTCTCACCTCCTTTCCCACTTCCACACACATACACTCATTCCTCTCCATCCCTCACTCAAACCTACAACTTTCATGGCTTACTTTATCTTCTTCACCATTTTCATCTCTCCTTACTCCATAGCTCAAAAGATTATCATCTCTACACACATATAGCTCAATTTCTCTCTCTAGAATCAAATTCATATTACCATAACCTCTTCATCCTTTCATAAAAGAGAACAAATCAGCAAATAACCAATCTCAAGCCCTCCAAAAGGAGGAGTTTGATCATGGAGAATTCAACTTCCCCATGGTCACAAGAACTGCACCGACAAAGTTCTACAACCGCTTCATTCATTGGAGGAGAAGGTGGAAAATCTCATTGACATCTTGTGGTTTCCACCAAATTGTGTATATTCTCATCCTTCTCTTACTTTTTATCATTGTATAAATCATATAATGCACCTTGAGTGCATATGCCATGTAATTTTACCCCATCCTACTAACTTCAAACTACTAACACTAACTGCTAACCCTTTTTTTTGTAAATTGCACCCACTCTATTCTACCGTGGAGTAGGCAACCTCACACAAAAAATCACTCACCTCTCTAGAATCTTCTCTATTTCACCTCAATAATTCTCTTCCCTTGAGCCCACATCCATGTGACTCAAAGGATAAGAGAGACCCACCCTCATTTAAAAAAAAGTAAAATATGCATAATCTTTGATTTCTTCAAATAAACTTGATTAGGTCTAATCCTAATCGGGGCTTCTAAAACCTATAAATATAGCCCTTGTCTCCTTGTAAATGATCACATGATCACACTACACCACACCATTCTCAACACATAACACACCACTCTTCAAGCCTAGTTGTGTAGAGTGTGTGCATTGTGAGTGCTCTATTCCATCACTACACATAGGTGCATGGAGAAGCTTGAAGTTAGTTATGCCATCTAGAGGAGTGAAGTGATACCATACTCTGCATCACACTTGTAGCCTACTCTTGTCCATAAATAAAATTCATAGTTTTGGGTGCAATTGTATGCTGCAACTACGACTCTTCTCTCCAAATTGACTTGATAAATTGGCTCATCAGGTGGTTGAAGGTATATTGTCCTTGAAGTCTGTTGTGTTATTTCATGCTTGATGGTTTGAGGGCTTGTTGAATTGTTTGCCTAAAAAGTCAATTGTAAGAGGGTGCTCGGTGAGAGGGCTCCCGTGACCCTAAGACAATTTGTGTATCGGCAACAAGGTCAAGTTTTGTGTTGTCTTTCTATTTCTCATCAAGCTTTGTGTGCATCTAGCCTTTAAGGCTATGACTGAGTTGCTCAAGTTGATTTGTGCTCTTACCTCGCTCTGGCGTGGTGAATGTTTGTGTTTGGTGTGTGTGTGGCTATCTTGCATTCCCCTCTCTTTGTGCGTTTGAGTATAAGGAGATATCACGTGTGTCCTAGTTCGCATCTACAACTAGGTGGTGCCCCTTTTCTTGTTTGGTTTCTGGCTGTGGGTTGTTGTTGTCTCTGATTGTGCTTGCCCCAGCCCCAATTGAGCAGCACGGGAGCCTCGAAGGGTGTTTAGAGGCCGCTCTTCTTGTTGCCCGCCCCGGACCGCCTCAATTTTGGTGCCCCCACGGAGGAATGACTTTGTGCTTATTGTTGTTGTATTGCATGAATGCTTGAATTTTAGCATAATCAAGTAGATTATATGAATAATGAAAACTTGTATGACCGAGTTTAATTTCAAGGCAACAAAAATTGATCTAGAACATGGTTTGGATTAGCATAACATAAGAAAGGAAAAAAACATTTTCACATAAGAGTCTAGAATTCATGTTGAAAGACCTTTCAAAACTTTGTGTAGTTAGTTGATGTCATGAGAGAAAATGATTGTTTGGAACTAATCTTTGTGTGGTTCTAGCATTGAGCGACTATGACACGCTATACCTTTGATGATATCCCAATCTTCTTCGGAAATCTAGAAGAAGATGTTGATGATTTTCTTGCTGATTTTAGAATGGTTTGTCATATCCTTGGTAAAAGGGATGACATTGAAAAAGGGATTTTCTATTGCTATGCCTTAGAGGCAACGCTGAGCAATGGTTTTGGAGTATGTCTTCTCAGATTGAAGATGGATATACCCAAATTTCCAAAGCTTTGAAAACTAGATTCTCTAAATTTCCAACAACAGAGACAACATGGGCTTCATTAGGGAGACTTCAACAACATGGTGAAGACTACTATGCTTATGAGGATTTTTTTTCTCGTCAATGGGCAGGATGTGGGTTTAGTTCTACATTTCCAGATTATGTAAAAATGGAGCAATTTATTTTGGGTTTGTCTCCTTTCCTAAAGACTAAGGTTACTTGTAGTGGACCCTCTACCTTTGAAGAAGCGGTCACTATTGCCCGAAGGAAGTTTCACAAGTACTTCTACATCAAAAATGGTTTCCATCATGCTGGAAGAACCAACCATCATGAAAGTGTTTCTATCAAGGATTCATCTCCTTTGCCATACTTGTCTTCTTCTACTCCGACAAATGTTGAAGAAGTTACTTACATACCAACTGATTATTAAGTGCTAAAGTGTGGCCAAGATTCAAATATGGAATCTCTTTCTTCTACCTTTATCACAAGCATGTAAAAATGGACACAAGATATCTCAAATGGCATTGATGATTCAATAATGGATACATCGACTAACCTTTTGGCGGAGGATCAATTTCTAGTCCGAGCAGACGAAGCTTTTGTGCAACATGACTCTATGGAGAATGAAGACCTTGAAGGTAACCTTGATCTTATGGAATGTTCTGAGAGTGTATCTTGTCTAAAAGAAGAGATTGAAGAAGAAGATGAAATCATAGGTGGGGAGATCATAAACCACATTGATCATAAAGAGATGATTGTGTACATGGAATGCCAACTCCAAAACAAAGTAGAAGAGTGTGAGTTGAATCCATGTGAGGATAATCTTCAAGAAGTGTTTGAGGATGTTGAAAAGCATTGGTATGACCCATGTATGTTAAGCATGGAGGAACCTATCATGCAAGAAGCCAAAGTTTTCACAAAATCAAACAGTAATCCGTCAACCTTTGAGGTGGTACAATGTGAAGAGTTACAACCTTGCCAAAGGGGGGGCTTAGACTGGGATGAAGAACATGGGAGAGTAGTAAAAAATAAAATCATAAAAGGAAACCAGCAGAAGGGTATCATTCTCTCCAATGGTGTTTTAGTGGGTGGCTCTTCATTCATGGGACAATCTTTTAGCAAGAAAATCCAAGCTTTTGAAGCCCCAATCATCTTCACATTGGGTTTCACCTCTTCAAAGTCAACTTCTCCTCTCTGTACATATACCTTTCATCAGGGGCACCATACCTTCTTAAGTGGAAGAGGACATGAATACTTGGTGATGAACGGATGTTTCCAAACCTTATTAATTTGGTTCTTTGGTGTATGGAGGTAGCGCATTGTGATGCTTCTGGTCTTCATCATAGATGAAAAACTTGTTGATTTCTACATGTGGATATTTCATCAATCAGTACCCAAATCTATTCTCTTCCAATGTGTTGGAAGCAATAGAAACCTTCATCTATTATCTACTTATGTGGTAAACTATTTGCAATATCTCCAATAGCAGTTGGAAGCATGGATCAAGCTTTCCTGAATCATGAAGGTCATAGAACTTTTGACTTGATGAGTCTACCCAGGTTGAATGAATTTTATGAGCTACAGTTCAGGAGTTTGCTCATACAAGCTCTTGAAGATCGTAGCAGATACATCAACTTTCCACAAGAGGAAGAGCAACCAATCTTTTATATCACATTCATAGTGATAGATGCAATGATGGATAACAATAGAATCTACAAGTTTCTTCAACCGAAATCAGTAAGTGATTCCATACCATACATCTCTCTTTGGGAAAGATATTTCAAGATCTTTGATCCTGGGGGGTGCTTATGGAAACTTTCTCAATGGAGGAGGTTTACTCAGTCACTTCATTACATCCTGCTATTGGCTCTGACAACTTTTCATATCACACAAGGTTTTTGAATCATACAACAAGGTTCTTCAAAGATGAGATCAGACAAAGAGAGACGTTACACAATCTACATGTTGTATGATCGGATAAATGGTACATGAATGTACCATTATCTAAGGGGGGGGTAATGATAGCCGTTTTTCGGCTTTCCATAATTTTCATAGTGAGCTACCTCACCCTACCAAATTCACCCAAACACTATGGCTATCCCTACCATTTCACTGTACATAGGCGTGTGTGAGTTAGGGGACTTTCCCTATATTTTCTTAAAAACCCTCAACTAGCTAGTCACTGGGATAGTTGAGCCCAAAAAAATAAAAAAAATAAAAAATTATTATGGCCCATTTGTGTGTAAATATTGCATTGTATATATGGCCTAAATATAGGGATTTTTTATAATTATTTTGGTATTTTATTTAAATAGTTATACTTAGGTGTTTTATTAAACCTGTATATGCCTTCTTTCATTCTCTTACACCATAAGTATTTTGCCAATGTGTACATACTCTAACCTCATATTTTTCTTTTATACAAATCACCCCCACATTTTCACTCTCACCCTCGTGAAAACAAAAATTGATTTCTACTCTCTTAGTCACATTTATTATATTACTGCTTTACTGTTTGTGTGTAAGCGGAATGGTATCAAAAGCTGTGGGAGGGATTTTCTCGTACACTGAGTCACTCACCACCTAAGGATCGACTTCCCCGACTGCGGCGCCAATGTTAGCGGATCGCCGCGACGGACGTCTGCAGCATAGTTTTTTTGTACTAACATAATGTCAATATGCAAGGAAGCGACTCGGGATGGGACACGGAGACTTGATGAGCGTGTCAATCTCACCAAAATGAAATCAAAGGGCTACTCATACTACAATAAAAGAAAATCAACCTCTTCCTAGTTAAAGAATCCGTATGCGTCCAATCTCATCGCTCTAGGTCATCACGCCTTTTCGGCATCCAAACGAATTCGGAATGCAATGAAACTTAAGGAGAGGTATTACAACACCTAGGGGCACAATTCTACCAAGTTCTGCAACCATCTGGGAAGGCACATAAATCACAATCCATACAAACAATATGTAGAAAACTAAACAGAACTATACAGAAAGGTCTCCCCTAGAAACACTTATCCAAGGTCAAAACATCAAAAAACAACCATTTAAGACCCCAAATCAATGCATTTAGCTCATAAACAATGCAGCGCAAACCACAATAAAATTGAAAATGGTTACACTTATATTGTATAGCAAGAGAGAAGGAACACAATGTGCTATTCGAAAAAAAATTCTGATTACCAGTCCAGGTTAAAAGTGGATTACAAATTGTAGCAGCAAGAGGCTTCTCACAGTGAACTTTCAAAACTCCTTCAAGCTAATGATATCTCTTTTGTCTAAAACTAAGGGTTTTGACTTAAAGGCTAAGGAGACTTTCCGATGGCCATTCGACCACTTACAAGGGGTGTAGACTCAGAGAGGCTAAGAGGGCATGACCGAATATATTACAATTACGAATCCTCATTAGCTGAATTACATCACTTGTTTTGAAAAAATGAGCAAGTACTACAAGGTTTGGTGTACATCCGCCTTGTACGTGTCAGTCCGCTGTGTCCACCAAAAATATATGAATTCTTGGTACTCCCTTTTGGACTTACCAATGTGCCAACTACCTTTAATCAAATGGTGGAGAGGCTCTTTATACCTCATCAAAGTTTCATGGGAGTGTTCTTTGATGACATTATCATCTACTCTAAGTCTATTGAGGAACATAAGCAACATCTCCAACATCTTCAGGTAATACTTCAAGTTTTGAAAGATATATATGCTTTATATTAATTAAAAACAAAAGTGAGGTTTCCTTAAAGAAGATTCAATATCTAAGTCATAGGGATCCAAATTCACCCTAAAAAATTGGAGGTAACAAAAGCATGGCTTATACCAATGAATCTACATAAATTGAGAAGCTTTATAAAAATGGGTGCATACTATAAATGCTTCATAGAAAAATTCTCATTCATAGCACGACCATTGTATGACTAAAAAGAACGTTAAAATTGTATGGACTACAAAAGAGAATGAATCTTTTGAATATCTTAAAGTAAAGATTACCTCTTAACCAATGTTAATATTACCAAACCTTGCAAAGCCTTTTGAAGTCTAGTGTGATGCCTGTGGGCAATGCCTTGGAGCTGTATTGCTTCAAGAAGGGCATGCCATAGCATGCAAAAGTACTGTGCTTGAGAATCTATGTGTCTACTTGAGACCTTCTATCCACCTCTGAGCTTGGCTGCATTGTCACCCATTGTCACCTCTTTGTAGTTTAGAGATGGTACATGAGAGAGAGAGAGAGAGAGAGAGAGAGAGAGAGAGAGAGAGAGAATGACCAACATGTCTTTGGAGGGACCCCCTTTTAGGAGAGAGGGGGGATAAATTGGTACCCACTAGAACAATCTTAAAAAAAAAGGTTGAATTTTTTGATTTTATAAGAGATTTTCTTTGTAACTTTAAAATTTTAATTTTCACGATCTCTAAGCCTACAAATTTGACCACTCACTTGTAGGCCCTTCCATAACCACCATTTCAATCCACATGGCATCCACCCATTTTCCCATTTCATAATTCAAATTTTAATCCCATGGAAAATAAAGAGGCCCTCTTAGACTCCATTCCCTTCCGAATGTAGGGCTATGGGCTATAGCCTATGCTTATGTGTAACACCTCTTGTCTTCTAGGATGAATATGTGGCATATATAGAACCATGTTGTAACATGTGGATAAGGAACCTAAATGGTGTGGGTGACCATGGGGACCATTACTAGAGGGTGTGGACTCACTTAGAGATAGTTAAGAGGTCCCTAAAGTGGGTTGAAAAGTCACCCATGAGTTCTCAAGTGGGTTTGAGCTGATTTTGGCCTTCTATGTGATGTCATCCACCCGTCATCCATGATGCCGAAGGAGATGCCTACATTAGCCCTATATAATGAGCTCGTTAAAGTATTTTTTTCTATATTATCCTCCATTCGGGAGTACTTCCAAGATTAAATTCCCTGTTTCAAGCCCTTCAACCTCTAAAAACTGAGAAGATTAGCACCATTAATCTCATTTTCAAAGCTCATGTGTGTAGCTTCCTGCAAAACCAGACATAAAGTTTTATTTTGTGAAATCCTCACACAACCAAGCGTGGAGGACCATATTATTAGCTCACTAAACTTGGGAGCCAATCTTCGGGGGAGACTGGGTGAAGCCTTATGCACTGTTTTGGGGCAAGCCCGACAGATGCTAAAAACCCACATCTTAACTGAGCAATGATGGGACACGATGACAAGCAAGTGCAATATCATAGTAGGTGTGCAAGGTCAAGCTTAGGGAATTTTTGCTTACAAGAAAAGATTGTATGGGAAATGCCTCTTGAAACATGCAAGGCAAGTTGGATAGTTGGAGGCCATGTGGTCAATGATAGAAAGGAAAGTGGGTGAGAGACTAAGTGTAGTGCTTGAAGGAGGCTGAAAAGTACTATTTTGTAATTTTTTTAACAAAAAAACATTTTCTATAAAAATGGGCCATGCAGGACAAGGAAAACGTCATTTTGAACATTTTTGTGTCTCACGCACATAGCCCAATCCTGCATCTATTGAGAGATATTGAAGTTTTCGTATACTATATTTTAAGAGAATTTTAGGAAGAAATAGAAGAAGAGGAAGGGAGAAGGGGAAGCAGGGGAAGAGAGGGGCTTATTCTTCTTCTTGGATGAGCTCTTTCTCTCAGATTTTGTGCAAGGAAAGCAATGTGAAGAGAACAGAAGGAAGAGTGAAAACAAAGTATAAAAGAGGGAACCATGGGTGAGCTCGACAGAGAAGGACAATGGCTGATGTTTGAGTTAGGTGCCAGTCTATGTTGGCTGAGTGGCTCGAGTGTATGCGGCTATAAGGGCATGGACATGCATAAAGAAGAACCCAAGATTGTGATTGATTGGAAGCCAAGCAACGGTTTTGATTGACTGTCAATGTTGGAGCTTATGTTTAAGGCTTAACCCAAAGTTGTTGAACATCTTGGTGATTATTATAGGTCAATTCGACCATTGGATGGTGCTTTTGTTGCATTGTTTCTCATTATGTGCTGTTATTAATCTTCTGATATCTACTAAATATATGTTATCTTCTGCAAATTAGCCTCTAATGGCACTTAAGCTCTCGTATTAACTTTCCAATATCTCCTACCATACCATATACACTTATTTTTGTTTTTTCTTCTCTCTTCTCTCAACTCTCTCATAGTCAAAATCTTGAGAATTTCTCGGTCTTTCGAAGAACCATGCACTCTGACAAAGGGTCTGCAAGCTAGTATTCCACATGCATGGCATCCAAACATGGTTGAGAACCTTCAAGACATTTTAGGATCCCGTTTTTGGGTCTCTCCCTTTAGGGGCCCCCTTCACATGGCTAGGCGCCATCAATTTCAATCAAGCCCTCAAACCTCAAGCCTTCTAAAAGGATCAAAGCTTCAAAGAAAGGCATACTCAAAGGATCTAAGGGACTTCAAAGCTTCAAAAGACTATCATGTAACGCAAAGGACCAAGCCTATTCCTTAGTGAAGGGTGACTTCACATAACAATGAAGAGGTACTTCATAAAAGAAGTAGTCAAAAGGAAATTCCTACTTCTCTGTCCCTCTCTCTCTAATTACAAAAAAAATAAAAATTAATTCAAATTTATGCACCCAAGCACAACATCTTGAAATACATGTCGATTGATATTGTGCATTTGTAAGGAGTTCAGACATTGGTCTTGGCATAAAAATCCAAGTGCTAAGACTGCTCCAAGGTGCAATGGAAGATAAGGGAATTAGAAAATTTAACGATAAAAGTTTCCACACCTAGCATAGCAAGTTAAAAGGGTACTTAATGAGAAAAGGGTTCTAGAGATTAGTCAAGCTGGCAATCAGTGATCCCTCATCTAGTGATGGAGCACATGCGCATACAAACTATGAGCGCAATTCAGGTAAAAAGTGAGCAGGCATTAAGAGTCACATAATCACTACACTACATAACAATACTGTACATTTCACTAACGCTTTTGAAATCTCATTGGCCGCATGGGAGGTCCTAGAGAAAAAATTCGGAGCTAGGAAAAAGAAAAGTAAAGTGGGTTTTAAAAAGGATCTCTATTAATTACACATGAACCCCAAAGAGAATATTGCAAGCTTAATCGATCGCATGAAAGTGCTGAATTTCCAAGTCGATGTTGGTAAGTCCGGCTCACCGACACGTGGAAGTGGAATTTGTCAGCAAGGTTGTGTCGGAGGAGAGCATAACTGCTCTCTCATTCACTCACAATCTGAAGCTCTAGGAGAATGCTATAATTGGAGAGAACTATTCTGTGTGTGTGTGTGTGTTTGTGTGTGTGATACTCTAGTGTATCAACTCAAGTGCTACACACACATGACACATTCATGTTGCTACGCGTATGTGTGTGTGTTACACACACTTTGCCTACTTACTTTTGAGTGATTGTGTGTGTGTGCGTGCGCATGTACATATGCATATTTTTGTGAGTACAAGTTGTAGCATCAAGTAGGGTTATGTTTTGTGCTTCTTTTTCTTGAATGTGTCTGCATGTGCACAAGAGTGACTTTCCAATTTGTGCAAGAAAAAAATGAGTTTCTTTAAAGCCAAAATGAAAAGTAAGGTCACCATTCCAGTTTTGAGGCTTGGGTGAAAGTCCCACCCAATCATGTTGCTATGTGTGTCTGCTCGCGCACGCACACACGCTTGTGTGTGCGTGTGTGTGTTACATCCACTAAAGGCTTACTCCCACACACTTGCACTACAGCAATACCTACCCATTGCATTGACTTTTCCCACTACGGCTTGCGTTTAATTTTGAATTTTACTTAAATTAAGTTAAAGATATCTAGTTTTACAGTATGCTTAGCTTTTCCTTTACAAAGTTTCAATTTGATTTACTTGTGCTACATGTAGGAGGCACCACCTGGAGGAAATTCAAAAAATGTTAGTATTAATTTGAAATGGAAAAGGAAAGGTTGAGAATAGGAGGATTGAGAAGGAGAGAGGCAAGGCACATGGATACCATGCGTTTCTTCTCTCTCTCTCTCTCTCTCTCTCACACACACACACACACACACACACACACACACACACACACACACACACACACACACACACACACACACACACACACACACACAGGTAGAGATGATGGACAAGAGGGGAGAACAGAGCCCCTGTGTGTGTGAATTCGTTAGGCGATGCTGCTGCGCCAAGGGGATCTTGCTATAGAGATGGAGATGCGTAGACCTCTGTGCACAAGGCAATGGAGAAAACCATGCGCATGGGAGGGGGCATGAGGCACAAGGGCGAGGGAGGAGGACACAAGGCGAGAGGTCCACGTGAGCAAATATTCTCCCTTAATAGATTTTATTTACATGAGAACCAGTAGGACCCCCATAATCTCCTTTTACAAGGCTTTCTATTTCCAACCTTTTGATTCATGCAGCGCTACCCTAAAGACTAAAGATCTTACAAACTCACCTTATGCAGACCTCTTGCCCACAAGGATTTAATATTTACGTAATTACGTCAAATTTTGTGTGATCACAAGGTATTATTGACACATTTACATGAGCAAAGTAAACGTAATGACACAGAACCCGGTTAATGGTGACCTGCAAACCCACAAAATTCTTGCCGGGCTTTTTAGTATCCCCGGCGGGCCCGTCGAGATTCACCATTTTCCCTGTGGGCCCATCAGGGATACTAAAATGCCCGGCAGGCTGTTAGAAGTGGCTAACAGGCTACACCATTTATGCACCAAGTTGTGGATGTACCATAGTGCACAGTATTTAGTTTTCATTGTATAGGGCTTGGGCTCATTTAGGAGTTCCAAAGTTGTATGAGTCTAGGCTAGAGAGCTCACTTTATCCCATAGTTGAAGGGTTTGAGGCCCAAAACTATAAAAGAGCCCTATGCTTAATGAGAGGTCATTCTTGAGTGGTCCTTTTGAGAACTCTCTCCCTAGAGAAGGTCTTGATGGCCTAGCCTTTGAGCTTAATGCCCATGCTTAGAAGGCTAGTGCTAATCACATGTAATTAGTGTAATCCTCTCTTAATTAATCTAGTCTTCATTATGCTGTCAATCATGTTTATCTACTTTCCTTCATTGTTTTGAAGTGTTGATCTTCTCTAATCTAACTCTTACTTATGCTAAGCTACTCCGATTAGTGGAGTCCTTATCTAACTCTCTCGATTAAGCGGAGTGGGCGTACTCGTGATTGAGGGATTAGAGTTGTCCTCTAATGGTGTGCTTGTGTGTGTGTAGGTTTAAGAAGCCTTGAGCTTAATTTAATTATGTGTGACTTGATTTGGACACCATGATTGGCATGGTTGGGGTGGTTGACTTGAATGCGATCTTGTGTGCTTAATCGTCAATGCATGTAATTAGAGTTGTGCTTGAGAGATTCCAAGATTAGTGTGTTTCACTTCGTTGCTTGATGTGTGTAGATGATTGCTTGAATTGATGCTTGATGTGCGATTAGCATTAGTTGTTTGGGATGATTTCTATTTGCATTGGAGGATGCACGCTCTTGAATCCTCTCAATCTTTGCATCCGATGACGCTCTCACACATTCTTTGTGTGATGCCTCCAAGCCCTAGCCGGGTCATGCTCTCTCTCTCCGGATTGATAGATTTGTGGGAGATTGCCTATGCTATGGCGAGCCTCCAACATTGGCGCCGCTGCCGGGGACGGGTTGCCTACGCTAGTGGAGTTGAGGTTGCAAAAGATAAGAGTAATTTGATTACCGATTTCTTGTAATTAGGTAGGATTTGATTTGTGTGTAGTGTAATTAGGTTTAATTGGATGTGTATAGAGTCATTTCATCCCAAAAACCCCTAAATTTTCTTTTGATTTTGCTAATTTTTCACTAACCTTCACTAATTTTGCATCCCATTCATGCTAATTTTGTGCTAATTGTACTAATTTCATGCTAATTTCATGCTAATTGTGCTAACGTAACCACTAATTTTGATTTGGAATGTATGCTAAATCCCCTTAATTGAGGAGGATCATCACTCTTAATTGCTCTAATCTATGCCTAATCATGTGATTGAGTGTTGATTTTGGTCAATTTTTTGATCAATTTTGGACCAAATCGGAGTTGCACACATGTGTGTGCAAGATGGAATTGTCGCGTGGAGCAAGGATTAGCTTGGATGCAATCAATTGTAAGTGGATTGACCTACTCCGCTTAATTTTTGATTGTTTAAGTTGATCCCATTGAGTTGCTAAGTCATTGCTAAAATTAGGTGTGTGTGCCTAATTGATGGAATTTATGCCTAATTTGATGAAATTGGAATAAAATTGGATGCCTAGATGCTTGAGGAACGGTAGTTTTGCATAAATTGTGTGTGCAAATCACTAAATTGATGCGTATGTGAGGCTATTCCGGTCATGGAGTAGGCCTAATTGCCAAAATTTGGGCAAGATTTGAATGTGTGTGCCCATTTTAAATAACTTTGATGAGAAGATTTATGGTCAAATTGAACACCTAAATGCTTGTAGATTGATGGTTTTGCAAGAAATGTGTGTGCAAGCATTAGGAATTGGCCTAATTTCGTTGCTAATTGGGCAAAAATTGGATTTGTGCACCTAATGTTTGTGTGTGTACAATGCTAAATTGAGTTAAAATTTGATCAATTTTTTGATTAAAATTGAATTAATTTAGCATGTATATACTCATGTATGTGTGATCAAGTGTGAAATTGATAAAATGCAATGAGTGTTTTAATGAAATTTTTGCACAAATCGACGGCCTAAATTTAGGTGTGTGTGCCTAATTAATGGCCAATTATGCCTAAATTGGGGATGAATAATTGGTCTTGGTTACCAATTATGATGATTAGTAGACCTAAAAATTGGTGTGTGCATAATTGATCGATTTGGGTTTTGAGATGAATGACTCAATTTGTGCATAATTGGGGATGATTTAATGCAATACCATTGAGTCAATTGACGTAACCAAATTGATTTGATAGGGTAAAAATTTTGCATTGAACAATGTGTCTATTCGTGGCCCAAATCGAACTACGAGTATAGCTATGACAAACCTAATTAGGTTTGAATGAGCAATTCATTTTGCGATGATGGTTAAATGTGCTTGGATTGGTCAAGAAGAAGCTAATCACTCAAAGTTTGTATAAGCATTATTCAATTGGTGTATTTGCAAACAAATCTTTGCGCTTTAAAAAATCACCCTTATGAAGTAAGATGGATGAGAGATTTTGAAGTTTTGAAGAGCAATTGACTTAATTTTCATTGTATAATCGAGTGTACATCTTGCTTTTATGTGTGTGTGCAAGGCCACATTATTGACCGCGACAAGTATTGGGAATGTGTACGAATCTCAATTACATGGGTATGTTGAATCAAGCATAAGAATGAAGGCACATTGTCAAGGAATGAGGACTCAAAATTCATGTGCTTATAACACAAGGGTGGACCTTCAAATAAAGCTCAAAAGTCTGTGTGTCTAAAGTGTGTTCAAAAAATGGTTAAATGGAGGAATAAGATCCTCAAACGTATGGTCTCGCATGACTCCACACACACCCAAAATAAGCTTGGAGACACTGTTATGCGCCACGTTTGGGATGCCCGGCTTCAAAGATGGCAGCTTTTCGGTTTGGAGCACATGACCCACCCACTTAGCTTGCCTGTTTTGGTGCACATGCGCATGCTCAGGCTTTGCTTGCTGGCCACCATATACTCACACACACACTTGTTTTCGGTTGCAGCTTTTGCTCGGCATTAAAAGTGCCACTGGCAGATTGTTTGTCCACTAGCAGATTGTTTGTCCAATTGCATGGCAAACCTCAGAATAGGCTTGAGCTCGTGCTCCACTTGCATCAGCCTCCTTTTAATGCCTTGGCTTGCATCACCCTCCAATAGCTTGGCGGTGCTAATGCTTGCGGAGTCCCTACCACAAATGGCGCACACGCCATCTCACACACACACACACAGGATCTCACTTTTGAACTCTCCCGCTGTGTCAGGGCGGAACCCACACGCAAAAAACGACTTTGGCAGTTGGCTCATCCCTCGCGCTCGCACATGCTGGATCCCGAGTCCTGCATGCTCTTTAGCCATGACCCGCCACGACACATGCACTCCTGCACGTAGTTTCCACCAACCCGTGAGGCACCACCTTGGGGTATGTATCCTTCACCACTTGAGGTAATGCTGCTCAGGCTGACGTGCTACAGATCCTAGTCTTGCTAAAGCCCACCGAGCCTGGTTTTGAGGCTTCAAAGGACGCTCACACTCATGCTCATGGCTGTTGTAATGCTATACACCGGTCCAAGCTGTTGTCTAGAGCTCCTGAAATTGGCGGTAACAGCCAACACACACAGCCGCCGGGGCATTTTTGACCCCTCCTTGTCCTCTGGACTCCTCACTGCCGAGTCGCCATTAAAGAGCAGTTCAGCAAACAGAAAAAAAAAACCATCCTTTTTTAATGAAAAAAATAAATAAATAAACAAGAGGAGGTTCACACCCCACATTTGGACACCTTTACATTGCATTGAATTGGCATTTGACCTCATAACGAAAAACAAAAAAATAAGACAGGATTTGTGTACGATTGGGTCTCACAAAAATTGCAGGGCTTCTGGTTCGTAATAAGAGTTTGATGCTTGGATTGATTGGATGCATCTTTTATGAATAGCCTTTTTGTGTGCTAAAATTGCTTCACGAGAT
Organism: Adiantum capillus-veneris; assembly: GCF_014529385.1. NCBI lineage: Eukaryota > Viridiplantae > Streptophyta > Polypodiopsida > Polypodiales > Pteridaceae > Adiantum > Adiantum capillus-veneris. The sequence continues at coordinate 44,803,540 of NC_140950.1, read as the reverse complement.
TGAGAAAAATCAAATTTTGGTGCATTTCATTGTGATGATTTTCTTATAAAATGCATAAACAGTGAAGCTTTGCGTATCATACCAACTTAATGTTGTTTTGAGTGTTAACGTTCGGCACGAAATTGAAGATATTGACATTGAACTGCATTGAAATGAAAATTTCATTGGTCACCGCAAGAGAATTGAAAAATCGTCTCATCATTTGATTTTCTCTTTTCCTAGATTATGTTTGCTCTGTTAAGCAAGGGCTTGCGCAACGGTTGAGCTGGTTGAGACTTTAGTGCTTAAATTAAATGAAAATCCTTGCATGGCACTAAAAATTGGGATTCTGCGAATGACCATGAGAGATCATGAAAATTTTGGGCTTATGAGTGATTGATATATTTTTAGTGCTTGCTTGGTCAGGACTTTGTTCTTGGACTTGAATTTGTCTGTTATATTTTATTGCTCGAACTGAATGAAAAATCATTTCAAAGCACTAAAATGAAGCTTGTTTGGTAGCCAAGAAAGAGCATTAAAATTTTGGGTTGTGGTTGAACATGAAAGTTTTAGTGCTTGTATTCATTGATAAATGCTTTCATGCACTAATGATTTGAATTGTTTTAAAGGGTGGTGGCAAGAGTGTGACTTCCAAATAATCCAAGAAGGGGTCATCATTGCAAAATTTGCAAAATTTGGCTAATTAGAGCCATTCCATATTTGGATTAAAGTTGTAATGCTAGCTCATAGCTTGGTCTAAAAATGCAAATTTGTTCATTTGAGCTAGTGTTTAGCCAACATTTGAGCTTTCAAGTACAAATTTGGCTAGTAAGAGCCATAATTTTCATTTCATCAAGTTGCAGTCATTTCTAGCTCATAGATTGCACTAAAAAATGTAAAATTTCATGTGAGCTAGTTGTTAGCCAACTTTTTGGAAATCTTTGAAATGTAAAATTTGGCTATCGAGAGCCACTATACTTCACTTCATAACGTTGCATTATTTTCAGCTCTTGGTTTGTTTTTAATTCATACTTCAAGTGAGCTTGAAACTAATCAAACTTTGGAATCATGCATGAGAGATGGTAAAAATTACAAAATTTGCTTATGTAGAAGCTAGACTTATCTCTCATGGTTGTTATGTATGCATAAATTTGCTACTTTAGAGCATCATGTGCATAACCAAAGGTATTTTTTTCCCTTGGGTTTTTTCCATTTTGCAAATTCGGGTATGCAAGACCCTAGCTTTAGGTATCCATTAATGTTTTTTGGTGTGATTTTATATTTCAATAATTGGCTTTTGGAGTTTGTGTTCACACTTAGCTTCAAAAAGCTTCTTTTGCAAATAAAAGGGATCAAGAGACTTCTCTACAAAGGGGATGCTTGCTCAAGGATGCTCAAAAGAAGCATGAATAGGTGTAATCCTTCCATGATTTTGCTCTTTGTTCATCTCTCCACTCTCTTGCTTGGTTTAAATTTTGCTTCTAAGCTATGGGTTTTTCATGTTCAAAAGCTAGGCATTGTAAAGTTTCAACACCCTACTTTGTGAAAATTAAACTCACCAAAAAATTAGGTTTTATGAATGCAAATCATAAGTAATTGGCTTTGACCTTAGGTTAATGTAGGTTCATTTCTTGCTAGTCCTAGATTCTTAGTGATAGTCGTAATATTCCATTCATTTTTGTCACGACCTAGGGCTATGATTAGGCTTTAATCTTTTTTAGTCCAATTGCCATAAATATCTCATAAAGGAAGCAATAAAAATGTGCTAAAAAATGAACCATGAAGCAAAGAAGTGTCCAAAAAAGTAGCAAAAATGCTACTAAGGCACATGAAAATAAAAATTATATGTTATGTTGTGTCTATGTGAGGCCTAGCGCCTTATTGACACTTGGTAGGTGAGGGGAATCACTTTGGCTCGCTTGGTCAAAGCCCTAAACCGATGCCTTGGGTTGATAGGGGTTAGCCATCGCCTTGGTAAGCTAGTAGGCTTTTGGAAAACCTTCTTGAGGGTTCAAGGAGCTGAGAGTCGCACCTAGACTTGCCTTGGGGTGGTAGCCTTGTGATTGTGCTTCAATTTTACAATGAATGACTAAATCAAAACTTCCATGAGCTTCAAAAAAACTTTTGACAATGTACTAATAGATTAGGAGCTTTTTTATAGCCCATAGACAAGATAGACTTGAATGATTTATTAAGATTGTTCACATAGTTTTTAGGCTAGTAGGTTTATGAACATTCATTAGGCTAGGGTCATAATTGATTACTTTTGTTTCATGCATAAAACTGAAATTTCAAGTGGTTTAATCTTCACAAAAGTGTGAGGATTTTTTTGCTTTATGTGTCTAGTTTTTGACTATGATTAACCCATCTTTTAGAAGCAAAAAATCACTTTGCATGATTGTTCATTTATGCTTCATGTTTTATTCATTATTGGTGGCCTTTGATGCTCATTACTTGTTCTTATGTTTTGCAGCTCAACATTTCTTCCTTGGACTTGCTTTCTACCATGTCACCGTGTCTTGCTTCACTGGCACACGAGGACGTGCGCCAAATTAGGAAGGGGGGAGTGTTAGAAGCGGCTAACAGGCTACACCATTTATGCACCAAGTTGTGGATGTACCATAGTGCACAGTCTTTACTTTTCATTGTATAGGGCTTGGGCTCATTTAGGAGTTCCAAAGTTGTATGAGTCTAGGCTAGAGAGCTCACTTTATCCCATAGTTGAAGGGTTTGAGGCCCAAAACTATAAAAGAGCCCTATGCTTAATGAGAGGTCATTCTTGAGTGGTCCTTTTGAGAACTCTCTCCCTAGAGGAGGTCTTGATGACCTAGCCTTTGAGCTTAATGCCCATGCTTAGAAGGCTAGTGCTAATCACATGTAATTAGTGTAATCCTCTCTTAATTAACCTAGTCTTCATTATGCTGTCAATCATGTTTATCTACTTTCCTTCATTGTTTTGAAGTGTTGATCTTCTCTAATCTAACTCTTACTTATGCTAAGCTACTCCGATTAGTGGAGTCCTTATCTAACTCTCGCGATTAAGCGGAGTGGGCGTACTCGTGATTGAGGGATTAGAGTTGTCCTCTAATGGTGTGCTTGTGTGTGTGTAGGTTTAAGAAGCCTTGAGCTTAATTTAATTATGTGTGACTTGATTTGGACACCATGATTGGCATGGTTGGGGTGGCCGACTTGAATGCGATCTTGTGTGCTTAATCGTCAATGCATGTAATTAGAGTTGTGCTTGAGAGATTCCAAGATTAGTGTGTTTCACTTCGTTGCTTGATGTGTGTAGATGATTGCTTGAATTGATGCTTGATGTGCTATTAGCATTAGTTGTTTGGGATGATTTCTATTTGCATTGGAGGATGCACGCTCTTGAATCCTCTCAATCTTTGCATCCGATGACGCTCTCACACATTCTTTGTGTGATGCCTCCAAGCCCTAGCCGGGTCATGCTCTCTCTCTCCGGATTGATAGATTTGTGGGAGATTGCCTATGCTATGGCGAGCCTCCAACACAGGCTCTCAGCGTTATATATACGCGGCCCTCGATCGAGCCCGCTGGGTGTATTTTCATCTTGCTTTCATCTTCTGAGAGAGAGAGAGAGAGAGAGAGAGAGAGAGAGAGAGAGAGAGAGAGAGAGAGAGAGAGAGAGAGAGAGAGCGAGCTTGCGACCACCTTTGCAAGTACATCGAGAGGAGAGAAGAGAGAGGGTCGTGTAGGAGTGCACTCTGCGACGGCAGCAACAGAGTACCTTACCACACGATCCAGGTATGTGTTGTGTGTGTGTATGCGTTGTGTGATAGTGTGCCTTTTGTCGTACTGCGTGGCAGTAATAAGGTACCTTACCACACAATGGGAGTGTGTGTGTAAGCTGTTCTACGGAACAATGCTTATCACGGGGGCATCACCTCGGCGACGCGGGGAAGATGGTGTCATTGTGGTAAGTATTGGCCCACTGTTTTGGTACTATGTCGGTAACACGGTGTTGAGAAATTTGCGGTCTTGCCAGGAAATCACCGGGCTTATGGCTGTGAGAGTTTGTGAGAGAACTATATGAAGGAGTTAAACCATAGATTCCATGAAAACTAGGGTTTGGAAAGAAGTGCAATCAAAGAAGACCCACTCTTTCTCTCTTACACTCATACACACAAAGAAAGAACACAAAAGAGAATGTCAAAACAACACAAAGATGAAAACATCAAGGCTATGGTCATATCGTATCATGGGTAATATAAAAGGGTTAATAGATGAGTTAATGGCATTCAATTTTGATTGACCAAATAGGCTACGAATTGTTCTTTGGAATTGTAGTTTTGTGCTTACCATAATATATATATTTTGTCTAGTGATTGGAATTAATTGTGTGTACAAATCCTCTTGGTTCATAACAAGATAACTACGCTTACGTCAAAAGAAAAGTTATAGTCTATGAGAGATAGTATAATGGGATCCGGCGATAGAAGTATTTCATTGAGCCTTTCTGGGCCAAAGAGAAACACTATACGTTGTTGAAAGTGTATTTTATGGCTAATCCTTACGTTAATTGTAATAGATCGTATAGAGTGAAAGCGATAGAAATTATCATCATGTGGATTATTCATCTAGGATAACCCTAGTATGTGCAAAATGTAGATATGAGAGAAGAAAAGGGAAGAGAAGGGAAGAGAAGAGAAGAGAGTTTCCCTCCCAAGCCCTATTCTTGCCCATAGGCAATAAGGATACTGCGGGGAGAAATGTACCTGTAGCAAGGAGAACCTAAAATTTGTAGACAGGATGAATTACTAAGAGTGAGAGTAGGTTTGGTTAAGGAGATGAGATTAGATATATATATATGTTGGAATAGAGATGAAAAAGAAAACAACAAGAAATCAAGAAAACATCAATGTAGAACACATCTTACTTGACAAACCCTTCGGCACCATTATTGATGGAGAGAGAAGAAGAGGGGAGAATTCAACTTTGATTGATACGCCAAATCCAAGACCTTCTTTGATTAGAGTTGATCTTCCAAGGATAGCATGCAAGAATGGCTAGTCTTCCTCTAGGAGAAAGTGTAGGCTTAGGCTTATGTTAATGGCTAAGTACAATTTGGCATTACTACTCACCCCCTCATGAATTCCTCTCATCAATGGCTTGAATGATTAAGTGGTTTTCAAGGAAGAAGAGGTTCCCTTTTATAGGTGAAGAGAACCCCCAAGGGTTTACAGAAGAAGAGAAGAGCCAGTGTGATCAGAAACTGGAAAAGTTGGAAATGAGCTGTCCCTGCATGATGTGGGCAGACTGGGCTCCAGGATTTTGATCATATCTCCTCAACCGTGGCTCCAAATAAAAAAGTAAAAATATAGGCAAAAACTTCAGCTCATTACCAACGACTTCCTTATTATATGCATTTTCCAATTTAGATTGGAACCTTGTGTAAAAAAATCATTAAAATAGGGTCCATTTCTGGCAGCAAAAGTCTTCCTGTGGTCCCCTTAGCCTAGACTTTCATTTGATTCCAAAGGACACCTCATGCCATATGAAAGCATGACATTGCTCCTTGACAAAGTTTTGTAATCATGCTTGCAATAATGCATTAAAATAAGTGTATCTTTGAAATCATGCCACCTAGTGTCCCACTAGGATTGGATTCCCTCCTAGTAGCTATTGAAAAAGAAATATAAGAAAAATACATAGAATATATATAGATTGGAAATTACCCTAGATATAGGATCTAGATAGGGTGTGAGATAATAATGAGATGGTAGAAAGAAAGAATCAATGCTTTTGGCCCCAAGTTAAAGAGGCGGAGCTATTGACGCTTTTCCCATAGTACTTTTTTATGGTAAAGTAAGAATACGTTACCCTTGAGATAAATAATAGGATGAGATAGAAAACTTATTGTTATACTTACATATGTATATGTACATTATAGGAAACATAATTATGTATCTAAAAAGCTACAAGATAGATCTTGTAGCATGTGTTCCCACTATGTACGTGTCACAGCACGACATCCACCCCCTCTAAACTTGCACATCCTCCGGTATGTGCCACATTTTCTCTTTGTTGTAAGATCAGTCCTCTTGTACATCTTCCTTGCTTTCTTCTTCACTGGATGATTCCAAAGATTCATCTTCACATGTGTTTTGCTCTTCCTCCTCGTCAACATTTTCTGGATCATTGTCACCTCTTCTCTTAAACATTTTGATCCTTTTTCCTGCAATGGGAATCTTTACTTCTGTACCATCTAGTTCAGACAAGCTGTAAGTAGCATTTTCATGCACATGCTTTACAACATACGGTCCAAACCATCTTTTTGAGAACTTACGCATGAATGTGTGCTGGTTGTCAAGGCTACTATCATACACTAAAACCCAGTCACCTTTGTCAATTTCTTTGCTCTTGAGCCGATGTCACTTATCAAAGTAGTCCTTGTTTTTCAATCTTTCATTTTTGAGTCGTTCTTTTGCTGCCTCAATGTCTCCAGGTCTTCTCTCTAGTTGCCTTATGCGCAATGCAAGAAGATCTTCCCTGCTAAGCCCCTCTTGCCAAGGTAGTACATTCCATGTGGGAATTGTATCTTCAATCGGCATCATTGGCTTTTGACCATACATTAGCTCCGCAGGCATGTAGCCATTTACCATCACCTCTATTTGCACACCAATAGAATACATGAGGTCGCTAAAGGGAGCTTTCACGAAAACAAAGAAGGGTGGAAGCGTTCAATTGTATGGATTGAAGTCCCACGATTGGCACAAGATGCTTTAGGTAATCTTCATAATCCTCATTCTATCTATAGATTGTGTGTATGACTATCAATCACTTTCCCTTTTCCTGATTTACATTGTAGTTCATTCTATCGGTGAGTATGTGTATAAGGTAGGACAAGAAAGTCAGGGATGCTATTTTCAAATTAGGAGAGCTAGTAAGGTACACCACAAGACTCCACTCAACTACACATTTTTTAGTTGTCAAGTCTCTGCTTTCGATTGCAAGCTAAAATTGATCATACCCTGAGTAGAGATCTCCCATTGAGTAGATTGCCCTCCCTGCAAATGCCTCTGCAAACTCATCCACAATTGGACCTGTACCTACATTTCTAATTGTCACCTTGTTTACTGGTTGCATATCTTGGATGAAGCGTAGAGAACCATTCTTCTTTGGAACTGTGAACCATTTGTTTGAGTATGGAGCACAAGAAGGCTCCAAGATTCCCATTTTGATTTTCTCATTCAGTAGCTCTACTAACTTTGGCAAATGAGCCTTTGGAACCGGAATAGACTGCAGATTCCAAGGCACATGAGGTATTGTGAAAATTACCATAGGAGCTACAATAGAAGCATCAACACATCCTATCTCATGTGGCTCAAATGCAAAAGCCTTACCATGCTTTCAAAGCATTTCTTTGAAGCACTTTGTCTCCTCCTGTGTTAGAAACTCCTCGCAACCAATCTGTAACTCTTGAAAAGACTCCTTTGTGAAGGTATGCCCGATATTTTTAGGATTCCTTAAACTTGGTTGCAAAGAAGCTTGCTCAATCTTTTCCCTGTTGTTGGGTGGTAAGGGTGAAGCTACTGGTTTCACCTTCTTTGCTACACTCTTGTATTTAGTTTCAACATGGACTTCTGGGCCAACTGTTTGGTTTTCTTTAAAGACTTCTATTACTTGATACATTTCCATAGAGCAAACTTCCACAACTTCATTTTCAAGATGCAAACTAGACCCCATTATAGCATCAAGCTCACCCATAGTATCTACAAAAGAAACTTTCTCACACAAACCCAAAACATTTTCAGTAGGCTTTAGCAACCCACTCTTTTTCATGCCTATTTGTACATTATGTACGTATTGCCTCTCACATCTCTTCAAATCTTCAAGTTTTGTAAAACATACTGATCCATTCCTTGTTACCAAGGAGCTCCTTGAGAAAGTTTCACCTATTTTTGGATCAGGCGAGACCCTTTTTCTTTCTGTACCACTGTAATCCCGCTTTACAATGGTACTTGGCCAAAGCCCATCATTTCTCTCTAATCATGAAACTCTTTGCTCACCTTTGGTAGAGGATGTTGTCTGAGGTTGTCACGATTTCTTTCATGGTTTACACAAGCTGTGAGAAATTGGACAGCTCATTTACCATCTTTGCTACGTATGCTAGCATATGCTGAACCATCATCCATTACCTTTGTTTCCATTCGATCTCCCACAATGTAGGGCTGTCCAAGGATGAGATGATATGAAGATATATCCTGTACAAAGAAGTTTTGGTCAATCTTTACATCACCTATTGTCACCTTCACACCTGGACATGCTACATACCATCCAGCCATGATCTATGTCCATCGGCCATTTGTCACCTTCACCGGATGAATTGTTTGCCACTTTTACCATCCAGCCATGATCTATGTCCATCGGCCATTTGTACTTGTTGTAGAGACTCTTTGACATTATGTTTATTTCTGAACCATGGTCAATCAATGCAACAAATGGCTCTTCAAGATCACCTACCTTGACCAAAGTTTCTGTAGTAGCCCTTGCCTAGTGACTTCGTGAATAGTAGCTCCTAGGAATATCATCAACTTCTTCATCATCATTTGAGAAATGCCCTTGCTTCACTCTCCCACTAGATTGGTAGCATCCTACCATAGCTCCATCATCCTCCTTATTTTGCAGCTGCATCCCTTGTGTCTTCGAGGTTTCCGCTTCAACCTATGGACGAGAAACTTTAGCAAGGGTTTGCCTCTTCCTCTTGATGATGTCAATGATCTCCTCATGGAATTCACGCTTTGCAATGCCAAGAACTTCTCCCAGAGTAAACTCAATCTTGCTATTCAAGATCCTTTCCTCCAAGAATTTCTTTAAATCTGTAGCAACCTCAATATCAGATTGTAGTTTATAAGTTGGGCCTTTTGTCTTACCTTTTGTTGGCTCTTTCTTCTTTCCTGTTGTAGACTCCTCCATGAGTAATTCAGGTGGAGATGCTCCTTGTGGTGAGGGTGCTTGAGAAGGCATTGAGTTGCTTCTTCCCCCACTTCTAGAAGCTCTTTTTGATGGTCCTTCACCAGCATTCTCACGTCTGCACTTCTCTTCTACAATTGCCTCATTTTGTTGGCATTTTGTAATGTAGGCATGCACTGACAATGAGTCCATTGGATCATTCCATCCTGTTTCTAGACGTATGCAATCACCTGCTTCATCTAGAATCTCTTTTGTAAGCTTTCCCTTTTTAGCTAATTGCATGACATTTGGCCAAATTTGACCATGATGGTCACTCACCTGTTCATCACTAAGATGCTCAATTTTTACTCCATAAGTAGCTGCCTCAACTGAAGAGGTGGCATGCTTAGTTGCCATATCTTCAACTAAGGTTTGCATTCCCCCCTTCCCAAAGTTAGTTCTCAAGGGTAGACCTGTCTCTCTTAAGTGGATATTACCATCCTTAAAAAAGACAACATCTTTTGACAAAGCATCACTAAAATCATCACAATCCCTTCTTACATGGTTTGTACTATCACACCAAATACATCTATTAACAAACCCTTCTTTGGGCTGTTGTCTTTGCCTAGAAAGTGGCCCTGACGGTTGGCCTTTTTCTTCAAGCTTTGCAAGCTTCACCTTCAAGTCACACATTCCCTTCACAAGCTCCCCTAACATGTTCTCTAATTTCTGGAGCAACAACTAGCTCAAAGCTTTGAATCATCTCACCTTCTGACACGCGATGCAGCTCCATCTCCTTCACATACTCGCGTAAGTACTTGGTTACATCTTTGCCATCGAACTGATCCATTCTATTGACGACTGCTTGTATGGCCTTCATTGCTAAAATGTCCCTTCTATCAATGGCATGTTGTTGTTGCATGAACATTGAAAATGCTTGAAACATTTGCATTGTTGTTGGGTCAAAATGCATACCCTATTGCTCAACATGATCACCCATGGTTACCCACAAACTCTCACCCTGGCAGTTTCACGTCGGGTTCACCAAAAATATGTCGATAAATTTGCGGTCTTGCCAAGAAAGCACCGGGCTTATGGCTGTGAGAGTTTGTGAGAGTACTCAAAAAAACTATATGAAGGAGTTAAACCATAGATGCCATGAAAACTAGGGTTTGGAAAGAAGTGCAATCAAAGAAGACCCACTCTTTCTCTCTTGCACTCACACACACAAAGAAATAATGCAAAAGAGAATGTCAAAACAACACAAAGATGAAAACATCAAGGCTATGGTCATATCGTATCATGGGTAATATGAAAGGGTTAATAGATGAGTTAATGGCATTCAATCTTGATTGACCAAATAGGCTACGAATTATTCTTTGGAATTGTAGTTTTGTGCTTACCATAATATATATATTTTGTCTAGTGATTGGGATTAATTGTGTGTACAAATCCTCTTGGTTCATAACAAAATAACTACGCTTAAGTCAAAACAAAAGTTATAGTCTATGAGAGGTAGTATAATGGGATCCGGGGAAGTATTTCATTGAACCTTTCTGGGCCAAAGAGAAACACTATACGTTGTTGAAAGTGTATTTTACAGCTAATCCATACGTTAATTCTAATAGATCGTACAAAGTGAAAGCGATAGAAATTATCATCATGTGGATTATTCATCTATGATAACTCTAGTATGTGCAAAATGTATATATGAGAGAAGAAAAGGGAAGAGAAGAGAAGAGAGTTTCCCTCCCAAGCCCTATTCTTGCCCATAGGCAATAAGGATACTGCGGGGAGAGATGTACCTGTAGCAAGGAGAACCTAAAATTTGTAGAGAGGATTAATTACTAAAAGTGAGAGTAGTTTTGGTTAAGGAGATGAGAGTAGATATATATATATATATATATATGTTGGAATAGAGATGAAAAAGAAAACAACAAGAAATCAAGAAAACATCAATGCAGAACACATCTTACTTGATAAACCCTTCGGCACCATTATTGATGGAGAGAGAAGAAGAGGGGAGAATTCAACTTTGATTGATACGCCAAATCCAAGACCTTCTTTGATTAGAGTTGATCTTCCAAGGATAGCATGCAAGAATGACTAGTCTTCCTCTAGGAGAAAGTGTAGGCTTAGGCTTATGTTAATGGCTAAGTACAATTTGGCATTACTACTCACTCCCTCATGAATTCCTCTCATCAATGGCTTGAATGATTAAGTGGTTTTCAAGGAAGAAGAGTCCCCCTTTTATAGGTGAGAACCCCCAAATGTTTACAAAAGAAGAGAAGAGCCAGTGTGATCAGAAACTGGAAAAGTTGGAAATGAGCTGTCCCTGCATGATGTGGGCAGACTGGGCTCCAAAATTTTGATCATATCTCCTCAACCGTGGCTCCAAATAAAAAAGTAAAAATATGGACAGAAACTTCAGCTCATTACCTACGACTTTCTTTTTAAGTGCATTTTCCAATTTGGATTAAAACCTTGTGTAAAAAAATGATCAAAATAGGGTCTATTTCTGGCAGCAAAAGTCTTCCTGTGGTCCCCTTAGCCTAAACTTTCATTTGATTCCAAAGGACACGTCATGCCAAAGTTTTGTAATCATGCTTGCAATAATGCATTAAAATAAGTGTATCTTTGAAATCATGCCACCTAGTGTCCCACTAGGATTTGATTCCCTCCTAGTAGCTATTTAAAAACAAATATAAGAAAAATATGAAAAATACATAGAATATATATAGATTGGAAATTACCCTAGATATAGGATCTAGATAGGGTGTGAGATAATAATGAGATGGTAGAAAGAAAGAATGAATGCTTTTGGACCCAAGTTAAAGAGGCGGAGCTATTGACCCTTTTCTCATAGTACTTTTTTATGGTAAAGTAAGAATACATTACACTTGAGATAAATAATAGGATGAGATAGAAAGCTTATTGTTATACTTACATATGCATATGTACATTATAGGAAATATAATTATGTATCTAAAAGGTTACAAGATAGATCTTGTAGCATGTGTTCCCACTATGTACGTGTCACAGCACGACAACGGCGAATCTAGTGTCCTTATGGTAAGTCAACTTCCCTTCCCCTTTCCCAAAAAACATATGGGCATCGATCGATAATGCGACTATATGATATTCGTATGCAGGCCATTGTTTTTCCTTAGATTTAGGCGGCACTCGATCGGTAACGCGGCCAATTGAGTGTCGTTTGTTAGAAGCATCTATTTTTGCATAAATGTGGTGTTCAGGTCGTTAACCTAGCCATACGAACGTCATATAATTTATATGTGCATGTGCAATTAATTTTTTAAGTATCAAGTATATGAAATACTTGGTCGGTAACGCGGATGTGAAGAGTATTTCATATACAAAATGTATGAATTATTTGATTTTGTTGTTTTTAACTGTCCATTTGAAACTATATACTAGGTAATCATCTTCAAAGAATACTTTATTCATCAATCATCGCTATTTTAAATGTTCCATTTATATAAATTACATGTAAAAAAATATTTGCACACAAATTGCATGTTTAATATTCTTTTTTAATCTTTTTAAAAGACTCTCAAGCATTATCGCTATTTTTGATGCTTCATTTATATAAATTCTCTATAAAAAATCTAAATGCACACAATATGCATGTTAAATATTCTTTTGTATCTTTTTAAAGAGCATTAATTATCATCGTTTTTTGATTGCTACATTTACATAAATCATTAGAAAAAATATGAATCCTCTAGGGGCCCTTTGGGATTAACACTACAAGAGGCTCTTCACATTAGCGACGCTCACACAGCGACGCTCAAAAAGAAAAATTCCCGGCGTCGCTATGAGCGTCGCTATAAGCGTCGCTATGAGCGTCGCAAATTTACAAAGAAATTTGCGACGCTCATAGCGACGCTTATAGCGACGCTCATAGCGACGCCAGCTGGGGTAAAAAAAATAACCGAGCGCGCCCAAAAACTCAGATCTCAGATCTGAGTTTTTCGGCGCCCTCAAGCAAAGAGCAGGTAACGCTCTCCCTCACTCTCTCTCTCTCTCTCTCTCTCTTTTTCTTTTACACACACACACACACACACACACACACACACACACACACACACGAGGAGAGGAAGGAGAGCCAGGTATGCTCCTTCCCTCTCCTCATTCTCATGTTCCCTTCCCCTCTTTCTCTCTCCCTCGCTCTCTCTCTCACACACACACATACACACACACACACATAGTGTTTTTGAGAGAGAGAGAGAGAGAGAGAGAGAGAGAGAGAGAGAGAGAGAGAGAGAGAGAGAGAGAGAGAGAGAGAGTGCAAAAACGCACACACATACATAAACAAAGAATGCACACACACATTGAGAGAGAAAAAGAGAGAGAAAGCATGCATAAACAAAAAACGCACGCATTGAGAGAGGAAAAGAGAGAGAGAACATGCATAAACAAAAAACGCACACATTGAGAGAGGAAAAGAGAAAGAAAACATGCATACGATCCAAAAAAACGCACACACATTGAGAGAGAAAGAAAGAGAAACTAAGGGAGCATCGTAGGAAACTAATTAAAATTAAAAGACCTAAAGATCTAGCCGACGAGGAGTTGAACTGAAGACCTATTATTCAAGAGAGAAATGGCATAATCAATCTATCATACTTGGCATGGGTGATAGAAAGGTTATACCATTTATCTCTTTTTATTGGCACAGACATCCACACACGCGCACACACACAGGAAGAATAGAGTTATAACGTCGTAGGAAACTATCTTAAAAGACTTTAAAGATTAGGTTATATGTAGACTTACATTAAATTAGATTTAGGTTTATTTTTAACTAGATTTACGTTTATTTAAGCTAGATTTAGATTTACGTTATATTAGATTAGATGCGGGTCTCCATAGACTGCGATGCCTGCATGAAGCGGGTGAAGAAAGCCCTCAATGGAATATAGGGTATTGCTGCCTTCACTCATGGTGGGCTCCGTCGATCCAAAAGTACTGGTGAAATGTCTTCAGAAGATAGGGAAGAAGGTGGATCTTCAGGGCGGCAAGAGTCACTACATCCCCGACACAATGACCATCTAGACAACCTCTAGTCATTAGACTTACGTTAAATTAGATTTAGCTTTATTTTTAGTTAGATTTACGTTTATTTAGATTTACGCTTATTTACGTTAGATCGATTCCACGCAAGAATTACTTACGGTTTAGGGTTTAGAGTTAGACGAACAGTGAAAAGATCTACTGTGAAAAGATGTTAAGATGAAGTGAAGTGCTACAGCTAGAGAAGAGGCAAAGGGATTTTGTCCACTACATGCAATATCATGTAGACGTGGGTGTCTAGATTTCTTGTACCCACAAATATAGGTATTGACCAATAAAGACGAGATTATAACCCGGTGGTTCTGATCTCCGTGCACCTCTAGACCGAGGTGTGCGGGGATTGGACATGACTAGAGAATGTGAGGTAAGAGAGAGAGAGAGAGAGAGAGAGAGAGAGAGAGAGAGAGAGAGAGAGAGAGAGAGAGAGAGAGAGAGATAAGACGAAGAATGCCAATAGAATATTAAATTTTTTGTCCAGGTTATAAGTTTTTTATCCTCATTATGAGTAGCGACGAGGATGTGGGACCGTCCAACCGAAACACCTATCTCTCAACGAGGGTCTTATGTCCTTGTAATCAATGCAAGCATGCTGTGCGACGGACAAGACGTGTTTCTTTGCAGCATGTTCGCAAATTTGGCGAGTTCGATCCATCTATTATAGATCGAGTTGTTGCCAATTATAACTCGTCGGACTCTGACGCTGGCCAACAAGCAGCAATCTTGCAACCCAATAGACGTATTCGCAGGCGCTTTGGTCAAGCAGCATATCTGAGGCCACAAGATGTAGCCTCTGACAGCTCGGGGGATGATCATGCAGAGCACATTCCCAACGAGGCAATGTTTGAGCCCGAGATTGATGAAATGATCGAGACGATCATGGATTCAGAAAGGCTTATCTATGATGATATGAAAAGTGAAGCTGATACATCATTGTATAATGGAGCACGTATGTCTAGATTGAAAGCACTCCTGGTTCTTCTCAACATGCAGGCAAAGTTTGGATGGAGTGACACTAGCGTCACAGCGCTTTTCAGGTGATCTATTACAATTAGTTTACTTTAATAGAACTCTAAATGTATAATGATCTGATAGATTTTTACACGACTGTATCATATTTTTATGTTGTGTAGATTGCTGAAAGAGCACATTCTACCAGCTGACAATGTGATGCCAGATTCCCGAGATGAAGCAAGAAAGATTTTGCGAAACTTGGGGATGGATTACAATTCTATCCACGCTTGTCCTAATGACTGCATTCTTTTCAGAGGGGAATACACAGACATGGAGAAGTGTCCGAAATGTGATTCCGAAAGATATCGAGTAGATCTCCACGGGACAAAAATTCCACAAAAGGTTTTGCGACATTTTCCTTTGCTTCCTCGCATCAAGCATTTCTTCGAATGTAAGTCCATGGCCGCCCTAGCATCATGGCATGAGGAGAATAAATCTTCGGATGGTGTGCTACAAATTCCTGCAAATTGCGCAGCCTGGAAACATATAGATGGAACATGGTCGGATTTTGCCAGGGAAGCTCGAAATTTGCGCTTAGGCCTGGCTATGGATGGCGTAAATCCATTTGGTCAAAGATCAACATCTTACAGTGTATGGCCCGTTGTCATCGTCAACTACAACATTCCCCCGTGGTTGACTACGAAGAAGGGGCACCTATGGCTAAGCTTGATTGTGCCAGGGCGATATAAAGTGGGGAATATGGATGTGTATCTTCGTCCACTATTGGAAGAGCTACAACAATTGTGGATTGGCATAGAGGTGGTGGATATGAGCCGACACACAGGACGACGGAATGCTTTGATCAGAGGTATTCTAATGTGGGCCATGCATGACTATCCCGGGCTAACAGAATGCTCAGGTGATCTATTGACACTCCTCTCTCAGACACTGTAAATCTTGTTTTTCCCCATAGTTGATCTATTATCATGTGTATACATGCAGGGCTTCAAACAAGCGGATACAGAGCATGTGTCACATGTGGACCTAGACTGAATGCACGTAGGGCACCCTCACTGAAGAAGCAAATCTACGAAGGTCATCAAGCGTATCTTCCGGAGAATCATGTGTTACGCGACGGCTTTTTGGGAAGAGAGCCACCAAGGATGTCTGCACAAGCATGGTTAGAGCAGAAGGAGATGTGCGATGACGGATTGCCTCCAGGGATGAAGAGACTATCTCTATGGTACGAGTTACCATACTGGCCCCGACTCGTGATCAATCACTTGCTCGATCCAATGCACATATTCAAGAATGTGGGTAATCTACTATGGGACCATTTGACCGGCAAGAAAGATACTTTGGGAGCCAGAGTTGACCTTAGAAATGTGGATCGTATGGAGCAATATTGGCCGCAAACAGCGTCTGATGGATCGATAAAACTTCCTAAAGCACCATGGATTTTCACAGGAGCCCAAGAACGCAAAGTAAAAGAGGCCATTCGATCTTTGCGGACCCCCACTGGCGTAATGCACTCGCTCCGAACGTGTTTTACTAAAGAAGGAAAGCTTACCGGTTTAAAGTCACACGATTGGCATAAAATGTGTCAGGTACGTTCATAGTGGACTTTAATATCATTGCATAAAATGTGGACTTTAATATCATTGCTGCACATACTTTACAGTTTATTTTACCGGTTGCCATTGAGGGATGTTTGTCTCTCGACATCCGTAACACAATCTACAAACTTGCAAAGCTGGTGCAATGGATCTCACAAAAGGAGATCGACGTAGACTCCATACCATTCGCCAAACTAAATGCTGCGGAGCTTGTGTGCATGTTTGAGAAACATTTTCCTACTACAATGCTAACCATTCAGGTGCATCTTCTTATTCACATAGTTGATGAGGTGGAAATAGCTGGCACAGTTCATTCCAGATGGATGTTCTTCTTAGAGCGTTTCATGAAAACGCTTAAGGGATATGTGCGTCAAAAGGCACGTCCGGAGGGTAGCATGGCAGAAGGTTGGTTGGTATCAGAGTCCCTAGTGTACATTGGAGAGTGGCTAGACGGATTTGATAAATCCCGGGACACGCTATGGCGAACCATAGATGATGAGCGCATATCTGGGATTGTCATGTGCAATCTCGGTGTTGAGAAGAAGATGACGGAAGATCTAGAGGCTAAAATCAACCGATTTTGCATGCTTCACAATCCAGTGATGCAAAAGTGGATTTCACAATATGAGGATGCAAAGCAAGAGCGACAAAGGGCACGAATCGAGTGGAGACGGGGAAGACGACCACCGATGCACTATCCAGCGGTTCTGGAGAGCCTACCAACCTTCATGAGCTTAAGATGGTTGCACAACCAATTGAAAAGCGCACAACAATGCGGTGACGAAGTGACTGAAGAAGAGTGGGAGTACTCTCGGGGTTGCGCGACCAAGGTAAGTTTGCAATGTACGACTAGCAAGTGACTTTATTTATAAACGTTTGAACGGCCACTCATAATCTTTGTTCGTTGTAGTATAAGTCATACACAGCAGCATGGTGTAAAGGTCGACATTTTAGGGTGGAACGAATCGACAAAAAGCGTTTTACTCAAGATTGTGGAATCATGGCAAAATTTGAACAGTCTAGTCGACGACGTTCCTCTGATGCAGATCCCGTGGTGGCGGAACTCACTTACTTCGGCACGCTGCAAGAGATTTTGAGGATCGATTACAGAGGATTTTTTGTCGACTTGTTCGACGTGCAATGGTTCAAGATAATCATGGAGGGTCGAAACGCTACTGTGCGTAGAGGAGAGTCTGGTTTTCTTGAGGTGGATTCTACTAAGAAATGGACTGACCTAAGAGACACTTTCGTACTACCCGAGCATTGTGAACAAGTAAGTATATAAATAGTTAACATCCCCCTTTTACAAGTTATGTGCTTGAAAGCTCTCATGTAAGTTATGTGGCTCTGGCAGGTAGTATTTCATCCTACAAAGTCTACATCAAACTGGTGGTACGTCATAGAGGTAGCCCCTCGTAGTGCAAGGACGTATGAAGGCTACCATGTGCCAATCACAACGACATCAATGGAGGAGATCAGAGAAGATGCTCAATCAGAAGCCGCTGCGGTGGTGCCAGACGAGCATCAAGATGCTACTACTCTATATGGGGTGCATGCAGAGGAGCTACAAAATGAAACAGAGGATATGTGTTTAAACGGAGAGCTCTATATAGATATAGGAAGTTATGCTGAGTTATGCGAGGATGAGAGAGAGATCTCTTAAAGCCACAAATATTGTATTTGAACAATTTTGCTCCGTGCTGTAAAAGCTCTAGCTCTCTAAGTAGCTTCCATGGTGTGTAACGCTCTTTTCTACTCGCGCTCACATCTTTTGATTGAAAATTCTGAGTTTTCGACTTGCCTCTTCTACCACTCGATTCATTGCGTCATTGTATTTATATGCGTCATTACGTCATTGTATTTAATGGTCTTTGCGTCATTGTCTACTCTATTCATTCAATATTAAGTTTAAATATTCGTGTGTTTAATGCAGGTATGGATGATGAGGAGTTTCTTTCTTCTTTGTCACCGCAGCAGAGACAGTGGTACGTGGAGCGTCATCGCTCTGGCGCATCATCGCGCGTTCCTACACCATCCGCATCTCCCTCTCTTTCGGAGCATTCGGCGCGCTCCGAAGCTTCGGCGTCGACGAGACGAGCGTCACACTCGTCTAGACACCGGCGCTCTAGTGGTGGCGGTGGCGGTTGTTGTGGGGATTCCGCCACCGATGCCTCCACACCGCCTCGTGTTCGACGAGGCTCTTTACCCTCCCCTTCTTTGCCCGCCCCCACACCAGCCACAGCATCGCCGTCTACGCCAGGTTTTGCACGGTTGACTGTTCCTAGAAGCTACACACCTCTACCTACTCCGCCAGGAGCCACCCCACTCGACACTCCTCGCTTCGGCGCCCAGACGCCGATGGAGACACCTGACGTCCGTACCCCCATCGACACGCCGCTAGAGACCCCTGCCGGGACACCCAGGTTCACGCGTCACCGGCCAGAGGGCTTGCCTTACTCCGTCGACATCAGCGGCGGCATCATCATGGATGATGACGGCAAGAAGGTGATCTCGCGCATGCGTGGTCTTTGCTCTCAGCTGTTTAGACACTATATACTAAACAAATGGAGTGAAGTACCAAGTGATTTAAAAAATAGAGTCATCAGCATACTTCATGATGAGTTTCCCGTTCCAACACGGGATCAGCGCTTCAATGAAGACCTGATGAAGATTCGAATGCGCGAATACTGCAAACACAAGCGTTCCGAAGTGCAAAAAGCAATCAAGAATGGGTGGAATAGGCCAGATTGGCTGGCCAAAGAAGATTGGAAGAATGCGAAGAAAGCAGCGCGCGAGAATCCCGACAAGTGGAAGCAACAAAAGGATGCAGCCAGAGCGCGAGTAGAGGCAGGGAGCTCGCACCACTTGGGGAGCGGTGGATGGGCATCATTTGAGGCCGATTTTGTAAGTCTTTTCACATTGCTCTTTATGCATGTTCGATAGTTTAGGGTTTATGAGTTTTTTAGTTCTAACATAATGAAATCTTTGTATGTTTTGACAGTGGTCGATGACAGGACGTGATCCCACACCGTACGAGCGCGAGTACGCAGGCAGGAAGGGCTTAAACGCCCTGATGGACATTCTCAGTTCTCGCGGCGGCATGGTTAGTATTAGGGTTTACTCTTTTTTATTTTTTGTATTGTTTTATAAATGTCGTTATATGTTTATATTTACTGAAAACTGTCTTATTGTCTTTTTTTGCAGAATCCGACAGATACGCCGCTTGGACGCGATGAGACGTCTGATTAAACGACGTCAGTTTAGCCGTAGCTAGATAGCATTAGTTTAGGGTTTCTCATAGCTTATGTATCATGAGACGGATTTTATACGTCTTTTTGAACCATGTATATTATTACATTTGTCACCGCAATTCCTTTTGCCAATCAATTCTTTATGCCTATGATGTTGTACAATTGTCATTATTACATTTGCCAATCAATTCAGTTTGTCTATGATGTGTACAATTGTCAATTTTGCAAACAATGCGTCTTGTGGGTGACTATTTTGGGTCTATTATTTACCTTTGCACTTTTTTTAAAAAGTGAATCAAGTACAATATGGTTGATGGGTGGCAGGGCATTCAATGCCCTGCCACCAAAAAAATATTCTCTCAGGCGTCGCTATAAGCGTCGCTATTTATGGCTCTGTAGCGTCGCTATATGCGTCGCTATACTCTTCTGTGAGAGCGTCGCTATCTGCGTCGCTATAGGCGTCGCTATGAGCGTCGCTATATAGCGACGCCTATAGCGACGCCTATAGCGACGCCTATAGCGACGCAGATAGCGACGCTCTCGTAGCGACGCTTTTAGCGACGCCGGGGGTTATAAAAACCCAGTGTATTTCCGTCGCTAAGAGCGTCACAAGAGCACACAACCTCTTGTAGTGTAAGGTTAATTAGAGGCCAGCCAACAGGAAGAGAGTGGTGGACACACTCTATACCCTCAAAAAAGTAGGGGGACAAGGTAGCCTTACACCTCTTAATGGCCTCTTACCTAGTGAGAAGGTAAGGGAGGTGGCTAGGGGAAAGGGAGGGGGAGGGGGGGGGGGGACCACTTTGACCTTTTTCCCCCACTTTTTGGCCCGGATTTAAAAATACACTAAAAATTTTAAAATTTCAAATTTCATGTTTTTCCTCCTTAAAAGGTCCCCTAACCTATTTCATGGTCAAAAAAGTATTTTTGACCTCCAAAAGTTAAAAACGTGCACTAAAAAATTTCAAAAAATTAAATTTTTTCAAAAAATTTCAAAACATCATTTTCCACCCTCCAAAGTCTTTCCAAACCTATTCTATAGCTAAAAGTGATTTTCTCTCTCTACAAACCCTTTTCCAAGCTCTCCCTTCCCCTTGCCCACCACATAGTTCCACACCAAGCTAGCTCCTCTCCCTTCTCTCACCTCCATTACAGTATGAAACAAGATTCTCCTCCTTCTACTTTCATTCACTCGCACTACATGGAAACCTCTACTCCCGAAGGTGAAAAAAGCATCAACTCACATGACTTGCATACCACAAGAACAGGAGGTGTGAATAGTGCATGGGCATTGCAAGGATTCATCTCCAATATAAAGATAGAATGGTGAGAAAACTACCCTTGTAGCTTACATTCAGAGCTTAAGATCATCTCCATCTTTAAGTTTATCATGCTGGAGGGAATTAACCTCTTTATGGCTTTCAATGTTTAGGCTTCACACCTCATAACATTGGGTGGTGCTATTTTGTTGATGGCTTTGGTGCGCCATCTATAGTTTTGTAGCATGTGATTGAGTCTCACAATGTAAGTAAGTTGTGTTATCTATGGAGAGTCATCAAAGATTTTTCTTATAATTTATTCTTTGTATAGTTGTCATTAGATTATTAGAATGATATCATTTTGTACTTTATAACTTTGTGCTCACATAATCTGTTGTTTACTTACAGAGTCAACTTGTTTTGAGAGGACATGAGCAAGCAACCATGTGCAGAGATGGAAATCACCCTATTTTTGTTCCGTGAGGAACCTTTCACTACCGTGTTAAAAGATTTTGATAAGAATAGTAGGATTTTTGTAGAATCTTGAACCAATAGGTACTCTCTAGGAGCTCTTAGAAAAGCCATCCCTATAGTACTACTATCTTCCCTAGTGTCATAGACACACAAATACTCGTGTATATGAATCTCTAGATGAGAAAGACAAATACTCGTAAGAGAAGCCTAACAACAACAACATTGTCTCCATTTGTAATTATTTTTATGAGGCTGGATTCCTCTATAAATGCAATATAAATATTTCTTTTTGTTAAATGGTGTCGCACTGAGTGAGAGTATTTTATTTAGATTACTGGAGTTTCATACAGATTTGAGAAATATTGTTGATTTTTTTGGATATTATGATTTGTCTATAAGATGTTTGAAGTTTCAAGTCTTAATCATTCCACCATGAAGAAATTCATGCAATATTTTGATTTCAGTTTAATCACTAATGGTTATTCTTATTAAGTGGATCATAACCTTTGTCAAGATGTCCTCATTTGGGGATGTTGAATATATATCAATAGCAACATTTCAAAAGTTGAGAAAGCTAAATTATTGCTTTCCAAAATGTTATTGTTTCCATACTATTCCTATGCCAAGCTTGACTTAGAGAAATGACAACTTGAGATGGAGGTGTAGATATATAGGGGTGAATTATTATTGATTCTTGTTTCATCATATATATTATAAAGCCTTTGAGTTTCCACCTTTTTGAGTAGTGTTGACAAGTTTTTGGTATCAAACCTTCTTAAATATTCCTATTCATTCGCTATTGGTAGCTATTTATTTGGTATTGTTAAAGATCATACCAATAGCTATCACCTTGTGAATTTAATTGTTGAATTGCGGATTTGATTTTTACTATGTAGCTCATTTGGATAGAGAAAGTGTAAACATAAATTATAGATACATGCATTGTTAACATAGAAGATATGTATCACTCGAACCTATATAACTGCTAATCAAGAAACCTTTGGTCGGATACTATAACAATAGGGGTCACATGTGGTTTTAAATACCAAAGAAATGGCTTAACCAAAACATTTCCAAGAACACGAGGTGAACACAAGGAAGTAAGAATTGGCTCCTTGTTTGGTTGATTTCTAGTGCTAAATGTTCTGAGTGCACAAAATTTATGAGGCCTTTGACCTTGCGAGTTCACTAAAGTATATGTAACATAGCACATGTGTTCAACAGAAGGGAATTTATATTCTTGTAAAGTTACAGAAACATGTGTAGGTAAGGTCTATAAGGGCTACTTTCAATCCATTGTGGTGAACGGACATGATATAGGAAAATTTGACATAGTGAATACTCCAGACATAAAACACTACAACTCTATCTCATGGCCATACATTAAAACAAAGCCCCTATTTTTCATTTTGAAGCCCCAGAGACCCTCGACAAGAGGGACCACAACGACGCGTAGAATGCACATCCAGGCACAAATAGGGACCAATATATTTCCAAGAACAGGGGATGGACACAAGGAAGTAAAAAATGGTTGATAAGCATGATACAAGGTTTAGGTATCTGCCATTTGGGGGGGGGGAGGGGTTGCTATGAACACATTAAACTGCCCAGTTCTATCTCATGGACATGCATTAAAAAAAGCTTGTACTTGTCATTTTAGGGGCCCAGGGACCCTCAACAAGAGGGGCCACAAGGGCGCGCAAACTGGCCATCCAAAATTTTTGGATGGCCAGTTTGCGCGCCCTTGTGGCCCCTCTTGTTGAGGGTCCCTGGGCCCCTAAAATGACAAGTACAAGCTTTTTTTAATGCATGGCATGATACAATGTTTAGCTATTTGCCATTGTGGGGGGGGGGGGAGTTTGCTATGAATACATCAATTTGCCCAACTCTATCTCATGGCTATGCATCAAAATTTTTGGATGGCTGATTTGCGCGCCCTTGTGGCCAAATTTTGGATGGCTAATTTGTGCGCCCTTGTGGCCCCTCATGTTGAGGGTCCCTGGGGCCCTAAAATGACAAGTACAAGATTTATTTTTATGCATGGCATGATACAATGTTTAGCTATTTGCCATTGTGGGGGGAGGGGGGAGTTTGCTATGAATACATCAATTTGCCCAATTCTATCTCATGGCTATGCATGAAAAAAAGCCTGTACTTGTCATTTTAGGGCCTCAGGGACCCTCAACATGAGGGGCCACAAGGGCGCGCAAATCAGCCATCCAAAAATTTTGGATGGCTGATTTGCGCGCCCTTGTGGCCCCTCATGTTGAGGGTCCCTAGGGCCCTAAAATGACAACTACAAGATTTATTTTTATGCATGGCATGATACAATGTTTAGCTATTTGCCATTGTGGGGGGGAGGGGGGGGGGGGGGGGGGGGAGTTTGCTATGAATACATCAATTTGCCCAATTCTATCTCATGGATATGCATCAAAAAAAGCCTGTACTTGTCTTTAGGGCCCCAGGGACCCTCAACATGAGGGGCCACAAGGGCGCGCAAATCAGCCATCCAACTGATTTGCGCGCCCTTGTGGCCCCTCATGTTGAGGGTCCCTGGGGCCCTAAAATGACAAGTACAGGCTTTATTTTTATGCATGGTCATAATTCAAGTGGTAAGTTTTTTTTTGGTGTATTTAAACGTAAAAAATCAAGCGTGCGAAACTTTCACAAGGCAATTTAAGAGAACGACAATACTAGAAGGGTTAAAAGCATGATAAGAGAAAGAGAGAGTGTCTTGATATTGGCCAACGCGTTTCGACCTTCTTAGGTCTCATCAGGGCAATTGATACAAACTCTCTTTAGGCTTATATAGGTTTGAGCTTGGAGGAGCAAGTGAGTGAGTCACTGTCAAGCATTAAAGACAGGGCTTTTCAAGATTTTTCTCAAACTTCAAGGTTGAATTGAAAATTTACTAAGGGAAGCTCAGAAGTACCAACAATAAAGGAGCGTAAGGATAGTGGCACCAAACTTTAGGACATTGAAGGAGTGTAAGGATAGTGGCACAAAACCTTAGGACATTAAATCCTAGACCAGAGAGTAGGTAAATTTGCTTTATGTCCATGGGCTAGGGACTAACAAAATAGGATATTAAGGGCAAAATGAAGGATCATAACTCAGACAAGGAACATTGAAAAGATATCCTCCATGGGCTAGGGGATAATAGAATAGGATAGTAAGGGCAAAATGAAGGATCATAGCTTGGACAAGGAACATTGAAAAGAAGACAATTTTAGAGGTTGAAATTGAGAAAATATGTGTGTACGCCTTGCGCTATCGTCGAAGAGAGATGCGGTTTTAGACTTCAAGCGGTTGGTACAAAGGAGCTTAAAGGATCAAAGGGAGATTGGGGGGTCTCAAGAGGATTCAAAGACTTAATAGATTCTGGTTGGTAGAGGGGAGACATTAGGAAATACTAAGGTTTTGGTGGTGTGTGTGTGTGTTGGGGGGGGGGGGGGGGTTAGAAACTTAGAGTTAAAAAGGAACATATGTCATGCTAAAAAGGATGGGAGAAATAAGTGTATAATCTTCTTTGGTAAGAGAAGAGTTGGTTTGAAAGGGATAGGTATAGATGGTGCAAAAAAGGATCCAACACCATCTAGGGATAGATTTAGAGTTAAGGATGACTACAACAAGATAAAGATAACGTTATGGGGGAGTCAAGAGGATAGGATAAGTTTTGAAGGTCTATGAGTAGGGAAAGGATTGCTTGAGTGGGAGGATTCTTTCAAAGTAAGAGAGGGGGAGAGAGGACTTCTAGATAAGGGTTTGTATAGTATGGATATGGGTTGAAGCCAAATTTAGTTGTGCTCTTTGTTAAGAATAAGGGTTTCTTTGAAGAAAAGGTTGGGCTAGGTAAACTTGGTTCGAATCAATATCCCTTTAGAATTGATATTTTAGGTAAGAAATGAGATTGTGCTCATAGTAGTCTCTTATCTTAATCAAGGTATTGAAAGGTAGATGAGAGTGACTATGATAAAGCTATTGATTTAATGTTTAGGAAGAGGTTGAAGAGCATGCTCGGTTGTTGTTTATGCAATCTTGAAGGTAGGGTCAAACATGTCACGGCTTTGAACATAGCCGATTCATTGGATTTAAATAGGGAAGGATAAAGGTGGAACTGGGTTTTAAAAATATGGCTCTGTGGGTGGGTGGGGAGGGTTAAATGGGTATCAAATTGCTTGCAAAAGAGTCTACACCTATAGGACTGGTAGTGTATTAGCAATGCATGACATCTATGCATGATTTTAATAGTGTCCACCAAAAGTGGAAAGACTCCCCTCCAAAGTCTCCTAGTCAATCGAATGAACATAGTGCAAGCTCCCAGGAGCATGCATTGCACTACATGGGAGTAGGTTTGTGAAAAGAGAAAGAGAAAAGGTTGGCATCTTTTGCACTACGTGGAGTAGCTTTGTGAAAAGATCAAGAGAAAAGGTTGGCATCTTTTGCTGAGAAGAGGCCCCAACAATGTTGACGGTAGGTAAATGAAGGGAAAGAGTCATCCAATAATGAAGAGTACCCAAAGAGAGCTTATGATTCAATGGTTTTTGCGACCTTGAAGTTCAAAGTCATTAGCATTGCTGCCTGCACATGCAATAACTAACCCTATAACCAATTGCTCAAGATTACATCAATGAGCTTATCTGTCGAAGGGACTTCAAGTACACAAGTTCTTTACAATAGGTGGACCAACAGAATGGCTAGCCTTTTAACTGGCACTAGAGAGCATGCAAGTTTTAGGGACAAAGCAGGAAGGACCGACAAGATGGAGTGTACTGCTAGAGGAGTCCACACTATTGTGAGGTTGGAGGGTGGTGGAGTTGGGAGGCAAGGTTAAAGGATTGCACCATGGCGACATAGTTGTAGGGAGTTTCAGCTCATATAAGGTTTCTTGACAACTATATGAGCCTAGCACAATAAGTTAGGGAGTGAGAAAAGGCTGCTGCCGAGAGAGCATTTGCGCATGCTTCGACAACTCGAACAAGATGTAGGTAGAAGGCAAGGAAGCCTCTTGCAATTGTGTTCAGAAAAAGGGATGGTGCCAAGATAAAGAGTTTTCTATGAGGGAGGACCTAGAATTAGAATAGCGGCCTTGAGAGGAGGAAATCCATGGAGAAAAAAGTTTGCATGTAGGGTAGCCGATGGCGAGGCAAAAGGTAACACCTTTCATAACATGCTACAGAACAAGACTTAGCAAAGACAAACTTTATATATAAGGAGGAACTATCTACTATCTACTTAGTAAGATTTCTCCTATAGGTAGGGTAAAGTGCATCAGTACTTCTGTGGGCCAAAAATATAGGAGTCAAAGAGGATTACCATGGCCAAGTGAGGGAAAGATGGACATGGTAGCACCAAGGGTTAGTTTGGGGGGGGGGGGGGGGTTTAACTGGGAAATGCAGCAAGATGTGCATTTGGTCTCAAGAAGAGATTCCATTTTAGGTACAATTGGAAAATGCAGTACGATCTGCATTTGGTCTCAAGAAGAGACTCAATTTCAGCTACACTTGATGGGTGAATGTGAGGTATCAAAATCATGTCCTACTAAGATTGAGGGAAACCTTCATGGCAAGTATTTGAGTACTAAGTTAGGATAGCTCATCTGAGGTTACAAGACCAGCTTTGATTTGCATCACATGTGCAAACTGATGTCTTCTTGTGTAAGCATCAAGCTGATTGTTGGAAAAGGTGAAGTGTATTCAAGCTGGGGGCAAGCAAGAAAGTTTTTTGGGATAATTGTGGCAGTTGCATGGTGGTAAAACCATAATCTCAAGAACATTGGATGATGCTTTCATGCCTGAATCATCAAAGCGCTTCCCAAGATGAAGAGTTGTAGGTGGGTAATGGGCTCAGTTGAGATGATGAAGATCCGCAGGTGGGTAGCCTTTCATGACCAAATACGCTTCCACAGTGCTACAAGCATAGGAGATGGTGTTGAGCAGGGCAGTCAATGATGTAGACGAATCCCCCAAGAAGGAGAAGAGGGTGTTGACATAGAGGGAGACGAGATTCAAGAAAGAGTGGGGTGACAAAGGAGAATAGATACAGGAACAGAGCTGGCATAGAGGACAAAGAGGCATAGTGGAAGAAGAAGGGATCTAGGTTAGCAGAGATCGAGTTGGTGTTGAGGACGAAGAGGCAGAGTGTAAGAAGAAGTGGCTCCGAGGAGGGTAAGGGGTATCGAGAAGCATCGTTTATGCTTGGGTTGTAGAAACGATGAGTTAGTGTAGAGGATGACAAGGGCAAAGGAATCCAAGATAGAGGAGTCCGAGCTGGTGTTGATGGCGAAGAGGCACACACAGTGCAAGGAGAAGGGGTCTTGAAGGATTGGCTTTAGAAGAAGCGGAGCTCACAGAAGAGAATCGAGGGGGTTGCAAGAACTTTGAGACTGAATCCACAAGGGGCGCGCGTCGATCGTCAGGATGTAGAACACAGGGAAGAGAACGAGACTACGATGGCGTTCTTGAAACGGCAATAAAAGTGGAGTGTGAGGCCGTGCGTTTTCTTTGAAGAGCAGGCCCACTCATTGATGTAACATTAGGAGTAGTTTATGTAACATAAGATACTCCTAAAGCTACTATTGTATATTGGAAAGTAAGGAAGAAGGTAATAATGAGTGTAGATGGCCGGGATAAAAAAGGGAAGGATAAAGAAAGTGCAACGCTTATCATCATCATAGCAAATTTTTGTGTATTTAAACGTAAAAAATCAAGCGTGCGAAACTTTCACAAGGCTATAGAATAAAATAAGCCAAGCGTGCGAAACTTTCTAAGAAAATAGAAAGCCACCATGCCTCTGCAACATTGTTGTAGAACCTATTCCTCTTGTTGAACCTCGTCTCAAAACCCAACCTTTTCCCTTTCTCATGTCGCAAAGCTACTCAACCCAATGCATTGAGATCTGGCTCTACATCATTCACTTAAACCTTTATTTTCCTCCATATAACCAAAGTCAAGATCGAGATACCCGGAGCTCCTTCAGAACCTTGCAAAACTTGGTGATGATTTGAATGTCTCTCTCTCTCTCCCTCTCACATGAGGGCATGCCATACCTGAGCCAATTTAGTAACATGGAAACCATCCCAAAGTCAACATCTTTTGCAAGATTCCACATCTTTAGGATCCCATTACTGTTGGATTTTCTATCCTTAATTTTTAAACTTCCTATTGCAATTAATTATCATCATCAAACCTTTATCACGCAGATCAATCCAAAACAACCCTTGATATAACCTCCTTCCAATTACACTGAGCCTCTGAGGTCCAAATCATGCCTAGAATTTTTTATAGCATAGTTCTCAAGCACCCCAACCTCCATAATTTTCATCATCAAACCTTTAACACGCAGATCAATCCAAAACAACCCTTGATATAACCCCCTTCCAATTACACTGAGCCTCTGAGATCCAAATCATGCCTAGATTTTTTATAAGCATAGTTTCCAAGCACCCCAACCCCCATAATTTCAATTAAGTCATTAACCTATAAACCTAGATTTCTTCCCCCTACAATGGCCCCATTATTTGAAGCCAAAATTCTTCCTTCAACTTTTGAAAGAGCCTCCCTTTGCAATAATTTTTTTTGGTAGCACTCACCCTCTTGACCTTGAAAAACTACAAACTCACTTTCAATTTATGGTACCTCACTCTTGAAAGTTTGTAGTAGTCACTATCTTTACCCTGAAAACTACAAACTTCCACTTTCAATTTATGAATTTGAGAAACCCATCATATCAGTTTCTTGAAAGAAACCCTCAATAACTAAAGTCCTTACACATTTATCCGTGCTCTACCTACCCATGGTTAACTCCAAAGCCAACCCCCCCATCCCCCTTTCCTATATAAACCCAGTAAGAGATTGTATTTTTTGCCCTGATGAGACCAGTAATGGTCGAAACGCGTTGGCCATGTCGAATGCAATCTCTTCAGTCAAATTGTACATTTATCCCTCTTCCCTAATTTTTCCGCTCTATTTTCTTAGAAAGTTTCGCACGCTTGGCTTATTTTATTATATAGTTTTGATATGAAAATTAAAAGCGTTGCACTTTCAAATGCCTTTGTCGTTTTTTCTTGCCCATTTACTTACTGGAACCCTTCTACATTGCCACATCAGAATACCGAAGCTTTCACCCGTACTCTCTCCCTTTCATCCTTTCCCTCGTGTTCCAATTGGTGGACTAAGTCTCAATTTCCCTTTCTTGTGATGAAGGGGTAAAGGTCACAAGGCCACGACAGTTCTATTGGGCTCTGTCTCTAGCTGTGGTGGAGGCTCAAGAGCATGGCGATGAACAGCATCCTCTTTCGCCTTCCTTCTCTTTCTCCCTTGCACTCTCTCTAGGCCTACCTTTGCAAAATCGTCACCATCACCCTGCGTTCTCAATGGCTGAGATACAACCCCAGCTGCCTTTGTAGAATCCCTTTGCCTCATGCGCCAATCATCCTCCCTCTGCGTTCTGAATGACTGAGATCCCATTTCAGCTACCCTCGCAAAATCCCTACACCTATTGTGCCAATCATCCCCTTCAGTACCTTCTCCATAGCCCTGCTTGATAGCACCCTTGGGTGCAACAGGGTCACGTTCTCTCTCTGCGTTCTCAGCAAGCCCTCGTCTGTTACAGCAGATTCCGCATTCAAAAGGGAATGGGCGAGTCAACTCCTACAACAACATCCACTTCAACTTGTGTGCTTTGAAACACTTTACCTTGGCGGCCTTCTCCTAGGTCCGTGTCCTGTGGTTTAACCTCTCCAGGAAGCCGACACTATGCCACATTCACAAATCTGTCGACTTTAGCTCTGTTTTCGCCATCAGTCAAAGCCGCACTAGTATGCCAAAATTTGGTTTACTTCAGCCATCTCCCACTTGATCATGTGCCAAGGTTCCCTTACCATATGTCAAAGCTCTCCAATGACGCCCTCCAGATATGCTCTCCTTGTTTCTGGGAGTAACCTCCACTGTTACTTTCAGCAATGTGCCCCTGTTTCCTTGATATTACCCAAGCTTGGCTCTCTTGCCTTGTAGCTCTGCTCCATGCGGCACTCACCATCCTAGTTTCTACATTGACAGACCCTACTTGCCCTTGGATCTTTGGGAATGCTACAGGTTTCGGCCACCTAATTCCTCCTTTGCTCTAGCGACTACCCTTGAAATTCTTTGTACATGCTCTCTACTTGAACTTGGTCTCAGTTCCTAAGCCTGAACAATTTCTGCTACTCTTCTTCAAATATCATTGGCTTATCTTCAAGGCCTTAAAACCACTCACCCTACTATACCCAATCTTTAAGGTTGAAGGGTTTACAACTAGCTCATCTGGTGAGCGCCCTTTATTCCACTATATGTCATACTCAATTGTTCAGACTTGTTGGAGTCCCCAATATCTACCGCAACCTATCTACAACAGATACTTCCTTGTTGGTACCTTGTTGTTACACATATGGAATATATTTTTCCTAATGAGATGGAAATGCAAGTTGTTCTCTCCATTGATGCGACTTGATTATCCAACTCTGAACCATTAGATTCATAGGACATGACTATGTGATAATGTAATTGTAATACATTATCTATGGAAGACACTCGGCTGGATGATTCTAGCATCGTTGTTTTTTTTTTTAAATTTTATATAAAGTGTTGCACTTTTAGGCTGTTTTCAAGAGCTTCTAGTGTTCAATTGGCTCTGAATCTGTCTGGGCTTGTCTCACATAAATTTGTTCATCTCGTCGCGCTCTTCGACTATCGTGTGATGCAAAAAAATCATATCCTACTCGGATTTTCCAAAAATCAACGTGCAAGTTGGCAATTTCTTAAAAAATGATGTAAAACAGACATTTCTTACTTTTTCCTTAATCTACGGGCTCGAACGGGCATTAAAACCATGGAATCTGAAAATACTCAGAGAACCAATGTTTTTTGTTGTGTTAAGGATTGCATTTCCTACACACAAAACTTTCTCAAAATCTCACCCTAACACCTTCAAAAGTGGCTTCCAAGGAGTGCCCTCGATCAAAAATTGAAACTGAAGGAAAACAATCAGAATGAACTCCTAGACTGTGTACAAACTTTAAAATAACCAAAATTTCCTTTAAAAAAAAGTTATTGCTAAAAATTTGAAAATAGACCACCCTTAGACTTCCCACAATGATAGAAATCAAAAGGTTCAAGGAGAGGTCTGGTGTCACAAGTGCATGGTAGGAATCTAATCGAGGCTTATTCCGTCAAGATCTCTTATACTTTATTATGTCTACTCATGTACAATCTTACCAAACAAAAACAAACTTACACTTTAAATGACTACAAATTTTATTTAACTTATCAAACAATCTAAAATATGGTAGACCTAGAGTGCTCTTACACATCAACAAACAAAAAAGTCCAAATTTCTTCTCATTAACTTTGATAAACATACATCTGTGAACACTTTACAAGGAGTAGTGTGGTCATAGTTCTTACATCCATTCCATGACATGGTATGCTCCTGGGGTGACCTATCACATAAAAATATCTTTGGTAGGAGTGCCCTCGTGTTAGGAAAGAGTGTGTTGCTGCTGATGAAAAGTTTTGGCATTGTCCTACTAGGGATCTCTTCATGTCAGCATAATGATTTTTGGTGTAGTGGGAGCCACATTGCCGCTGAGGAGAGCTTTGTGCCACCGTAAAAGCTTCATGTTATGCCAGTTCCTTCAGCCGTTCTTGCAAACAATGCCACTCAACTAGCATAGCAAGAGGTCACCTTGTAACAAAAACATGTATGAATTCAACATTTGCAAGCTATATAATGAAGACACTTGTTAAGTATATGTTGTACAAATTTGCAAGTATTTCTATCTAGCTGGGAATAAACAATATAAAAATATACATTAGGATGAGACTACCACCCCTAATAAGCATGGATTTGAAGCACCTACCTGCAAGATGTAACAAAGAAGACTGTTTTAGAGGAAAAGTGGTGACACTTGGCCTCTCTAACCTGCAGCCTTTCACTATTTGTGCATAAAAGCAACCTTTGTGCCAAGCACTACAAAACAAATAGAGGCAACACCTTAGACTTCAAAGTTTATGATAAGAAGAACACAATCAAAAGTAAGAAGTATATTGTTACCTTGCATAAAGGGGTGTTTTATTCAAATATGTGATGGTATTGGCAAGATATTGAAGAATCGTCAACATTCATCCCACCGATGCTACGACGTTCCTGGGATGACCTCTGCTCACCCTCACGTGCGGCCTTCGATGCAAACGTTGCGAACAAGCAAATATGTATGCATAAGATTTGTGATGTCCTTGAGCACCATGGTAGTTGTTGCATGAGGAAGCAAAGGATGAAAAGAGAGAGGGGGGAGGGAGAGAGAGGAACATGGGAGAAGACAAGGGGGTAGTGGGGGAGAGAGAGAGAGAGTGGAGAAGGAGGAGAGAAGGGGGCAGGGAGGGAGAGGGAGGAACATGGGAGGAGAGAAGGGGACAGTGGGAGAGAGGGAGAGAGGGGAGGAGGAGGACAGAAGGGGCAGGGAGGGAGAGGAGAGGGAGAAAGAAGGGAGGAGGAAGAGAGAAGAAAGGTTTTTTTTTTGAAAAATTGGACTTTTAGTGCTTGTAAGTTTAAAAAAATGTCAAAAAATACTTTTTTGATATGGATATATGTTGGGGGGGAGTTTTAAGTCAAAAATAAGTAAAAATAACTTTTTTTTAAAAAAGTCAAATTTTGGCTCTTAGTGATCCACGTTTTTGATGATGTGGCCACACCTCTTTACTCCCTTCACTTTCAAAAAGCTAGAGAGAGAAGGTGACCTCTTAGGTCCACATCTTACATGTGTCTAAAAAAAAGGC
Organism: Adiantum capillus-veneris; assembly: GCF_014529385.1. Classification (NCBI taxonomy): domain Eukaryota; kingdom Viridiplantae; phylum Streptophyta; class Polypodiopsida; order Polypodiales; family Pteridaceae; genus Adiantum; species Adiantum capillus-veneris. The sequence continues at coordinate 44,770,184 of NC_140950.1, read as the reverse complement.
TAGAAAAGCCTACTCAAAACTAGCTTCTTGAATGCCCTTGTCCCCTTAACCCTACACACCATTAGCCTTAATCCCTAAAAATTAGGATTCCTTACAAGGCCCATGCAAGGTTCATATTTCTCCTAATGATAGGGCCACAGGTTCTCTTGTGAACAGAATCAGGTATCTTGGATTCTTGTTCAGCCAGCTTAGCCTCTACTTCAGGTGGTCTTTATCTGTGCCATCTTCTTGCATATCCTAGTATAGCCTTTCTTTCACTTGTAAGAGTTCTACCTTGATGAGGGGTATGGCAGGGATTGTTGATGCCATTGAGCGTTGATTTGATTGGGAGTGAGTTGAGTGATGTTGACAAAGTGTAAAACTCTCAACTCCCAATCCATAGCGGCCTTCCACTGCTCATCTTCCTCTAAGGTGATCTTCTCTTTCAGTGCGTCCTCTTCAGCCTTTGACAGCTGGACCATAGGCATTGTATCTTCGTCTGTAATTTGGAGTTGAAAGTCTTCGTCACCACTCGGCTCTGCTGTAGCCTGCGTCTCAAATTCAGCAAATGAGACCGAGGGGATGTCCATTCGGGGTGGCTCTGAAGTGCTTGCCTCTTCCTGTGTATCGGGCTTTCCATCTCTGAGGAGTTGGTTCATTCTTTTCAGTTCTACAATTTCCTTAAGGAGCTCCTCCTCTCTTTGGACCCGCATCAGTGCCAGGTCTTTGCGTTGTGATTGTTCAAGCTTCAAATCCAGTTCTAAATCTCTGTTTTTCTTTTCAAGTGCCTTCTACACTTCATCTATCCCCTTGATCGAGGCCACGACTGGATTTTCTCTTATTTGCCGCAAGAAAGTGGCGTGATCATTGATTCTTTGTTCGAAATATTGCAGAGAAGCGTTAGCTACATCTAACTGTACTTGAATTTTCTGAGCTGACAAGGAAGTGGTAAGAAGTTCGTTTGTCACTTCTGTCAGGCTGCTCATATTTCACCTTGCAGGCATCAGATAATTTAGTGAGGAGGTCACCTAGCTCCTCCATTTTCTTTTTTTGTTTGTCCCTTGTTATTTGATGCTGTTCCGCTTCTGTCTTTAGGTCTTTTAATTGCCTTTGGAGATCAGTGATAGTAACCATTCTGTTGTCGAGCTCTCCTTGAAGAGCATCAATAACCATTTTGAGTTCTTTGGCTTTTGTACTGCGGTTGAAGGCTGCTGAGCGGAGTTTCTTCGTCATGACTTGCATCTGCCTTGCATACTCGTTTACTTGTAAAATGACCTCTTCATTGGAGTGACACTCTTCCTGTCTTGCGAGTTGTGATGTGCGGATAGCCTCCTGTGTTGCTTTTGTTGTGTTGTAAGTGCTGGTGGTTCTGTAGAAGTGGATGGTTGTTCTTCTCCTTGGCCATCTTGAGGATTTGATACCTCGACAGTTTCTGGTTGAGTGGAAATAACCTGTGTGGTCTCAACCCTTATCGTTTCTTCGGTTGCAGGCCTTTTTGCCTTCTCAGTCTCGGTTTATTTCTCATGTGTAGTGGTTTGCTCTTTTTTTGTATCTTCCTCTTTATCAGTTTCATCCGCTGGCTTGTGAGTTTCCTCGGCTGTCTGCTCTGGTTCTGGTTCAGCTTACTTTTCCTCATGTTGTTCGGCGTGGTCAGCTTGTTGTGTAGCTTCTGTTTGGTGGGTGAATTCAGAATCTTTTCCTTTTTCAGTCTCGGCTTCTTCATTGGTCTCTTGGCCTGGCGGTGATGGTGGTGGAGTAGGCATGGTCTGGTCCTGTTGTTCCGGTGGCGGTGAGGTGGGTCGGGGAGATGCCTGTTGGCTTTGCTCTTGGATAGCCGCCTCCTCAGCTTTCTTTGCCACTTCTTCGGCCTCTTTCAGCTTTAAGGCTTTTGGCTCTTGGTACATTCTTTCTAAATAGTCTTGTGGATTCTCGGCCTCTTTTCTTATACGATGCTTTGTTCTAGGTCCTTTCAGGCTTGTGGGTACCCACTTTTCTGGGTCTTTTCCCTGTGCTTGCCTAGTGCGCTCATACGCCTATTTTTCTCTTTCAAATCTTGCTTGTTTCTGAGTTGGATCCTCTTGGTGGGCAACCACAACTTTCCTCTTCATCTCGTCCCTCCTAGCTCTTTTTTCTTTGTTGTCAGAGCTTTCACTGCTGTGCCGCTCTGATGAGCTGTCATCTGATTCATCACCTGATTTAAATGATCTTTTACCTGATCTTGTAGCTCTTGGAGAGGGTTGAGCTGCCAAGATCCATGTATTCTGATCCGGGGCAGGCGGTAGGTTTTTGGCCATGCCGATGGCATGATAGGCTATTCTTGTTAATACCTCTGGCGCGCCTAAGTATGCTATTTTACCCTCCTTCTTGGTGGCCTTCAATGTTGTCAAAACATACTGCGCGTGGTCCACAGGCTGCCTTGTTGTTGACTTTAGAACTTGTGTAAAAGTGGTGGCCACGGCATGATTTGGTGTCATGTACCTTGGTGGCCTTTTTGCCAGGAAATGAAAGTGTTGATGGTACAGACGGGCTGGATCTTCCACCTGTTTGTGGATGAGATTGGCGAATGTAGCCATGGCTATTTCCTTGGTAAATGTGTCCGCTGTCTTCTTGTCTCTTGCTTGCATGGTCATCCCTTCAGTGGACAGTCTGAGTGTCTCTACCACAATATTTTTTGTAATTAAAACCTCGACCTTGTTTCCTTGGTTGTCTGATATCTGGGCAGTTCTGTCTTCTTTGATTATGGACAGAAGCTCGTAAGCTTTCTGAAAGTCCACCCCACAAGGCTCTTGTTTGTAAAAATGTCGGAGTCCCAACCTGTGGTTAACCTCTTTGGTTTTTGGCTTTGCAGCTACATCATAGACCTCTTTAGGCAAGAGCTGCAACTCTACCTGATGCCCTTCTTCACTCTTAAACCTGCCAGTAAAGACCGTGGTGTGGTGTTCTTTCATCTGTTCTTTAGAAAGGTAGGATGCTTTTGCCGCCTTGACTGACTCGGGGTCCAGTTGATACAGGGGCAGTTCTTGTAGTTTCTCCTTTTGGTTTAATTTCTTCTTGGCCTTCTCCGCGGCTTGCATTGCTCCTGTTCAATGAATACAATGCAAAGTTAGCAGTTTTGTCGGATTTTTCTCTGGAATGTCTATTTAGACTGAATTGCTGATAATTTGGTCCAAATTGCTTCAAATCAATTTTTGAACAAGCAAAGATGCATTAAATCATGCAAGGAACAAAACTGTATGGTTAAAGAAAAAATTTGCAACCAAAGTAAATAGTCCCGATTATTTACAGCTGGGAAAAATTTCAACTTTTTTGCAAACTTGACTTTACAGGCTTGAAGTATATGCCAATTACATGCTCTAAGGGAAATATGGGCTCATTTGGATGCATAGGTTGAAAATGGTACCAGATTTTGGCTTTAGGTCTCTGAAACAATAGATATAAAGAAAATTTGAGATTTTGAAATCCAAATTGACTCAAAATTGGCTAGTGGACTTATCACATCATGCACTTTGGATGCATGATGACAAAATATCCAAATTCCCCAATTTTGACCATAAAGTAAATAATCGTGATTATTAACGTTTCTTTCAAAATTGACATTTTTTGGCATGCATTGGTTCTAGGCATGGTATAGAGCTTGGGTATGATTTATGAGGTGATTTGGATCAAGAAAAGTTGTTCATAACCCAGATTTTGGCTTACAAAGACTTCTTTGCATTTTTTTGGCAATTTGCAAGTAATGGGTGGTCATTTTGGCTCATACTTGATTTTTGGCATGTAATAGGTGTGTACACATGATAGGTGAGGTGAATTTACAATTTCCAAGCAAAAATGATGCAAAAGTAAATAATCGTGATTATTTACTACAGTGACAAAAACTTTGCAATTCTCACAAATTTGACCTAGACATGTTTCATACACCTAATACAAGTCCTAAATTGAATTGGGTTAAGTTTGGTCATGCCAAAATTACTTTGTGCTCTGTCGACTTTGAAATCACCGTTTTTTGTGATTACTCTGTCTGTTGGGTTGGTCGATCAACTGTGAGGCTTTGGACTTGTCTGTAACATAGTCGTGAAGCTACTTGTCCAATTTTGGCTCATTTGGAGTCATTTTGGCCTCGTATGTCGAATTTGATGCTTTGGAACCTTCAATCCGTTTTCTGTTTTTTGAGGGCTTTAATTGATGGATTTCACCAAACCAATCATATACATTGTATATGAACCTCATTAGCAAGCCATCTGTGGAGTCAGGTTAGAATCTTGGCCTTTTCCAAAAACCCTAATTTCTCTACTGGGGACCCCCTTGACCCCAACTGAATGATCATCTGATGATATGGAAAGGTTCTATTATATTAGGGCATGCTATGGTTCAAATCCCATCCGATTTGGTCAAGCTGGCAAGCCGCTATGGTCAGTTTTAGGTCGTAGGTCTTTGTGCACTGCTCGATTTCTAGGGTTTTTTCTAGGGCTTTAGACTAGCTACCGGCCGTACAAAATGGATCATTGATGAGTAAAGAACTTATCCCTCATGTCTCATGTGAGACGGCGCTGAAAAATGTCAACTTTGGGCTCCAGAAATGTCGCACGAAAGAGGCCGAAATGCTCTCTCTGTAAAGGCTCCAAGTGGAAATGAGGTGGTTTTAGCCTAGGCTGGATATCTATACCTGGACTTCCCGAACCAATTTTTCCCAGATTTGCCCGTTAATCCTATTAGGCCGTGAAATCTATGTCAAGCTCAAAAATTTCCAAAATCGGATTCCTGTAGCTCATTCTGCAAGAATTGTGCAGAAGTAGGTCTAGCCGCCCAATTTAGGCTTCCCGCTTCTATCTTCTGATTTTGTTGAAATTTTTTGTGCTTGTCCGTCTTGTCTTTTTTATCACCATCGTGTCTTTCGTTTTTCCATCTGAGCTTTCTTGCTATTTATTATTAAATTTTGACCTTTTATTTTAAAAAATCAAAGAAAATAGCAAAATGCTCTAAAAAAGTAAAGTGAAAATCCAATAATTAGAAAAATCCCTTGAAAAACATAGCTTTATTGTTTTTTGTTGGATTTTTCCATTTTTAGGCCTCCTTATCAACAAAAATGATGAAAAATTTCCAAAAAAGGATTATTTTTGATGATTTTCTGATAGTGTATACACTATTTACACTCATCGGGAAGATATTATTAGTGAATTTTCTCTTGTTGATGAGTTATAACGGCATTATCAGGTAATTTTGCAAAAAATCACACATTAACATGGAACTTTTTCCTCCCTCTTCAAACATTGCCCTTAATTACTTAGTACTTAGTACCCTTCCACCCCTCCTAGATGGCGTTCTCGGGGATGACTGCGTGCATGGTTGAACAATTGTGTCTATGCATAGCCGTGATTGGCTCTACCATGATATGAAGATCAATGCAATTTAACTCAATATGCTGTGCAAGAGCTAGGTCTTGAGTAAATAACTCAAGGGTTTCCGATGTCGAGGTTTGCTGCTGATGTCTTCCAAAGAGAAAATCTTGTAGCCTTTGCGCTCTCTGTTTGATAGTACCATCAGGGTGTTTTAGCACACTGATTTCTTGAGCTGTTGGTAGCACATTAAACGGTTGTCGAGCTTTTTCTTGTCATTGATAGCTTGGTCTGCTTGGTGCATGGTGTTTGAGAGCCTGTTGCGACTTAACTCGCCACTGTTTAATTGGTTTCACGTTGTGTGGAGAAGATAAGTGATCCTTTTTCTTCCAAACCTTTTTCATGTTAGGTTCCTTGTTATTAGATGCTCGATTTTGTGCTCGAATCCTTGGAATTGTCTTTTGTTTCTTAGGTGAAGTTTTAGGCACCCAGATCTGATTTGGTTTATCCACAAGTTGTGCTTTTGGTACCCAAATTTTCTTGACTCCTTGCATGCTACTTGTAGCATTTGTTTCTCGAGGGAATGGAGAAGATTTGCTTCGTGGATTGGTCTTCTGATTGCATCTTTCCATTCCTCCTTGCTTGGTGCAATTGGAAGAATGAGTTGCCCTCCTCTAAGTGATAGCTTCAGCTGATTTGTATCCCAATCTGGTATTGCTTTGTATGTACTCATCCAAGGAATGCCAAGAATCATCTTCTCATTCATGTGTTCATCTAGAAAGCATACAAACTGATGCGGACATGAACATCCATGTACTAACACGTTCAAGTTGAATACTCCCAATGTTGGAGTTGGATTCTTGTTACATCCTTTGATTGTCATTATTCCTGCAGTCAATGCTTGACTTTTTGCCTTCCTGTATGTGGAATAACTGACTGTTTTCACTCTAGCTCCTGTGTCTACCAAAGCATTGGTGCTATGATCATTGAGCTGTACTATGATGCGCAGATCCATTCCATCTAACCAATCGTCATCTGTTGAAACTGTGTCTTTAGCTAATTCCCATTGTCGATCATCTATTTCCAAAGTGTTGATGGGAATCGGTATCTGTTGATTCTTGAGGGCAGCTTTATGCTGTGAGCGGGGTGGAAACACACACAACGCCTCTATAATGACCCGAAACACACTCTTGGGATGATACACACACACACACATTATGGGGCACCACTCGGCTTACACAACCAGCCTGGCCGAGACAGGAAACACACAGACGGAGTGAGAAGAGAGAGATTTCCCACTTGCCCACTCAACACTCACACATACACACTCACACACACACACACTCTCAATCCAGCTCAAAGGAGGAAAATTGCTGTTGTTTAAACTCAATGAAGCTCAGCCCAACACCAATGGGGCAAATAGTTTACACAGTATTGAGGAAATACACCAGATACAACCACAAAGTTAAGCAGAGGCTTCACTCACCGGAGAAGATTATACAGAAAAAAAACAGAAAATCTATGAGGAATTTGGCAAAATGGACAGCGCCATTGCGTCCGGAACTCCCAAAAACCCCACCCTACAATGTCACAGTGCTCAACTCCGACCTCGGATGAGCAGTTTAGGGCCAAAAAATGCTCCAAAAATAGCAAAAACACACTTGCGGCTGTTCCTCCTCTCTTCTCCACGTTTTTTCTGGTCTTCTCTCTATTTTTTCAGTTCCCACACTTAGCTTTATTAGTTGGGCACCCGTGGCCTTTTAGATGACCTCAAACGGACCCCGAACAGGCCAAAAACTGACCTCGCAGTGCATAGTTGTCACCCTGCTGCATCCATGCGCACACCTGGCACTCAAGTTTTTCCAATAATGCATCCCGCAACCACGTGAAGTGGCCCCAAAAAGTGGTCCTCATGATGACCTTTCTGCATAAGTATCACAAGAAAACACCCACGTCGTGTCCATACTTCTCCGCGTGCAAGTATTGACCCTGTTCGACCTCCTGACGCCACTCGATGCCATCTGACGCACCTGCTTACCTCATGTCGTCGGCCCGTGGATAGCTTCCTTGAGAAGTTTTATGCACTACCAACTCCTCCTTATTGTAGAAAAAACACACTGGTACTGATAATAGTGAAAATCGATGCACTATGTACACCCTGTCCTACCTGTACACACGTGGGCCCCATGTGACCACCTGGCTATGGAAATTGGGTAATCCTTTATTCGATGCACCATGCATGTGTATGTACATATGCGCAATCCCTTGCTCAAAAAAACTCTTGACATAATTTGCCCATCCCCTAGCCTGCTAGATCATTCATAATCAGCAGCAGCAAAGAGAGATATGAGACTCGCCGCATCACAGGTCTCCTCATCCTTCACCAACATTGCTTGATCCACAGACAGCTCATCTTGCTCCACCATCATTAACCTGACATGATATAATTTAAGACGCAATCCATTTACCCTTGACTTATGTAGAATCCCATCCAGGTTAGCCAACTGATATGTACCATTTGGAAAACACTCCACTACCTTGAAAGGTCCTTCCCACTTAATCTGAAACTTCTTTTGGAAGGTGTCGTCCAGCTTACTGTTGTAACGCTAAACTAATTCATGCTTCTTGATACCCTTACTTTTGACTTTTTCATTTATCTTTGCCAAAGCCTTATCCTGCATCTGCCCATAATGCTCCAATGCGCTCATCCTATCCAACTGAACCTCCTGTAACTGTAAGAGCCTCTCTTTGAATGCATTACTAGACGGCCAAGTAGCTTCTCTAGCATCTTTACTGCAGGCAACTCTACTTCCACAGGCAATAGTGCTTCCTTTCCATATACCAAATGAAATGGAGTAAACCCTGTACCTGTCTTCACCAAAGTACGGTAAGCCCATAATGCACTAGGCAATTCCAAATCCCAATTCTTTCCTTGGTGCTCTGTCACTTTCGAAAGAATCTGTACCAACTCACCATTGAATCTTTCATTTAAGCCATTACACTGTGGGTAATAAGGAGTGGTATGCTGGTGCCTAATCTTCATCTTTGCGCATAAGAAGTCTAGCAGTTTAGCTCTAAATCCTGGCCCCTTATCTGAAAGTAGCTCTAATGGCACCCCAAACTTGCAACATATTTCATCATACACAAATTTTGCCACATCCTTTGCAGTGATCTGTTTTACTGCTATAGCCTCTGCCCATCTAGAGAGATAGTCCACTACCGTCAAAATATAGCTTTTTCCCCTGCTTGTGATAGGTAACGGGCCTATTGCATCAATCCCCCACTTTTCAAACACATCAAACGCCATAATGGTTTTTCGTAGCTCTGGCTTCAACACTCTCTTCCCAAATGCTTGACACCTATTGCAAGACCTACACCAATGGTGAACATCCTTGTGCAAACTAGGCCATACATACCCCTCTTGCAAAATATTATGCAAGGTGATCTTTAGAGCAAAATGACCACCACATGCACCTTCATGATTCTCTTCCAACACTCTGTAAAGCTCCTCCCGCCAAGGTACACATCTCAACACAAGATCAGCCCCTTTCATGTATAAGACATCACCAATCAATTTGTACCTGTATGCTCTACGCACAAAGCCATACTTCTTAGACTTCTGAATCTCCTTTGGAATGATTCCTGTTAGAAAAAACTCCTCTTCTTGAGCCAAACTTTCCCGGCCATGATAAAGAGGTAAAGTGGTACTCAACACAAATAGCTCCCCAATCGTGCCTTGAGCTGGTTCATGTGCCTCTCCATTTAGAGCACGTTCAATGTGTCTGATGCTCCATGCTTCGAAATTTTTTAACAGGCCTTTAATTCTGAAGCACATTTCCTTCAATGAGGTGTTCTTGCTCTTCCACACACCCAGCACTTGCTTCACCACTAACAAGGCATCACCTTTTATGCTCAACCTTCGAACCCCATGCTTCAAACAAATGTGTAATCCAGCTTCCAGAGTAGCATATTCAGCCTCATTGTTACTATGAGCATACAATTTGAACCCTCTCTTGCATACTAGCTTCCCCTCTGGATCATAAAGTGCTATACCCCCTGAAGCCGCATCATGGCTCTTTCTGTATGAACCATCAAAGAACAACACATGTGCATTGCTGATCTGTGGCACTTCTTCAACTACCTTTCTCACCACCTCTTCGTTAACAATAAGGGGATTCTCCTTGTAGGTCAACAAATCAGCTAGGGTAGCCCTTGTACTATCTTCCACTAGAAAAGAGAACTCAAACTCTTGCAGCTCAATTACCCATTTCTTCACCACATTTGACATGTTAGTGCCATTAATTAACTGTGGCAAAAAGGCATAACTCGTCAAGAAAACAAAAGGTCGTGGTAGCAAGTAATGATGAAATCGTCGACAAGCAAATATTACACTAGCCATCACTAGCTCTACTTCCGAGAACTTTCTCTCCGCTACCAACTTCACTCGGCTTGCACAATACACTGGCCTCATATAATGGCTGCCCTTCCCCTTTTGTAATAGCATGGCTCCAATGGCATCATCCCCTACTGAGGGATTTACATAAAAAACTTTCTCCCAATTAGGAGCCTGCATGGCTGACAACCCCCCTAACACCTCTTTCACCTCTTGAAACAGTTCTTCACACTTGTCATCCCATTGCAATGGATCATGCTTTGCCACTTGTTGTAATGGATAAAGAATCTGAGAAGACAATGGAATAAACCTTGCCATGTACTTCACTTTGTGTATAAAGGTTTCCAATTGCTTCGTACTCGTAGGTGATGGAAGAAGAATAATAGACTTAACCTTGTCTGGATCAGCCTCAATGCCATTTTCTGACACCATGTGGCCCAATAACTTCACCCTTGGCTGTGCTAGATGACATTTCTTTGGATTTACTTGTCCTCCACATTCATCATATCGAGCCAATACCATCTGCAGCTTCTCATGGTGTTCAGCCCTACTGCTGTAGACACAGAAGTCATCCATGAAAGCTTTAACACAACTACCAATGAATGGTTCCAATACCCAATTTGCTCTCTCTTGATAGAAAGATGGTCCATTTGACAACCCAAATGGAAATACTGTGTAGCAATAGCAGCCCCATGGCGTAATAAAAGTGGTCTTTGTGCGGTCTTTAAGAGCAATCTTCAATTGAAAATAGCCTGAAAAACCATCACACACACTGTACCTCTCATAACCTGCCACTGAATCCAAGATCTGATCGATGAATGGAAGAGGATATGGGTTCTTCTTAGTGGCTGCGTTTAAGGGTTTAAAATCTACACAAATTCTCCACTTCCCATTCTTCTTTGGAGTGACTACAACTGGACTCACCCATTCTGTGGTCTCCACAGGGACTATGAAGCCTGCCTTCAATAACTTGTCCACCTCTTCTCACAAGGCTTCCATTTGATCTTGACCCATCCTTCTTAGCCTTTGCCGCACTGGCTTAGCACCTTCTTTCAGCTCTATATGCATCTCTTCGCCCTTGAACCCTCTGATCTCTTCATATGAAGTAATGAACAAATCAGGAAAACTAGCCAGCATGTGCAAATATATATCCTTCTCCATAGCTGAGAGGTCTCCACTGATCATTTGTGTCATCAATTCCTGTTTCTTTGACAACTCAACCTTGGTTTGCATCAGCCCTTCAATCACTTCATAAGGCCCTTCACTTTCATCTTCAACCTCATTAGCAAATGCAACTAAACCAAACTCCTGGATTTATTTGTCCATCAAAAGAAATGCAACATCAGCATCCTCATCACTTCTGGTAGTGCTATCACTGTCCTCATCTGTCACAGTGGAAGAGTCTTCATCACTAGACTCATCCTTATCTTCATAAAGCTCCTCTAATCGTTTCCTTGTGTCCATATTATAAAGCTTCTTGGTACCTGTCTTTCCATAGAGGCTAATCGTACCATGTCGCCAATCTTGAACAGCTCCCACTGCACGTAACCATGGTCTGCCCAGTATAATAGGATATGCTCCCAACCCTGCTGGCATCACATGAAAATCAACCACTGCCTTTGCATCATATGCCTCCACTTCTAAGCTCTTTACAATACCCAAGCATTTTACTTTTTGATGGTTTGCCAATCTAATCCAGAAACCTGACACCCCAGCCACTATGAGACCCATCTTCTCAACACATGAGTGTGTTATGACGCATATTTGGGCTCCACCATCCACATAACCTTGTCCCAAATTTTTCCTTTTATGCCACACATCTACTATTGGGCAAATGTCTGGTAGCTCATCCATTGCCAACACCTTCACTGAACCTCTCTCTGGCTCTTTCTCCATTGGGTTAACCATCCTCTTCCACTGTCGCTTTAGCTTAGGCACCATCTCTATAAGTTGCCCAAAAGTAACATCTGCCTTCCTGCTTGTCAGATCCTCCTTCAAGTCATAGATTAATTGACCATCCCCTAGTGGAAAATCTGAAACATGAAACTTTCGACGAGCTCTCCTTTTCCTCTTGGCCTTGACATCCTCACCTTCATGAATCTTTCCCTTCTTCTTACTAGGACCTGGGGCACTTCTTCCTTCCTTGTCCTCTGTCGTCCTCTTCCCAATAGGCATCACTAATGTATCCTCTAGCTTTGATGCCTTCTCTAAGGTAACCACACTTAACACTTTTGTCTTTCCCTTTTCCTCCTGGGTTTATCCACTGGTTCCTTCATCTCCCTTAATTTCGATGCCATAATCATGCGACATAGTTAGCACCTGTTTTGGCAATGGATACATGTCTCCCCCCATCCTTGGTGGCTTATCACATTGGGGGCTCATGTGACCCAACTCTCCACAATTGTAACATGTGGGCGTCTGCCTCCAAAACCTACCATTGCTTTGTCCAACACCATTTCTAGGCCTTTCTTCACCTCCTGGCTGATTTGCAAACCTCCTCGACCTCGATTATTTCCCACTTGACCTAGCATGTTTAGGCTGAGATTCTTTATTAAATCTACCATTTGCCTCATGTCTTGTCTTAGCTCATCATCTTGCACTGCTGTAGTGACCACTGCTGGCATAACCTGAGTAGTAACAGGAACCACTGTATCGTGATGAACCCCTGGCATGCGACCTTGTAAAGAGTCCATAGGCTGAAATTCAGACCTCATTGGCAAAGACTCCACCCCTAACTGGCTCATTTTCTTCAGCTTCCACTCTTTGTTCCTTGCTACCTCTAGTGCATCTTCATATGTCCTAGGCTTCTTTAGCTCCACTCTCCAACGTATATTCTCCCAAAGACCAGCCAAGAACCTGTCCTTCTTCATCATGTCAGGCGGGGGTACCTGTGGTGCTAAGGCCTTGCACATTCGCTCCCATGCCAATGAAAACTTACGTATGTATGCATCTACTGGCTCACCTTCCTTTTGCACCAAAATGTGTACTTCTTGCCACACTTTGTCAGGATCTTCTATCTTCACAAACTCCACTTCCAACCCATGTCGTAGATTGTCCCAACTCAACCTTACAGGTGGATCAGCCACACGCAACTCCTCTTCAAATGCTTTAGACCAAACTCGTGCATCACTCTTCAAACAAATTTGGAGAAGGCGTAACATCTGTGTAGGGTCATGAATCTGGTTGCTAATGCAGGCAACCTCCATCTTTTCCAAAAATTCTTCCACATCTTCATCACTTCTTCCATGAAACTCCGGATAAGAGAAAGCCATGGCTACCCAAGTTATAGTGCTTTGAGAACCCCTTCGAACACACATGCAAGAACCCAAAACTTTTCACTACCCAATCCCCAGAAACTTCAATGGAGCTCAGCTTTAGATAAGGACAAACACATGCACATAAAATGAGTTTTCATAGTTAATCATCGGAATGACAATAGGCAAAGGACATTCCAGGATCTCTCGTAATCTTCTTGTCCCGAACATAAAGACTATGCGCTGCTGGAAAAAAATCTTCCTGGACACATGAACATTTATTTGGATTCTTTGAGTTAAATGAAAAGGAGTGAATTGAGGGCCATTTTGATCATCCATTAAAGCCAACCATGAAGCTCCCAAGAAGGCACACCTGACTTAACCTATGATTTTGCCAAAATTTTAGCAGCATAACAACATAAATGGCTCAAAAGACCAAGAAACCAGCCATCATAACTTGGAAAAATTTTGACAGATTTTCCCCAGAAGTAGAGCAGTAGGAACCCAAAATATAGACTGTATATATATGCATAAACTGTCAACAATAGAACCCGAGCATCAAATAGGACTCACTAGTACATAGCCTATGGCGAGGTCACGAAAAGGGTGCTCCAGCTACCTGTATCACCGAAAGGATCTCCACATTTGAGAATCTCCCAGCTTAATAAAAAAATCACGCTATCGACCCTCACACGAAGGCTAATGCAAATCGCGTATAGTCAAGTCTCAGAAATGACTATCTTCCAGACCAAGTCTCAGAAATGGCTGGGACTGCCAAATAAAACCAAATATGGCTCCACAAAGGCGTATGGAAGTTTCCACAAGTAACGTACAATCCAACAGACAATGCGCTCAAACAGGCGACAAATGATGCATACCCACAACAACTGCAACTGACACCACTGCTATATATCACTGTACTCCAGCTACCTTTACCTGTATGAATCACCTGTACTTGTACCTGTCCCTGTAACCTGTAACCTGTAACCTGTAATCTCGAATCTCGAAGCTTGAAGCTCGAAGCAGAAGGTACTCGAAGAAGATCCTCCGTGGGGGCGCCAAAAGAATGTGAGCGGGATGGAAACACACACAACGCCTCTATAATGACCCGACACACACTCTTGGGATGATACACACACACATTATGGGGCACCACTCGGCTTACACAACCAGCCTGACCGAGACAGGAAACACACAGACGGAGTGAGAAGATAGAGATTTCCCACTTGCCCACTCAACACTCACACACACACACTCTCAATTCAGCTCAAAGGAGGAAAATTGCTGTTGTTTATTCTCAATGAAGCTCAGCCCAACACCAATGGGGCAAATAGTTTACACAGTATTGAGGAAATACACCAGATACAACCACAAAGTTAAGTAGAGGCTTCACTCCCGGAGAAGATTACATAGAAAAACAGCAAAAAATCTGTGAGGAATTTGGCAAAATGGACAGCGCCATTGCGTCTGGAACGCCCAAAAACCCCACCCTACAATGTCACAGTGCTCAAATCCGACCTCGGATGAGCAGTTTAGGGCCAAAAAATGCTCCAAAAACAACAAAAATACACTTGCGGCTGTTCCTCCTCTCTTCTCCACGTTTTTTCTGGTTTTCTCTTTGTTTTTTCAGTTCCCACACTTAGCTTTATTAGTTGGGCACCCGTGGCCTTTTAGATGACCTCAAACGGACCCCGAACAGGCCAAAAACTGACCTCGCAATGCATAGTTGTCACCCTGCTGCATCCATGCGCACAACTGGCACTCAAATTTTTTCAATAATGCATCCTGCAACCACGTGAAGTGGCCCCAAAAATTAGTCCTCATGATGACCTTTCTGCATAAGTATCACAAGAAAACACCCACGTCGTGTCCATACTTCTCCGCGTGCAAGTATTGACCCCGTTCGACCTCCTGACGCCACTCGATGCCATCTGACGCAGCTGCTTACCTCATGTCCTCGGCCCGCGGATAGCTTCCTCGAGAAATTTTATGCGCTACTAACTCCTCCTTATTGTAGAAAAAACACACTGGTACTGATAATAGTGAAAATCGATGCACTATGTACACCCTGTCCTACCTGTACACACGTGGGCCCCACGTAACCACCTGGCTATGGAAATTGGGTAATCCTTTATTCGATGCACCATGCATGTGTATGTACATATGCGCAATCCCTTGCTAAAAAAAACTCCTAACAACGCCTGAGTAACCAAAGTCTAGCTTCCTCTTGAGCTTCATCAATAACTTGCTGTCGCTTGATCTTCCTTTGTTTGGCTGCATGCATTCTCTCTAGCAATTCATTGGTTAGTGGAAAATTGTATTTCTTCAAACGATATCTGCTAATCCAAGAAGCCATTGGTTCACCATCTAGGGTGGACAATTTTACTGCTCCACTTGGAGATACGTCTTCAATGATAAATGGTCCATTTCCCTTTTTCTTAAACTTGGGAATGTGTTGCTTAAGGGAATAGACTAGAACTAAGTCCCCTCTCTTGAAATGTTTTTGTGATTAAGTGGGAATCAAAAAACTGTTTTTGTTTTTGATTTTGTGCATAGATGTGAGCTACAGCAGTTAGCCTTTGCTTGTCTAGCTTTTCCAAATCTTCAAGTCTTTTTGATTCCTATCTAGTCCACTCAAGAGTCTCCACTACCCTTAATGTCGGAAATAGAAATTCTATTGGCAGTATGGCATCAAGACCATAAACAAGGTTAAAGGGTGTAGCATTTAGAGCTGTTTTGAATGAAACACGATAAGCCCATAGAGCAGCATGGAGATTCATTTCCCAGTCTGTCCTTCCTAAACCAACCACTTTGGTCAGTACTGAGCTAAGAATTTTATTCGTATGCTCAGCTTGTCCGTTTGCTTGTGGGTGGTAGGAAGCTGATTTGTTATGGATAACCATAAAATCATTAAGCAAATACTCTATTACCTTGTGGAGGAAATGAGTTCCCCGATCACTGACAATCTCTATTGGCAATCCATACCTTGTGAATACATGCTCATATAAGAATGCAACAGTGGTTCTGGCATCACTCTTTTGGGTTGCTTTAGCCTCGGCTCACTTAGTCAGATAGTCCGTAGCTACAATGATATATTGAGCTTGGGTTCTTTATGCAGGTGGCTGTATCGGTTCGATAAAATCTATACCCCATTTTGCGAAGGCTCTAGCCCCCATCATTGGTCTTAAGGACATGCTATCTACTCGTGTTGGCATTTTTGCTCGTTGACAATCATCACACCTTCGAACATATTCTTTGGCATCTGCAAAAAGTGTTGGCCACCATATGCCTGCCATCAAGATTTCTCTTGCGGTGGTCTCACGAGAAAAGTGACAGCCAGCTAATCCAACATGTGCTTGTTCTATAATCGGAATATACTCGTTTTCATTTGCACGAAGAAACAAATGTTGATCTTTCCCTCTCTGATACATTGGTTTCCAATGAGAGAATAGTCTCTTGCTTCTGTTTCAATTACTCTTTGATGGCGTTTACTCATATCCTCAGGAAATGTTCGGTTCGATAAGTAAGTAACCAGATAGTTACTCCACTTGGGAACAGGTGACATTTAAAACAATGTTACATGAGGAATGGGTGGTTGTTTTTGACACTGAGGGCAATCTTTTACAAAAGATCTAACATCTCTCCTCATAGTCGGCCAAAATACCCCCAGTCTTAAGATTCGTTGCATAGTTTGGTCTTCTGCGAAGTTAAGTCCTACTATGGTAACATGTGCTTGACTTAGGTATTGTTTCTTTTCTTCAGGGTTAATGCATAAAAGCAATATACCATCTCGATTTCTTTTATAAAGCCTCTCAGCTAGTAATTGATACATAGCCGATTGCTTGATTAAATCAATTGTGATAGGAAGTGGTGAGTCCACTTGAGCTATTGTCATCAATGACATAATTTTTTCCGACCATCTAGGTATCATTTCCACGGAGAACAAATAGGCATTTGGTAGATCATCATCTACCCCTTTTGGTGATTCCTCTGAAACAATCCTTGACAAATGATCTGCTCGTTGATGTGTAGTGCCTTTTTTAACAACCACAATGAAATCAAATTCAAGAAGAATGATGAACCATCTCACTAATCTCCTTGTGCTTCATGGTTTGTTGACCAAATATAACAAGCCTTGGTGGTCCACAAAAAACACAAACTTGTTGGCTAACAGGTAATGTCTATACTTTTTAACGGCATAGATCATTCCTAGTCCTTCTCTTCCAGTAGTGGTGTAATTATTTTCTGCCATGTTCAATTGTCGGCTAGCATACGAAATAGGAAAGTGAATTTTCCCATCTCCTGGTTGGGCTAGTATACAACCAATAGCAAAGTTTAAAGAATCTACATGTACGTGGACTGACATCATTTGGATGGGAATTATATCGTAGCCATTCTCATTGCAAAATTGAGTAGGCATAGACATATTCACACATACATCCATTGTTGATAAAATTTGAGTCTACTCGAATGGCTTGAATATATGCTTTGGAAAGGGTTCAGGTATGTAGGCTTTGTCTGTACAGTCCCTTTCTAGGATACATTCCTCTCGTCTCAAGCTTCCATTTTTTGAAGCTCTGCACATCCAAATAGGAGTGTTTTTGTTTAGCCCAGATGGGAGTTTAGTTTCAGCCGAAGAGACTGAATCAAACTCTTGGATGGGTGTTTTCAAGACATCTCTGTAGGTGTGATCCTTTAGATTGTCTCTTGTTATAGATCCCACTTGCTTCAAGTACAGATAGTCGTTTTCCCAATCTTGGATAAGCTATACCTGTCGCATAAAAGATCTTCCCAATATGATTTTATAGTTGAGTTTTTTCCCAAAGTCTACTATGGCAAAAGTGTGTTGATATTCAATTCCACAGGAGTTGACTATCACTTTTTCTAGTAGCCCTAGTGGTCTTTCAATGTGTCCGTCAGCCAATTGCAATTTCATTCGCGTTTGTCTAATGGCTGGCTGTCCCTAGGATTCCCATACTGCTTTAGTGGCTATGGCTATGCCTAGCTCCACTATCCAGTATTGCCATGGTTTCAATGTCATTATATTTCAATGGGAGGGTAGTGTTTCTATCTTCCCCTTCATAATATTCTCCAACCTTGTTCAAAGAAACTGATCGAATCTCTTTGTTTTCCGTTTCATTTTTTGAGTTTCCCAGATTCTTAGAGATTAACCCCATTATCACCACCTTCTCTAGGGTTTTCTGTAAATATATTCCATAAGTATGGCTTGAGTTTCAACAGTTCTCCCAAAGTAAGAGTGCATTGGAGAGGTGTAGATATGATTGAATGAATGTTGTCTACTTCTAGGGTCTGTTTGGCTCTTTTTACTTGAGTGGTCTTGCAAATGATAGATTCATCTTTGTTATCTCCCAAGTAAGAAGGTAATGCTTTTAATGTCATACGTTTAGATATTCCTGAAGCCTCCGATCCGCAATCCCCGTACAAGGATTGTAAATCCATGTTCATATCAGGTGGTAGGTTATCCAACTAGACTTCCTCTATAGGAGCCGACTTTAAAGTTAGGCTCCCATCATTAATCTCTCTTACCTTTTTCCATAAGTGTCCTAGCCAGTCTTCCTCTACGAATGGAATTCCGTCTAAGGCATCTTCGTTGTCCGGCACTATGAGCTCTGGTTCATTTGTTTCAAGGTGGGGTTCTGCCACCACATTGGATTTTACTTTCGTTTCTTCTACCACAAGCTCTTCCGGTTTTGCAATATTTTCAAGCTTGGGTTTTTGTTTATCCATCATTTCTTGTGTGATTCTTACCAAGTTTTGATAAGCTTCCAGCTTAGCTGCTTCCATGTCTGGAGATGGATAGTTTTTCCATTTGTTTTCCATGTTTTGGCCTACTTTGAGTCCTGCTTGGTAAGCTTCCAAGGCAGCATTGATAGGCTCAAAAATTTTATCAACCAGAATGGATCCTCCAGATTTCATGGTTGTTTCCTTGAATTCACTGCCACTTTCTTTCAACTTTTCCTGGACTAGCATTTTTGCTTTCTCTTCGTTTTCAATCCGTTGTTTTTGTTTTCTCATCTCATATCTTTTGCTTCTGCTCCTTTTGATTCTTTGGGAAGAAAATTTCGTGTTCTCCGAATCATCAGAGGAATTGTGTTTCTTTTTCTTTGCCTGGGCTCACCTTGATTGGAACAATCGGTTCGCTCTTTGATGAGCTACTAGGCATCACTTGGACTATGTTGACTACAGTTTTTCCCTTGTTCAAAGGATTCTCACGACAATCCTCCAGAAAGTTTCCTCCCTTTTTGCAACATTGTATGCAATAGGCTTCAGTTGGTTTGAGGTTTTTTTCAGGCTCTGGACATTCGTTATTCCAATGGTCATTAGCACCACAGTTATGACAGTTTCCTATTCTGGGCTTCATCATGGGTCTTCCCATGGGAGGTCTGACACCTTGATTAGCTACATAATACATTGGTGCAAGCTTTGGTGGAGCATAAGTCATGGTTTTCTCCATTGGTGGTGGGTGTGGACTGTACCAATCTCTCTCTACCAATACTGTAGATGGACTAGGCTCTACATAGGGTGTAACAGGCACTAAAGCTTGTTCATCTACGAATCCTTCTGAGTGCATGTACTTTACAAGCACCACATTATGTCCTAGATAAGGAGGTTTTTGTCCCAACACAGGTTGAGGTCTCTCCATACCCATTGGTGGTCTTTAAACTTGAGCCATATTAGGTTGATATCTGTACATGGGTTGTCCCTGGGGCCTCATGGGCACGTACTGAACATTCCCATCATACTTTGGTCTGAAGTAGCACTCGTGGGTCTCATGGTTGGTACATTTACCCTCGATTGCACATAATTTTTGTGGCCTAATTGGTTGTCCCTGTGGGGTTATCCCCTATCCAGGTCCTCTCATATGTGCTTTTTACATATTGTTCATCATGTCATTCATCCTTTTTAGCATATCTTCTTTGGCTGAGAGTGGTGCAGCAGTAGCCTTTCCCACTTGTGCTAGTTTTGTGGATGTTGTCTTCTCGCTTTGATTATCCTTAGGGACATCCTCTTCATTGAAGATCTCACAATTGTCTCCTAGGTCAATCCGCATCAGACACACACGCCTCTAGGGTTGTATGCTTTTTACTATAGCGTATAGCATGAAGTTCTTTGTTTAGCAGTCCCTCCAGAAACAATGATACAAGTCGCTCTTCTGCAGGTATCTCCATCTCTGGGCATCTGGCAATGTATTGTTTCATTCGAGTTGCATAATCCCTAATAGACTCACCATGTTTCTATTTAAAGCTGTAGATTTGAGCTACCGTATATGTTTAATCCCCGTTTTAGAACAAGCAGCTACAAATCCTTGAGCTAATGTATTCAAATCCATGATTGACCTTGGTGGAATGTTTTGGAACCATGTCAAAGCTTTTCCTTCTAATGTCATTCCAAACCCCTCAAATTGAGTATAAAAATCGAATATACGCTCTGCTCTTAGCACTTGCTTAAAGCTTGCTAAGTGGTCATATGGATCCCCTGATCCAATGTATTTTCTGACCCATTTTTAAGAATCAGCTGGTCTGACACGTCTATTCGGTTCAACTCTAGGTCTTCTGGGAGTTGGTCATGCTCTGAGTCCTTTAAACCAGTCTGTCGAAAATAGTGACTCATGTAGCCCTGGACTGGCCTTAGTGTCACCTCGTTTTCTACATGACAAGGTGGTTTTTGGTTTCTTCACATTACTCTTAGATGACCTCTCATGATGTTCGTCTCTTGGAGTGGTTTCTGGTCCTTGATCCAATATCCAATCCCGAATGGAATACCCCTGGTATTTGGTTTGTTCCACCTCCTCAGGAGTCATCATAACAACATTGTTGTTATAACAATCCCTACATAAGTAAGTTGGTAGATAGGCACATCCCTTATCTTTGATCTTGAAGATATAGATAATCTTCATGGCCGTTAATTGTCCCGGTCTAGCATGAGAAGTCCACAAAAGATCTTTTATGTTTCTATCTTCCCAACAATAGACTCCGATCCTAGGATTATTCATACTAAGCCGTTTCAAAGGCTTCAAGTCTACTTGATCGTATCCCTCGAATTCCAAAGTTGGTGGTCCTTCTTTTACTGACATATCTGGGATTATAGTGTTTACTTCTAATCCCCATTTTTCTACCACATCAGGATTTTTGACTTGTACATATTGAGTCCCGTTGCAATCCATGTACATTTTTCCTTGTTTGTTTGCCCTAACCTCTTCTTCTAACTCAATACCATGATCATCAATGCGAATAGCATATTATTCATTAGGATCCAAGTAAACCTGGGCTCCATGACGATTAGTCTTGTAAAAAGAGAGTATATTCTTGTAGCGCATTGTTGTTCCGGTTTCCGAGTGAGTCGAGTAAGAAGACATTTTGGATGTTGAATCTGAAAAAGTGTCTGAGACTTCTTCAAGAATTGTGTGCAAGGAGTTGCCTTGATTTAGGCTTTCTTCAGTGGATACTCTACTGATGTTTTCTCCGAATAGGCCTTGATTTCCTAGTACATGACCAGATCTAAGGTTCATATAGACTTATGAAGCCCTGGATTGAGTACTCACCTTGGATTGACTTGTCATCAATCTCCACTCGATTCAAATGCAACTTTCTGTCAAGCCACTGATTCCTCGTCTGCAACCTGATTCCTATACAAAATTAATCAAATTAGCTATTTTTCTATAAGGACAATAGAGCTCTTGAGAACTCCCGTGATTGATCTCTGTATATTACTTCAATTCGTGCTATGGAAGTCAAAATTTTGACTTTCAGATTCAGCTTAGCAAAATCAAAGGTCTAATCTGCAACCTGTAAAATGAGTGTATCTGTACCAATTTTGATCCGATTGAACCCAAAATGTTTCCTATGGCCTTATATTATGCTGGTCTTGTTGACAAGAACGACCGAGACGAGAGTGAGAGAGCGGGAGAGCGAGACAACTCCAGATCTGCAATCCCCAAAGTGTGCCCAATGACTACACGAGATGAGTTTATATAGAGGGGACCAGGGTGCTATATATAGAGACACTATATATAGCTCAACACCCCCACTCAAATGAAGGTCCCTAACTGTGGATGAAAAAACCCTTGGGGGCTCAAGGGAAAAACCCACAGCTCTATATATACCCATTGTTATATTAGAATATTTCAAATGTACATTTACAATGTTCAAAGGAGCTACATCACTCCTGTTTTACAATGTGCCCTTTCAAGGGTCTTCTTATAATCCAACATATAGACAATTGAGCTACTGCAAATTCTTTGGTAGAGCAACTTCAATATCCTTGAGCCCCCGTACATACTGCTTGATGTGATTTAAATTCTGTAAACAACATCAACTCAAGAAACATATCGAAACATGAAGGTTAGAAATAACCATATCACATTGTCCTTGGAGACGGTTCGCGATGCCGCTCTGGAGATGACATAGAAACAAATATAATGTCGATGCAAAATCACATGTACACACACATATACAATGTCGACATAAAATAAATGTGATGGGGCCCAAACGAATTCAAATCATGTAATCATCATGGTATCACATACCATGGCATCAAAGACGCTCTTTTTATGTAATCATCATGGTGTCACATACCATGGCATCATGGAACTCTCCATGGCATTAAAGACGCTCTTTTTAAATAATCATCATGGTGTCACGTACCATGGCATCATGGAACTCTCCATGGCATCAAAGACGCTCTTTTTATGTAATCATCATGGTGTCACATATCATGGCATCATGGAACTCTCCATGGAATCAAAGGCGCTCTTTTAAATTTCTTATCTTGCATTATCAGAAACCATAGCCATGGATGAAGAAAATAAAGACGCATCACGTAATATCACCTTGCATCATCAAGAACCATGGCAATGGATGATAACAAATAGAGACCTGTAATCACTGATAACAATCCATAAGAAATCGATGATAAAATAACATAAACATCACTTTTAAAATTTTGACATAGAAACGAAAGCAAATCTATAACATAGGCATGACTTTTTAAATTTTCACATAGAAGTGATGAAAAGTAATAGAGATCGAGTCCTATCGATACCCGGAAGGGATGAACATTGAGCGTCTCACAACCCTGAAGCCACATAGGAAAGATGCGGCAACCACTATGCCCATAGCAGAGAATAGTGAGATGATCAATATCCAGATATACCTAGAAGCCCAAAGGAGAAGCCTTAACAGAGGTCTGTTCTATGATGGAAAATGTAACGGACCACGTCTTAGCGAAATGTAATAAAACTGGTCATGCATGCTCTTTACTCTTAAACTGATGTGATTTCTTCTTAAATTAATAGCATGATCATAAATTTAGACAAGGTAAAAATAGCCTGTTCCTTGACGTCTTGCCGCCAGCCGCAATGTGAGGCACCCCACTGAGTGGTGTCAAAGTCGCAAGGGGAAGTAATTTCCTCTCTCTGTGCCATCACGTTGAAAATTCGTGTGTGTGCGCATGGGTTGAGAAAATGCAGATTCTGCGACCTTATAGGAAAGAGCGCACTTGCCGTGTGATCGATGGCCATGGCGGCTGCAAGCTCATGTAGCGGCCCAGCTTATTAAGCTAGCTGGTTCTCTCTCTCTCTCTCTATATATATATGAACTTCGCTTCTCCAGAGGTGTAGTAGTAAGGGTGAAAAAGAAAAAAGTCAAAAGTCAAAATTGAAGTCTCTGGATAGCAAAAGTAAATAATCGTGATTATTTACTTTTGCTATTTTTTAGCACTTTTTGGATTGTTTTGGCAAGTATACAACTTGTTAAAGCCCTTGGGCAAGTTTCAACAAGGTTGGACAAAATTTGATCAAGTTTATCCACTATTCCGTGTCCACAGACTCTGATTTCGAAAATCTAGCTTAAGTCTCACTTTTGTGGTCCAAATTTCACTAAAATTGATTTATGGGGTCTACTTGATGTGCTTGACCTTGTGGTATACTCAAATTTGCAAAATCACCAAGTTTTGAAGCAGATGTAAATAATCGCGATTATTTACTTTTGATAATTTTTTGCAAATTTTTGTCCCAACTTTGACACAGATTTGTTAAGCACCTTATGTTAAGGTCACTAGCCAATTTTCATCAAGTTTGAACAATTTTTGGTCAAATGGTCATCGATTATCTGTCCGCAGACTAACTTTGCAATTTTAGTCACAATTTTCAATCCAATGATTCAAATCTTACCAAATTGGGTTTGTGGGCTTATTATAACATGGTAAAGCTAATGGTATGCCAACTTGGTCAAAAAAGTTCAAAAATAGGACATATGTAACTAATCTCACGACTATTTACATTTGATAAAATTTTGCAAGTTTTTTGTCAACTGAGCATATACACATGTTTATCACATCAATATAAGCCTATGAATCAATTTCAACAAGTTTGGATAATTTTTTTCTCAATTCACACTCAAGATTCAAAAAGTGAGTACAAACTTTAGTTTTTACCCGGTTTTTTGCCAGTTTAGTGATCCAAATCTTTTGAGCTTTTATAAAAGTTGTTTGTACACATGCAATGAATCAATGGTATGAGTCTCGGCCAATTTAGAACAAAAAGTTAATAATTGTGATTATTAACTTGAGGCTTGAAATGAGCACTTTTTTGCAATTTTCTCAAAGAGAGTCTTTTTATGATGTTTTTTAAGCCTATAAATTAAGTCAAAACTTTATTTGGTCTAAAATATCAAGAAAAAGTAAATAATCTGAGTTTTGGTCAACTTCTTGAAATTTTTACCTCGAAGTGCCTTTGAGCTTATCCACTGGTTCGGAGAACTCTTAGGCTTACTCTCCAGCCAGATTGAGTGAATTCGAGTCTTTTCAAGCTCTTTCTAGCCGTAGACCTGAAATTCTGAAACTTTACATAACAACTCACACTTGATTCTTTCAGAGAGATCAATGTTCTGAAATCCACCTCGGATCTTGCTTACCCTACTCCTAGTGTCTCATGCAATGGGGTTGAGGAAAGTGTCCACAACACCTGTTTCTTGTGTTTTTTATGTTTTTTAGAGTCTTGATCTTAAGACTTGTCTCGTCTACCAATCATTCTCCAAATCTTAATCTAAATCTACAATCCTACAATCCTAAAGGTACTCAGCAAGTACGATTACTTCCAAGCTACCTCTACACAGCTGACTCGACTAGTGCGTAGAGGCTACAAGAGGTTTTCAATCTCTCGGAAAACAACTAACAACTTGCATCTAACTCAAGCTACACTCAAGTGACTGCAATCATCAAAAGCCAATCGCTCATCGCGGCAAGCAAATCACATCCGTTACAACATCAAATGATATCCAAACGTAATGAAACTTCTAGGATAAGTTTACAAGACCTAAATAAACATGGCTATGGCCTTAAACCCCACTTTAGGTCAAGTTCCAAAATCGCGATTATTAACAGCAGTGGATTTTTGACCTAGTCGTTTTAGACCCACAATGCATCTAAATGCTTAGCGATAATGCCCCGATACCCTGTCTATGCTTAGTTTTTGATTTAAAAGTATAAATTCCTAATTATGATGAAATTAGGCCGCGGGTCGGCGACGCCAAAAGCTACGAAATACTGTGAATGGCTTACGTCAATGTGTAGAGCTCTTACCTACGATTGCAATGTAACAAACACATTCGCAATGTGACAACCGGAGAGGGATTAGGAAGCTCAAGAAGGAGAGAAGTGAGAGCCGTTAGCTCACGCCGTGTGTTTCTTATCCAAAAACTTATAAAAAACTTACAAAAATTGGCTTTTATATCTTAGCCAAAGTTTTTGGGTGGTCAAAAGTAATAATCTGGAGTACTACCATAGCTGGAAATTGACTGACTGATACATTCTGAAAGCTTGTACCCTCGGCTCATTAATTACAAAGTTGACCAAGAAAATAGGAGTTACAATATTCTCGATTTATCAAAATAATAATTGTTTTACAAGGAGAACTTTGAAAAATAGTGTCTGCGTTAGCTTGCTGCTAACAGACCACTTTTGTTGCCTCTTCACAAAAACTCGTCGTTTTTATGAAGACTTTTGTTCACTTTGAAGCTACCTCCTTGAGGAAAAAAGAATTTTTGGAGGAAAACTTGCCTTCCTCAAAGAAGTGAAAAGGAAGGGTGAAACTACTTCCTTGAAGTTTGAAGCTTTCCCTTTCCTTCTAGCTTTCCTTTCAACACAAGTATGCTATCTTTTCTTGTTGTGTACTTGTTGTACACAAAAAGGGTCAATAGCTTGATGGTAAAGTGTTGGCCTCTTATCCTCATGGGGTGGGTTCAACCCTCCTTCATGCAAGGGTTAAGCGGGTCTTCCTATGCACGTAGCCAACGACACCAACAAAAAAGCCTTCGAAGCCTCGATGTCGTCGAGTTTGCCTTAGTCGCCCGCCTTAGTCGGGCGCAGATGTGGCGGCCATGGTCGATTGTGCTGTTTGTCTATGCGCGCTACACATAGGAGATTGTGTTTGTCTTCTTTTTGTTGCACAACGGAGATATCACTGTCTGCGAAACGTAGGGGAGAAGCAGTGCGTCGCACGCACATGCAACCCGCTTTTCCCCTCCTCCCAAAAATAGCTCGGATACCAGGGAAAGGGCGGTGATAATGTGTGTGCTAGTTTCCACCCAACCGTGCTATCTTACAGCCTCCCCCTAGTGTACACACTGTCCGGTTGTGCAGGTGGCCTTGCCTATAGGACCCATGTCCTTACAAATGTACTTGTCAAGCCACTGCCTTGAACCTTGCTTTGGGCCTTACAAAGCTTTCTTGAGTCAACACACCAGCTCTACCCCTATTGGCTTCTCAGGCTTGGTCTCAGAACCTTCTAGCTTCTTCATGTAGACAAATTCTTCAAGATCTCCATGAAGAAATGTTGTTCTCACATCCATTTGGCCCAATTCCATGTCCTCAGTAGCTACTAGACCAAGTGCAAGACATAGTGTCATCATCTTGACAATTGGAGAAAAAATATTGTCAAAATCTATGCCTTTCTTTTGTTTGAAGCCTTTAACAACCTATCTAGCCTTATACTTAGGCTCGAGATATTCTGTCGTGTACTTCTTTTTGTACACCCATTTGCAAGGCAATTCATGTTTACCCTCTGACAACTCTATCAATTCCCAAGTTTTATTTGCTAAAATTAAGTTTATCCTAATGTTAGATGGGGAATTAATACTCAAGTCCAAACTTGGGAGCAATGACAACAACAGGGTGAAGTTGTTTGAACTATCCTACCACAAGATAGTGACTCGATAGTTTTTAAATATGATGCATGCGTGTCATATGAGGAAGAAGAATTAGATGAACTAGATGTGCTTCTACAACAAATATTTCCTATCCTAGAGGCTTCCTCTGATGATGAGTCAGTAATCACTTTCGAGATTATGCTTCATTCTGATGAAGAAGATCGGGTAATGAATCCCATCAAAATGGAAACAGAAGGAGTCAAAGTGGAATTACCTTTGTCAAAATCCTCAAATTTAAAGAGAGTGACAAATATCGGGGATATGACAATACACGACATTGAAGGTTTTTGAGTTCATCTACAACTCAGCCCATTATGGAATCAACTATAAGGATCTGACATAGAGACAATTTGTATCTATGATTATAGCAGGTTTTAAAGTAATGCTGAGAGCTTGGTGGGACGACCTCAATCTAGATAGTAAAGCTTACATCATGCATGGTGGGCCTGAAGGACGAGAAAATTTTGATAATGTGATTTCTTTGTTTTTTGTAGCCCTTGTTATGCAATATTTGGGATCTACTAACAAGATACATGAGCGCAACAAAGAAGCTTTTTTCAAAAGCAAACTCTGTGACTTAACCCATGTTAAGAAAATCAGTAGCATATGACACAACTCATGTATCATTTTCCTGGTGGATATTTCAAAGCAGAGTATAAACAATATTACCTGAATTCTTTTCCTGAGCCTTTCTCTAACTTGATCAAAGAAAGGATTAAGGCAGCAGGTTTGCATGTGGATGAAAACCTTTCTCTAGCACAAATAAATTCTTTCATAGATGAAGTTACAGATTTGGAGTGTGCTAGAATAAGGGTCAAAAAATAAATAAAGTAGATAAAGGGATTTAATACTAGTTTCTGTGAAAAAGAGATGAAAGCTAAAGCATTTGGATACAGAACCTCCAAAGAATGCAGCTGTAAAGTCAAATCCCACCGAAACAAATTTGGAAAAAGATTCAAGGTTGTTTGCAAGAAAAGAAAATTGAGCAAAGAAGAGAGAAAGGAAGTTAGATGTTACATCTATAACAAGCCTGGCCATATCGCTCTCGAATGCCCAAAAAGATCAAAGAAGTTTGGAAATGATTTCCTGAAAGATAGATATGAATACAAAGTAATCTATTGCAATACTCTGCAAAAGAAGGACTTCCCTATTGCAGAATATATTGATTTTGATGCTGATGAATAATCTACCTCTGAAAGTTCTTCTACCTCAGAGGCTCCAGAAGAGCCTAACTTTTTTGACGACAGCGAACCTCGACTACATAATATGGTAAGAAAACCTTTTTCTTCTCCTAGGCAAAGAAGGGTTCAATCCTCTAGTCTAGAGTCAAGTTTGAATTCATTAGAAAAACTAGAAGAATGGAAAAACAAATATCCTCCTCTTAAGCTTGACCTGTCCCGAAAAGAACAACAAAGGTTTCAACAGCTACCTCTTTTTAGGGATATGGTTGAAGAAGCCCCTGCTATAGCTCAAAGAGAAGAATGGTGATGAATAAAAAAAGGGAACCTAATTCTACATATCTCTTTGCCAACAAAGAAACTAGTAGACATCAGGAAAGATATCAAAAGAATCCATCATCAGTACAACTAGACGAAGAGATACCTGAAGCTTCTTATTCTCGAGATCATCCTCTAAACGAAGCTTGTGAGTATATTCAAATTTGTAGTAAAAATGATCAGGACATTCTAAACGCTATATAGAAGATACATATCAAGTGTGATCATTTGCAGCAAAACAGATTCGTTCTATTGAAAATCAGCTAGCTACCCTTGAAACTAACATTGATCATGTTCTTGGGATTGCTAATCATCTGTCTGATGTAGCTGCTATGATAGAAATTTCTAATGAAGTCCCCACCAATTGGGTCCCTACTCGGCCTATAAATAATTGCAGTATCATCGACTTTGTTTCCAAGTATAATCGTGCTTTCTATTTTGAAACTTGGATCAAATTTCCATCTGAGCAGTCTTTTGGACTTGATGCATTATGGGATTCAGGGTCTGTTGTTTCATACATTAACCAAGCTCTAGTTCCTTAGCAATTGGTCACAGATCTTCCTTACGGTATCACTATTTCTTATGCCAATAATACTCGTGGGCGAATTTCTAAGATTGTAATCTGCAAAATGGCTTTGGGATATGCTAAATTACAGGTCTCTCTTTATCTTCATCCCAATCCCAATACTGATCTTACAATCGGAGTTGATATTATATCGCAAATCACACCCTACACAGTGAACCCTGATCTATCTATCCGATTTCGGCTAGATGATCGGTACTACATAGTGCTTACTAAAGCTCGTAGAGCTCTTTTTCTTGGGGGGATAATTCCCACACTCCCTAATCCACAAAAGAATGAGCATTTTCTTAGCATGGTTTGAGGCAGAAACGTTGAAGCACCACAATGAGCTACAATCAATTGCTACTCAGCTAGCCAAAAATACCAGTGAAAATCCTTTAGCTTTTTGGAAGAAAGAAGAATATTGGGTCTCACTCCCTGGCAACCAACATCTAGTGGGATTGAAGGCTACTCATCCTAGAATTTCTTTCGAAGACTCGAAGCTATACAAAGAAGAAATTGATCAGTTGCTTGAAAATGGTTTAATCGTTCCCTCTAACAATGCTTTTGCATGTCAGGCTTTCTATGTGAATAATCATTCAGAAAAGAAAAGAGGAAAGAAGCGGCTAATTATTAATTATAAACCAATTAATGACTGGCTGGAAGCAAGACGATGGAGAGGGAGAATGGGAGATGCACCCAGCGCGCTAACACGGCAGCCTCCTATAGCCCAGGGCACACACAACACCCCAATCCACTTGGCGAGCACCTTCGACTCGCACTTCTCACCAAACCGCGTGCACACACGTGCTCACACAGGCGCACACGAACTCACACAGCCATCACACAACCTGCACCCACATAATGATGCCAATTGTCGACTTCCGCAGACCACAAACACACACACACACACACACACACTCTCTCTCTCTCTCTCTCTCTCTCTCTCTCTCTCTCTCGTTGCAGACGCTATGTTAGGGGACACACTGCCACACACAACCGCACACACATTCACCTTATTCTTTTGCCATTCTTTCCTTCTTAGCCTTAAGGCTTATCCTTTTCTTTTTTCCTTTCTTCTCCCAAGAATACCCACAATTCAACTTTTGCATTTGCAACCAAGGATCTTAAGCCTTCGATTCCCACACAATTGGTGCTCCCCCATGCTAGGACTACCAAATATCCACCACATCAATGCACTCAAACCTTGTCTTGCTAGCTCAAAGCCATAGAAATTTTTTTCGCACTCCAAATTTCTCGAGCTCGCCAATCGGAACCGCTAAAGGACCGAAAAAATGCTTGTGACCGCCTTACATTCTCCTTGGCATGTCGAGTCGCCCATGATTTTGATTTCCAAGCCCTTAATTTCAACTTACCCCACGCAGTGCATGACCTTGCCAAATTTGGTCGAGGCAAGAAAAACACCTGGCAGCACACCTTTTAATGTGGAAAAACTTGCACACACCCGACCCTTGGAAAACTTTCAAACAATTGGCCGTAACTTTCTCGTTTTAGCTCCTAACGGCAATCCGAAAAGACCGGCATGCTCCAAAACTTGAGCTTTACATGTGTATCCAACGATCCCAGTTGTGGCCACTTGTCTGTACCTGCCTTGTCCGTCGGGGATGTGCAAAGCATTCCATCTCAAGGTGCCATATCTTTCACATCCGGGCTCCGTTTGACGAGCCGTCTAGACCTGCTGGGAAAGCCCATCGAGCACCACACCCGGCACACAAAACCACCACCTTGGGAATATGAGGCCATCACCCAGTTTTGCATCTGGCAGCACACCCTTGGCAAAAAAAACAATCATATGCATACATTTCCCGATCCACCTAACCACAGTGGCACTTCATAGCTGCATTATCACCTGGGCCTATATCTGCTTGACCACATAGCCCCGCTTCTGCCCATTTCTACTGTCGATAGCATTTGGCTGTACCATCGTGTCCCACCCCCTCATTGAGCATTTATGCGCAACCAAATGCATACTCATTGCACACCAAAACGGAATAACCACACCAACACTAAGCAAACCACCAAGCTAACCACTAAAAGCATACCACAACCTGTATGTACACTATATACATAGCTGGCCTTCCTTTATGCGGGTTGCCCATCCCCTTGCTTTTCCTACTATCATCCACCAGGATCAAACACCAGGCACTGGACATCACCATCCACAAGAAGCAGCTCCCCGTAGAACTGCTCCTAGACACCAACCAAATAATGCATATAGGATGCACCCAACATCTCTTCATTGTTCCACGTAGCCACTGGCATCCAAGTAGTCAAAAGAGCACCACCGTGCTCACCACTTGGCCCAACAACCAAACCAACAGACATACCTGCATCGATAGACAAACTGGGCCTTCCCATCCAATCATGTAGTGTGAAGACCTCCTCCACAGACTCTTGCAACAAGCGGCATGCCCACTGCACTGTTGTACTCACAAGCATGGTCTTCAACACCCAATGGCACATTTTATTCGATGGCTTCGCCACATCCATAACCTACTCTTCCTCTTTATCCATGGCCAAAAGCACTTGTTCATCATCCAAATGCCTCCTTACCTATACCAGCTTCTCGTTGCATTCCAAATCTGTGTTGAAGACCATGTTGTACTCACAAGCATGGTCTTTAACATCAATGGAACATTTTCTTCGATGGCTTCGCCGCATCCATAACCCGCTCTTCCTCTTTGTCCATGGCCAAAAGAACTTGTTTATCATCCAAATGCCTCCTTACCTGTACCAGATTCTCGTTGCATTCCAAATCTATGGCACTCTCAAGCACTGGCTCCTTGAGCACATCCCTGCAAATAGAGCCACAAGGCTCCACCAATGCCTCTTGCATATCATTCTCTACAACCTGTTCACTTTCCACAACCATGGAAGCTTTCTCCTTCCCAACCAAGCTCGAAACTTGTCTTACCTGTCAAAGCACACTGCACTGCCACTTTGACCAATATCACCATAAGCATGGTGCCGCACAACACTTTCATCTGCATACCATCATTCTCAAGCTTTGTCAATTCCACCTTCTCTTCAATCATATTGGAAACCATCACATCTTTATGCACACAATAGGGCAGTTTTACCTGCACCATCTCAAGCTCACTATAGTCCATCTCCTCGCTATAGGACGTGGACTCTTCCTCTTCACGTGCCTCCCATAAGCTCGAGCTTGAACTCTCATCACCATCACCGCCATAGGACGACTTGGCACTTGTATCCATATCCTTTAACGGCTCCAAAAAATCTTGGCTACTGCCAACTTGGCTATGCACACTCCTCTCATCAAGCTCCAAGCCTTCAGAACCCACATCCTGTCCATAATCTGCTACCTTCTCACACAAGCCCTCCACAAGAATAGGCTTCATCATATCTTCAAACTGCACCTGGAACTTGGTATCTGCCCTTATCGCTGTACACAGGCTCTCTTTAACACATGGCTCGCCGGCAAGCACATCTTCCATAGGCACAGGCATCCTGCAAACAGACACTTCCGCACAAAAAAATCCACTATTGGCCTTAGCTTGGCCTTAGCTCAACAGGCTCCACAACTCTCACAATCGGCACGATCCTTGACGGTTCACTTTGTGGCTGTTGACACTGGCAACCTAGACCGCTTCACCATAGCACTTAGGCTCTTCATCATCAACCTTTTCTCGAACCACCGGATGCAAGCAAGCTAGAAACTTTTCCAACTTGAAGCAGTCCCCGTTAACCACATGCGTAACCGCCACCAACTGCCTCCAACAAGCTTCAAACGCAGCCACAAAAATCTCAAAACTTGCGCTTATATCTTACTGCAGGCCTCTGATCTGTGCTTCCACTTCATTTACCGACACAACCTTGCGAAACTGTAGCAAAAACTATTCCCAAAAACTCTACCAAACATGTTTGTCTATCGCCTGTAGACCATCAAACCAAATCTTAGCTTTTCCTCGTAGCACCAAGGGCACCGTGTGCACCTTATCCTCATCACCTGTCATTTGCAATGATAGCAGGAACAATTCATATTAATCTTCCAGCCAATCATCCGCATCCTCGCTTTCGCTGAAGATCGGGCCACTACTCTGCCGCCACATCCTTGCTACCAATCACATTACCGGGGAGCTTATCAGCGTGCTCCTCAGTGGGGGCACCAGAAGATGGAAAGGGGGAATGGGGGACACGCCCAATGTGCTAACACGGCTACTTCCTATAGCCTAGGGCCTACACAACACCCCAATCCACTTGGCGAGCACCTTCGGCTCGCACTTCTCACCAAACCGCATGCACACACGTGCTCACACAGATGCACACAAACTCACACGGCCATCACACAACCCACACCCACATAATGATGCCAATCGTCGTCTACCGTAGACCACAAACACACACTCTCTCTCTTTCTCTCTTTGTAGACACTATGTTGGGGGGCACACTACCACACACAACTGCACACACTCTCAATAGAGCAGAGAAGAAAGGGGGGAAGGGGAAAGCACAATACAATTGCTCATATGGGGGGACTCCTTCTTCATTTGCATAAAAGCTTTTATACAAGACCACGACCGCTCATTGGCGTTCATCAAAACAGAAAGGGACGAGCCCCGTTCAAGTCCAACACCAAGCTTTCATGGATTCTTGCTCCTCATGAGCTCCTCTTTGCTTCCAAACAAGCGAGCACCGAAAACCCCTGAGTGCAAGAACCCTCCTTCCCTAAAATCTTCCCGTTTTTCTTTAAATCCTATATCTTGTTTTTTAATCCCCAAGGGGAAACGACGGCACCATAGTTGCTCCCTTCCCCTTATTTCTCTTTTCTCAGGTGTCAAACTTTACAAAAAAAAAAAGGCTTTCCAGCCAGCCAACGCCCTTTCTTTTGGGTTCACCTTATTCTTTTGCCATTCTTTCCTTCTTAGCCTTAAGGCTTATCTTTTTCTTTTTTCCTTTCTTCTCCAAAGAATACCCACCATGCAACTTTTGCATTTGCAACCAAAGATCTTAAGCCTTCGATTCCCACACAATCGGTGCTCCCCCATGCCAAGACTGCCAAATATCCACCACATCAATACACTTGAACCCCGACTTGCTAGCTCGAAGCCATACGAATTTTTTGCCGCACTCCAAATTTCTCGAGCTCGCCAATCAAAATCGCTAAAGAAACGAAAAAATGCTTGTGACGGTCTTACATTCTCCTTGGCATGTCCAATGATTTCGATTTCCAAGCCATCGATTTCAACTGACCCCACGTAGTGCATGCTACCTTGCCAATCTGGTTGAGGCAAGCAAAAAACCTCGCGGGACGCCTTTTAATGCGGACAACCTTGCACACACCCAGCCCCCGAAAAACTTTCAACTGGCCGTAACTTTCTCGTTTGAGCTCCGAACGGCAATTCGGAAAGACCGGCATGCTCCACAACTTGAGCTTTACATGTGAATCCACTAATCTCAGTTTTGGCCACCTGTCTGTACCTGCCCTTCCCGTCGGGGATCTGCAAAGTATTCCATCTCAAGGTACCTTATCTTTCACATCCGGGCTCCGTTTGACAAGCCGTCTAGACCTGCTTGGAAAGCCCATCGAGCACCACACCCTGGCACACAGAACCACCACTTTGGGCATCTGAGGCCATTACCCAGTTTTGCGTGTGGCAGCACACCCTTGGCTAAAAAAACCATCATATGCATACATTTCTCGATCCACCTAACCACAGTGGCACTTCACATCTACATTATCACCTGGGCCTGCATATGCTTGACCACATAGCCCCGCTTGTGCCCATTTCTACCGTCAACAACATTTGGCTGTACCAACGATTTCCTTTACCATTGAAGGATGATCTACTTCGAAGAATCAAGGACAATAAGGTGTTCTCAAAGTTTGATTTAAAGAGTGGTATCTAGAAATTTAAAATACGACCTGCTAATCGCTATAAAACCAGTTTTGTAGTCCCACAAGGAATGTTTGAATGGACAGTATTGCCCATGGGACTAAAGCCAGCCCCATCACTTTGTCAAGAACGCATTGAGGTTTTATTTTCAGATTGCAAGAAATTCTTACTGCTGTATATTGATGATATTCTTGTCTACTCTAAGGACATTGAAAGCCATATCAAGCATCTTAAGAGGTTGCTGTAAAAGCTCTAAACCATTGGATTAGTGCTTAGTCTCAAGAAAATGGAGCTTTGTCAACCACACACTACTTTTTAGGGGTGGAAATCTCCTCTGGATGTATAAAAATGCAAGACCATGTTTTGAGGAAATTATTGGATTTTTGGGATCAGTTGCAAGATCGCAAACAGGTTCAATCCTTTGTCGGATGTCGCCACAATACCCTCATCTTGCAAAGGATTTACTACCATTCAAGAAATTGGAAAGGAGCAAAGACTTCTTTTGGTCTGAGAATTTGTCTGTTATCGTGCATAAGATAAAGGAGATCTGCCAGAAATTACCTCCCTTACAAATTCCTACTAATAATCCTTTAGCCGTATATTCAGACACATCCGAAGAAGCTTGGGGAGGTATATTGTGTGATGAAGTAAATGATACCCCTATCATTTATAGATGGGCTTCTGGAAGGTTCAAAGATGCTGAGAAGTGGTATCATTCAATTCAAAGAGAACTGCTAGCTGGTGTGAATGCTGTGTTATCATTCCGATTATTTCTATTGGGGATCCCATTCACACTAACGAGTGACTTGAAGCATTTTGATAAGTTCCTCCAAGAAAAGAATGGAGGAAAAATATGAAATGCTTGCATATACAGATGGGCCTACAAGCTGAGTCATTTTGATGTGACCTATGAACATGTGCCTGGTTATAAAAATAATATTGTTGATTTTCTATCTTGCGTCAAGGCAACCTAAGCAAGGATGTCATACAACACTTCTAGAAAAGATAAGATCTTAACAGTGACGTAAGATATGCCTATCTACACTAAGGTCTTCTAGTTGACACCTGTAAAGATACTCGCACTAAAGTAACCTGCACTCACGTATGTTGAAAGCCTTCTAGGTGACACTTATAAAGATACCCGCATCCTAAAGCAACCCGCACTCGCGTATGCTCCAAGCCATCCTAGCTCCTTCACTATAAAGGAGGGAGGTCTCAAATGAAAAGGGCGACCTTGATTACCACTCAAGAGCTAATAGCTTCTTACCTATATAGCGCTTACTAGTCAAGCCTAACCCTGGCAGTTCATCTCTGTAGAGCTTGTAATCCTCTATGATAAATCAAGTACATCTTTTGTTATATATATATATATATACATACATAGATATATATATATATATATATGTATACATATATACATATATACATACATACATACATACATATATATATATATATATATATATATATATATATATATATATATATATATATATATATATATATATATATATATAGGCATATATATATGTGTATATATGTATATGTATATGTGTATATGTATATACATACATACATACATACATACATACAAGATTGAATTGAACTGGATGGATGCAACGTCATAAAAGTTGCAGATGCTGGTGGGTATGATACTCTTTTTTTGTAAGTTCAAAATTCAGGGTCAATGTAGTGGGTGGCTTAAGGTGTGTTGTACAACTCTCTCTCTCTCTCTCTCTCTCTCTCTCTTTCATGTATTGCATAAAGAGTTTTATGTTTGGTCAATGCACCCAAAATTAGACCATCGGACCTGATGTATTGATGTTGCATGTGGAGAAGAAACTAAGAATGATATTCTCAACCAAAGGGAAGAGAAGTTATTACCATGTATGAATTTCAAATGGGCACCAATGTACTTTGAAATGGTTGATCAAAAGTTATGGATGACAAAGCTTTAATATGACGCACTTTTGGAAACTACATGGGAAGCTTACAAGAAAGTTGTTTGTTCTTGTGCCAAAGAATGCTTACAAGAAAGTTGTTTGTTCTTGTGCCAAAGAATGCTTGCCATAAAGCATCTCCATGGTATCAATAAAGATAGATCACGCAAAAGGTGATTTGATAAAGAATGTCAAGATGCTCAAAACTCCTTGATATAAAGCTTGATGCAACTATGGACAAAGACAACTATCAAAGTCATTTGCATACATACAAGGCATCGATTCAAAAGAATAGAAGAAGGTGGGAAGTAAAGCAACAACTTTTTCACGTCCAAGAAAAGGCACGTGCATGTGGAAGATTTTGGAGAAACTTGAGGGGCAAGCGGGTTGAGAATTTAGGTAGCTTCAACCTTGTGGATATGTACACACATTATATGCAATTATGTGAGCAATCAAATACTGAAAAAAATACCATTTTATGGTTCAGTCTCATGTATGCCCTCTTTTGTACTATTGAGGATGTATGCGGTGGGCTTGAAAAGTTGGCCACTTGTAAAGTGGGAGATCTTCAAGGTATCAAGCTAGAGATGATCAAATGGATGGTAGATTTTGCCCATGAGTGGATGTCTGATATGTTCAACCTTGCACTTCAACATGGTATGCCTTGTGATTGGAGTACTAATTGGGTTAAGCCTTTTCATAAAGGAGGGGATGTAAAGATTGTAAACAACTCCCGGACTATAATGATTGGGTCTTTCATGGAAAAGTTATTTAGGTGCATAATGAAGATGAAATTGAGTGATTGGGCTGAAGAGAATGACAAGCATGCAAAAGGACAAGCGGATTTTTGTCGATACCATAGTACCATTGATCATCTTGTCACTCTTCCTCTTCTCATGGAGGAAAGCCGGTTGAAAAGCAAGCAATTGTATTGTTGTTTTGTGGACTTTAAGAATTTAAGCCTCTGACATGATTCTACGTAACAATTTGTGGAGAAGGATGGAAGAACTCCAAGTTCCAAGTGAGTTTATGCTTGCGGTTTCTCAAATCTATGAGAAGGTGATGTGTCAATTGTGCATGGGAAGAGAAATTTCATAGTGGAGCTCAAAAGAAACATGTCCATCAAACTTGATAAGAATGTGGATAAAAGATTTTAATTTCCTACATGTTTTCAAGGTCGGTGTAACAGTAATTCAATATGGAGAAACTTGGCTTGAATGATGATGGAAACTGATCCTGATGCTCAAACAACCAAACGTGCTCTGCTGCAGCATATCATCAAGCCAAAGGAGTTGATTGAGCTAATAGATGATCCATCCAACAGTGGAATTTCTAATGTTTTGCGATAGAAGTATTTTAGTCAGCTAAAGAGCATTGTGTCGCCTCAAGAGATGATGGAGGTGTGTGACAGTGTAGGAATAAGTTTCAAGGCCTATGAAGCTTTGTATAGAAGTGTCACACTTGATCATTGGGCAAAAAGTTTGTTTTGGTTTCTGCCAACACCTTACTATGTCAGTGTTGCAAAAAAGTACACCAACAATGATGTTGCAAGCTTGTTGGGCGGATTTCAGTATGTGGAGGATGACATGCCACTAGAAGACAATAAATTCTTACACTACAACGAGTTCAACAATGTGTATGTTGACTTGTTGAAGCTCCAAGAGTCAATGATAAGATTTTATGGGTTAACACAAAAAGAGTGTGATAGGAAAGTGATATTTGTTATGAAGCTTGATGAGTGCCAAGTTGTTAAAGGTCAACGGCTCGAAAGGATAAGTGTTACGTTGATGAGCAGGGCCTTGGGTGGTGCCGATGTGGAGCTAAATGCCAATGAGAAGGGAAACACTTGTTTAGGTGTTCAGTCAGAGAAAATTATTTGGTGGCTGACAGCTTTTCATCTCCCACATGAGACACATGAGACTCTGAAATAGTATTTCAATCACACCACAATTGTTGATGTCATTTGGCAACAACAAGAAGGACATAGATTGCATGTTCTAGGTCTTGGAATGTTCCAATTTGGGTTGGCAAGAGAGTTGAAAACACTCAAGTGTATGTTAGGGTGCAAGCAAGGTGCAATGACCCTCTTTCCATGCATTTATTGCTGCCACAGTAAAGTCTCAATGGGAACTGAGGGCAAGGGTGCAAAGGCAAGCGAGTCAAAATATGGTACGGGTAAGGAAGAGAAAGTTACAGTCAGCTCTGCAAAAGGTGTACCCACTACACAAGCAGTGGGTAAAGCACTACAAAAATGGTTTCAAGGTATCCTCAGTTGTGATCAGCAAGTACCTCCTAATTGAACCATGGATGATCCAAATTGGGATCTGATTCTTCCAATACCACTGATAAATGTGAAAATGTGCACCCTTCATGCCCGTCTACGCAGAAAGAAGAGAAGAGTGTATACGAGAACTTGAATCTATTCTATCAAGTGTTGTTCTACATGGGGGTGCAGTTGAGCTATCAAAGGACAAGAAGCGTCTAGAAGTGTTGGTCTACATGGGGGTGCAGTTGAGCTATCAAAGGACAAGAAGGCATCTAGAAGTACGCAAGATCGCCCTAATAAAGTATGTATGGGTGGTAGTAAAGCTAAGCATTTTCTTTCGAATTATTATGACTCCCAAAGTCCCAATGAGTTTGAGTTATGGAAAACGGTGTGTGACATTACCACCTACAAAGGTAATGAAGTAGCCCTAGGAATTAAGCATGCTCGTGTGTGGCAATCTATTGATGATATTTGTTGTCTTCTCAAAAAGACAAAGCTAACCGATGATGAGATATCCACCCTAAAGTTTGTAATCAATAGTTCTGCATCACATATGGTGGATGCTTGGGGCGAGACACACGTAACACATTACATGATGTATTGAACATTTGATTTTTTCAATCGAAATGCATCTGTATGCGAAACTAAAGTTTATTTTTTTCAACACATTATTTTTGCACATAGTGCATTTTTTCTCGACACTTATGGTTCATTAGGCATTTGGAGCAACCAAGGAATGGAACGCTCACACTATCAAGCAAAAGAAGTGTATCTTAAAAAATAGACGACATGGAGGTGGAAGAATAAAGAGCAATGCCCTTCACGAAATGTTCAATTGGTTCTATAGAAAGAAGACAAGAGAACAAAGAAGTTTGAAATGTCGAATAGAAAAAGTGGCTAGCTTGAGGCGATCACAACATATCATTCTTTGAGTGCAAAAGGTCGATTCCGATGCTGGTTGGAGACAAGGCGGAGTGATGGCAGGCGCTGGATGGAAATTTATTTATTTTTTGACACTAACCATCTCTATTTTAAACATGCATTGTCATGCAAAGTGATTTGTAAAGGAAACAATTATTAGTCCCATGGGTCAAGTTTGGTCTGTTTTAGAGTCTTTTTTTATTTTGAGTGATTTTATTGATTTTTTTTAAAAAAAAAAAGTTTAAGTACTATATAAGTCAAAACTCACAACTTAAAGTTCATTTCTTGTTTGCACATTTTAGAAGATCCTCTCGAGTCCAAACGGACATGCACTCATATCTTGCACAACATGGACGATACACAAGAGCACACCACCACGCACAACCATGACACCACCACCAACCAGCACCTCATACAGAATCCACTGCTTCAAATCCACATCCTCAACCACAAGTGGATAACCCAACACAATAACCAGCTCCAAACACCAAACCGCTCTTCCAACCTTCGACTACAGAGGATCAGAACACCATGCGGTATAGTTTTGGTGATCTTGAGCCACTACATCATGAAAATCGCACACCTTTTCCGGATCTCAAACCATTCGCAGCTCTAAATATACCAACACAAGAAACAAGACTTGGAGCTCAAGCAACGATAGCATCTAGAGCTCAAGAAATGGCAATTCCTGAAGCTCAAGTAACCGCTACTATGCCGCAAAAATTCCCTCCGCGGGTCAAACAAAGGGTGATTAAAGTAATGCCAGGTGATCCTCTTTCAATAGCACGAGATGCCAAGAGGAGGAAGAGAATGAGAGAGTTAGAAAAGAAAGAGGCAACTGATAGAGAAGCACAGAGATTGCATGAAGAACAAAGAAGGCAAAGAGAGCAAGAAGAATGGCAGAGACTCGAGGTTGAGAGAGCCCATTTGGCTAATTTACAAGCACGAGCAGAGTTAGAGAGGAGAGCGGAAGAGGATAGAGCTCAAGCCGCCCAACAAGCAAAGGCTGGGAGCTCCAAACCTTCAAAAATTCCTTAGAGAGCAAAACAATGTGCGAAAAATAAAAAGGAAAAGCTCACACCTGAAGAGAAACAAGCCCAAGAAGAGAGGAGGAAAAAATACAAAAATGACCCTCCTCAATGGGCTAGACAAGCAGCTCCTCCATCACCGCCAACAACATAGAAGAAACAATGATGGAAGCCTAGCACAATTGTTCTACATGAGATCTAAAAATATCAAAAGAGCAGCGAGCCAATAATACCAAAGGCAACTTTCTCTCAGGTTGTAAGAGAAATAATGGACAAATATTCAGATTTTCTTACACATATCCAGCGTGCAGCTCTATTGGCCTTATAGGATGCTGCTGAGGACATTTTGGTGTAGTTGTTTCAAGATGGTAGATCTTGTATGGTGCATGCTAAGCGAGTTACTCTAAAAAATACAGATCTAGCTCTAACAATCAATCTGAGGAATGAAGGGTGCCTCCATAAGAATTAGTTTCCCCATGTAACCTCTATTTATGAGATTTGTAATCTTTCCATATAATATGAACGAGTCAATTTATACCATTCAGTGTAACACTAATAGTTAATTGTGTCCTCTCTACTATTGAATTATTTGAATTAATCAAGTCGTTAGATTTCACCTCCTCGACCATCCAAGCACCCGTCGCACATGGGACGTCTACCGATGAACATTTTGCAAAACGGAGTCTTTTTGGGTGCGTACAGAGGCCGTGGGACCGCCGAAATGCAAGACAATGACCACGGCATTGAATGGGTCAAAAAAAGTCCTTGTGTGTCAAAACTAGCCTATGCGCGCCGTGGTGTAAAGGGCCTTTGTGCCCCCCATGGCCTCCGAATGGCTCTGGTTTGCAAAATGTTCACAGGTAGGCGTCCCATGTCCGAGAGTGCTTGGATGGTCAAGGAGGCATCAACACAAAAAAATTATATATTTATTGGCCAATACGTGCAATAGAAAAAAAAGTACAAGAAGTGACAAAAAAATATACAAAGGACAAAATTATTGTATATTGCCTTGGATATTACATCATGGCGGGTTGGTTTTCTTGGATATCTGTAGGTATAGGGTGAATGGAAAACTTGACACCAAAGGTTTTGACAATATCCTCTTGGTTTGTCACCCCTTGACCGAGTCTTAAGGCACAATGGGAGAGGACTTACCTAGGGTGCTTTCCTGTAAAGGCATACAATGCTGCCTTGGTCCACCAAGATACACTTGTGAGCATTAAGCGTAAGGCAATCTTTAGCAAGGATGGCACTAAATGCTTTGCACTTGAGTAGCTCCGCAGAACCATGCTTGGAGAACTTTGTGTGAGAAAATCAAAGAACGGATGGTCCCAAATGGCCAAGGTAGTGCCACAGGGAGCTCTCTTTACCCATAGGAACGTTGCACGAACCTCTAGTACACATTGCAAACTTATCAACATGGTATGTGGTCTGCAAAACATTTTAAAGAACTTCAACACTTGTTATAGGGTACAAAAGACTATTGATAAGGTTAAAAAGTGGTTACCTCAGTTTCTTCATCCATATCTTCAAGAGTTTTCCTTGTAAGGTCAATGCTAGAACGATCTTCTCCATCCATAATGATCAACGGTTTGCGTGGATGAAAAGGGCTTTCCGGGATGCTTTCTTAAAATGAGGCACATGATTTGATTTCCATAAGTGTAATCTCCACGGTTTGTACCAGATTCTGTTCGTTTTCACTAGGGAGGAATGAGAGGCTTGGTGGGAACCTTGGTCTTCAAAGTCAATTCGAAAGTTGACCTTCTCTTGCTTTCCACTAGGATCTTTCATGCCCGCATTAGGGAGCATTGAGAGCGACTCATCTTCTTTGAGTCCTAGTGTCTTTGCAATGACAGTAAGGAACAAGAAGTGATGACCATCCACCACCACTGCATGCAAAGTGAGTATTTAGAGGTCAGGAACTTCCTCCAACACCTCGTCTCCCTCTATCATCCAGTTTTCCTCCCTAGTGGAGCTAGGATCTTGCAGGAGGATGAGTGCCATAGATGCTTTAGCATGCTCATCAACCTCTTCAACAAATTCATTTGATTCCTCCACAATGGTTAGAGGAGGTTTCTGGTTGGCCTTTTCCTTTGATTTTCCCTTCTCCATGCCCTCAAGCACAAGCAAGACCAAAACCATGTCCCAAGAGATGAATTGGGTGCCTATGCACCCGATGCCCAAGTCTATGAGGTCATCCTCATAGGTCCCAAGAAATGAATTGGGTGCCTATGCACCCCATGCCCAAGTCTATGAGGTCATCCTCATCCTCTGTCCTGTATTCCCACCCAGTAAGCCCTTTTATAAACCTCAACTAGCAATAACAAAAGTTTTTGTCGGCCGCATAGAGGTGTTTGAGAAAATCCACTCGCAACCACGCCATGTCAGAAATCGAAGACTATTGTATATTCTTCCATGTGCTCCATCATGTAGTCAAGAAAGCTTTGGAATCCCTCTACACGAAGGTTAGCAGCGGCATGCATGTCGATTGTCCCCTCAAACACACTGATTAGTTCATGTGCACGATCTGCAAGTCCTATCTTCTATAGTTGTGTGAGAAGTGCATCAGAAGATGTTGCCATGGGTGTATTTGCAAAGAAGATGGGAAGAGAGCTGAAAGCTAG
Source organism: Adiantum capillus-veneris (assembly GCF_014529385.1). Classification (NCBI taxonomy): domain Eukaryota; kingdom Viridiplantae; phylum Streptophyta; class Polypodiopsida; order Polypodiales; family Pteridaceae; genus Adiantum; species Adiantum capillus-veneris. The sequence continues at coordinate 44,726,284 of NC_140950.1, read as the reverse complement.
TATTTTGTGAATGTGAGAAATGAAGTTTAAAGCCTAAAAAGTCACTTTTATACTCAATGTCACTTTTTAAAAGCACTTAAAATCAACATCAAATCAACGTAAAACTATAATTATAAACAAAATCACGTGACAAGCCATTGAAAGACACCAACATTGAAAGTATTCATGCTCCAAATTTAAAAAATTGGACATTTCAAAAAAAATCTTGAACAAATTAAAAATTAAAATGAGATTCAAAATTCCATATGTATTAATGGGAGAAAAATCCCTTCAATTACAAAATTTTACATTAATACATTGAACAAAACCGTCACACAGAAAGCTCTTCTCTTTTTTGGAACGAACAACCTTTTGAGTGATTACAAAAACATATTGATTGGGCAAGGTATATCCAAGATTAAGATACTCGCAAAGGTGACTGAGATTATAGTCGTTGTTCATCGAGATGTTGTGCACTGCATTGTCGTGGAGGCATATTTTTCGATTAATTGATTCTCTTGTAGAAACATCAGAGTCTAGTGCCTCCCATTCTCCCTTGATCAGCTTCCATCTTCTGTAGGGAAAGACAATTGACAAGCTTTGCTTTGCAATATGGTTTCTACACGCCACATTCTCAACAACTACAGAGCCCTTGATTGTACCTCCCTGGTGGTTGACCACCTTAGTCTCCCATCCAATTGCAAGGAAGCTGTTGATCGCACTCAAGTTCCATATGCACCACAATCCCACCACAAGTTCATTCATAACAAGAGCTTGCTTTATCTTGATACACGACTACGATGAGACACAATGCTAAAGAAACTAATGTGCTCTCACTTAAGGAGATGGACTTTTTCTCATGATTTTTTTAATAGGTGCTTAAGATTGTGAGCTCTTTTTTGGATACACCTCACACCTAGCTAGATGTGGTTGGAGGGTAGGGGATAACTTGCCTTCCCAATGATCCCCTACCCCCACAAGACCTAGTTAGGTATGCGGTGCCTCCCTCTCCTAATGTTGTGGTACATCACAATGTAAGAACTATTATAGAATATGTATGAAACCTCTTGGGAATTCCATAATAGCATCCATTGTCTTATACAATCAAAATTGAGCCATATAGATGTATGTGCAAAGAAAAATATTTCAAACGACTTCAAGAAGAAATTGAGGCTACACCAAATCTCTATCATCGTAACACAAAAAGAAGGTGGCTCAAGATTGGTTTGAGCCATCATCATATAATAGATATATGAGCAAGGAAAAAACATTCCAATTGACTCCAACAAGAAATTGAGGCTAAACCAAAGCCCCATCGTTGTAACACAAAAAGTAGGTGGCTCGAGCTTGCGTTCAAGACATCATCATATAGATGTATAAGCAAAGAGAAAAATTTCAAACCACTCCAACAAGAAATTGAGGCTACACAAAAGCCCCATCATTATATAGCACAAAAAGAAGGTGGATGAAGCTTGGGTTTGAGCTTGGGGTATAAAGATATCTACTTTGTAACTTATGCAAAGAAGGGTCGGCCCTGGGGCAAGTCACGTTGAGAAAATGGTTTAATGTTTGGAAGATTGAAGGCTCAATCAAAGATACAGCTGTAAGGTCTAGTAACTTGTCAATTCAAATTTTGAATGTGATAGAGCGCCGTTAAGTCTACCGTCTCTCAAGGCCTGCTTGCCGTCTCTCTATCGCATGCTTACTATTGCTGATCTCTGTCACACACACAATTTGATTGAATGCATCTTTGCACTGCACCAGCCATAGTCCATTTCAAATCGTCACCATGGTGCCTGCAACAACATTGGAACATGCACAAAAGGTTTTGCCTAGTATTATTGACCTTAAACGGAGAGCATTCTTACTATTATCGTTCTTTCCGCAAGTATCGTTAGCCTATAGCATAGGTCTTGGTTCCTGCCGATATTGATGATATAGATTCCTGGCCATACAAACCCCAGTGCCACCAAATAGAGCCCCAACTATTGCAATTGTTGTTCCTCTCCTTGCATGACTGAGGAGGAGCTACACAAGTACAGTTGCAGGCACAACTTTAGCAGCTACTTGTAGCATCCACATGGTTCCTGACCCAGCTCTACTTGCATAGACTACTATGCCGTATGTGATGCGCATAGCTACTATGTTGGAAGCTCAGAGGGTGCAATTGATCTTGAGCTGCTAAACTAAGGTCCATGTTTGATGCATCCTCTAGCTTTTGATTAATTGGCGTGATCTTTTGAAATAAGGTCCATGTCATCTTGTAACTTGCACTTCATCATTGATTCTAGTTATGTGTAACTTATTTTTTATTCCATGCTGCATAATTACTTAACTTTCATGTCTAGTTTATTATCTAGTGCATGAACAATGTGGAGGCTCGATCTTAAGTTCGATCCTCTACCCCACCTAGGTAGGAAAAAGAAGGGTCAAACCACTAGATGAGGGGTGTTGCTACAAGCAAGAGCCATTTGCTAGGTTGATGATGCAGTGTGGATAATGATAGTCAAGATGGTAGTTTACTATCAAGTGCATGAGAAATGTGGAGGCTCGAACTTAAGTTCGTGCCTCCATCCCACCTAGGTAGGAAACTGAAGAATCAAACCACTAGCTGGTGGGTGTTGCTACAAGCAAGAGCCATCGATTATTCTAATTAAGGTTGTTGATGCATTGTGGATAATGGTAGTGAAGATGGTTGTTGACTCATGAGCATCTATCTTTTTCATTGATTATCTTGAGCTAATTTTAAACTAAGGATGTTGCTGCAATGTGGATAATGGTAGTCAAGATGGTTGTTGACTCATGAGCATCTATATTTTTCATTGATTATCTTGAGCTAATTTTAAGTTCGAGCCTCTACCTCACCTAGGTAGGAAAAAGAAGGGTCAAAACACTAGCTGAGGGGTGTTGCTACAAGCAAGAGCCATTTGCTAGGTTGATGATGTAGTGTGGATAATGATAGTCAAGATGGTAGTTTACTATCAAGTGCATGAGAAATGTGGAGGCTCGCACTTAAGTTCGAGCCTCCATGCCACCTAGGTAGGAAACTGAAGACTCAAACCACTAGCTGGTGGGTGTTGCTACAAGTAAGAGCCATCGATTATTCTAATTAAGGTTGTTGATACAGTGTGGATAATGGTAGTGAAGATGGTTGTTGACTCATGAGTATCTATCTTTTTCATTGATTATCTTGAGCTAATTTTTCATTTGCTAGGTTGATGATGCAGTGTGGATAATGATAGTCAAGATGGTAGTTTACTATCAAGTGAATGAGAAATGTGGGTTCAAGCCTCCATGCCACCTAGATAGGAAACTGAAGACTCAAACTACTAAATGGTGGGTGTTGCTACAAGCAAGAGCCATCGATTATTCTAATTAAGGTTGTTGATGTAGTGTGGATAATGATAGTCAAGATGGTTGTTGACTCATGAGCATCTATCTTTTTCATTGATTGTCTTGAGCTAATTTTTCATTTGCTAGGTTGATGATGCAGTGTGGATAATGATAGTCAAGATGGTAGTTTACTATCAAGTGCATGAGAAATGTGGAGGCTCGAACTTAAGTTCAAGCCTCCATCCCACCTAGGTAGGAAACTGAAGACTCAAACTGTTAAGTATGGAGCCTGATTTACCCTTGTAATTTTCTGTGGTAAAAGCGCACATTTGTAAGGCCCCCATTATGAGGAGAAGCCATCGTGCGTGAAGGAAAATCACTCACCGGAAACCAAATTTTCACGGACAAGAATCAGGGGCAACTTTAAAGGCCTCGGGGGCGGAGGCCCCCGAGACTTTTTTTTTCGTCGGAATATTCTTTTTCGCCGGAATATTATGGCCGGACGGCGGCCAGAAAGTGGTCGGAAAATAACCGGTCGGTTGGCCGGTGGCCGGTAGTCAATGGCCGATGGCCGGTGGTCGGAAGTCAATGGCCGGTGGCCGGTGGCCGAATTCAAAAGCGGACTTGTCTTCTCAAGGGCGGCCACACATGGGCGGATTGGAGGGTCCGATTTGGACTTATTCGCACAAGGGCGGCTACACATGGCTGTCTCTCATAAGATAGGGCAACCCTTTTGGCCTATAAAAGGAGGCCATTTCTACACACATTTCATAGTGTGAAGTTGATGCAGCAAGGTGAGTGTGAGGTGGTGAGAGTGAAGCAAGGCGGGAGCTCCATTAAGGGTATAATCCCTTTGTAAACTACTTCTTGTTTTGAAGTACTAAAGCCATTGAGTGGCTGCTTTCCCATGGACGTAGCCCACATTGGGTGAACCACGTATATCGTGTGTACTCTCTCTCTCTCTCTCTCTCTACTCTATAATCTCGTGTATATAAATCTGTCTCTCTCCATTAAGTAATCTACTCAATTATCTATTTAGCTACGTCTTATTTCCTAACACAAACCACTAGCTGGTGGGTGTTTCTACAAGCAAGAGCCATCGATTATTCTAATTAAGGTTGTTGATGCAATGTGAATAATGGTAGTCAAGATGGTTGTTTACTCATGAGCATCTATCTTTTTCATTGATTACCTTGAGCTAATTTTAAACTAAGGTCCATCTCTGAGGCATCCTTCACATTTTGATTAATTGTTGTGATATTTTGAAATAAGGCCCATGTCATCTTGTAATTTGCACTTCATCATTGATTCTAGTTAAGTGCAGTTGATTTTTTAATTCCATGCTACATAATTACTTATCTTTAGTTTCTAGTTTATTATCTAGTGCATGAGCAATGTGGAGGCTTGAACTTAAGTTCGAGCCTCCATCCCACCTAGGTAGGAAATAGAAGGCTCAAACCACTAACTATGGGGGGGTCGCTACAAGCAAGATCCATCAATTACTTAAGTTAAGGTTGTTGATGTAATGTGGATAATGATAGTCTAGATGGTTGTTGACTCATGAGCATCTAGCTTTTTCATTGATTATCCTGAGCTTTTAAACTAAGGTCCATGTGTGATGCATCCTCTAGTTTTTCATTAATTGTCGCAGTCTTTTGATTAAATAAGGTCCATGTCATCTTGTAATTTACACATCATCATTGATTCTAGTTATGTGTAGCTTATTTTTTATTCCATGCTGCATAATTACTTATCTTTAGGAAATAGAAGGGTCAAACCACTAGCTGAGGGGTGTTTCTACAAGCAAGAGCCATTTGTTAGTTTAACTAGGCTGTCAATGTAGTGTAGATAACGGTAGTCAAGATGGTGGCTTACAATCTAGTGCATGAGAAATGTGGAGGCTCAAGCTTAAGTTTGAGCCTCCACCCCACCTAGGTACGAAATAGAAGACTCAAAACACTGGCTAATGGGTGTTGCTACAAGCAAGAGCGATCGTTTAGTTTAATTAAGGTTCCTGATGTAGTGTGGATAATAGAAGTCAAGATGGTTGTTGACTCATGAGCATCTAGATTTTAGATTTATTATCTTGAGCTTTTAAACTAAGTTCCATCTCTGATGCATCCTCCAGCTTTTGATTCATTGTCATGATATTTTGAAACAAGGTCATGTCATCTTGTAATTTGTACTTCATCATTAATTCTAGTTAATTGTAGTTTACTTTTTATTCCATGCTTCATAATTACTTATCTTTAGTGTCTAGTTTATCATCTAGTGCATGAGAAATGTGGAGGCTTGAACTTAAATTCGAGCCGCCACCCCACCTAAGTAGGAAATAGAAGGCTCAAATCATTGGCTGATGGGTGTTGCTACAAGCAAGAGACATCAGTTACTTTAATTAAGGTTGTTGATGTAGTGTGGATAATGGTAGTCAAGATGGTTGTTGACTTATGAGCATCTAGATTTTTCATTGATTATCTTGAGCTTATGAACTAAGGTCCATGTCTCATGCATCCTCTAGATTTTGATTAATTTTTGTGATCTTTTGAAATAAGGTCCATGTCATCTTGTAATTTGCATTCATCATTGACTCTAGTTATGTGTAGTTTATTTTTTCTTCCATACTGCATAATTACTTATCTTTAGTGTCTAGTTTATTATCTAGTGCATTACCTTAAGCCTTAGGAAGCAGAAGGCTCAAACCTAAGGCTTAATGTTATGCATCCTATTTCCAACATGTGTTGGTGGGTGGAGCCTTGAACTTAAGTTTGAGTCTCCATATTACCTAGAACATGTTAAATCCAAGCCTTCTTTTCTTCACTTTGGTTGGGTAGAGGCTCAAACTTACGTTCAAACCTCCATCCCACCTAGATCATGTTAAGTTTTATGTCTCCCACGTGGCTGGGGTGGATGCAGTAACTGCAGTTCAATTCTTAAGTTAAGACTCCTCTTTCTCACTTTTGTGAGGTTCAAGCTTGAGCCTAAGATCCAACCTTCACTCCACCTAGAATACGTTTGAGCCTCTTGTTTTATCACCTAGGTGAGGTGGAGGCTCCAACTTAAGTTTGATCCTTCACATCACCTAGGGCTCAATACTTAATTGAAAATCAAATGATTTAGCCAAAATAGAGGCTAGAACTTAAGTTTGATCTTCCATCCCACCTAGGTAGGAATGAGGATCTCAAAACTTGAGTTTGAGTCTCAATAAGCTGTTTCTCACCTAGATGGGACAGAGGCTAAAACATAACTTTGAGTGTCAATGGGGTGTTCATGATCTTGATTCCAAAAGTCTTGAGAGCTTTTTTGTAGTATGTTAAATCCTTAATGAGAGATATCCCAAAGTTTAAGGCACCTAGTAGGGTGGAGGCTCAAATGTAAGATTGAGCCTCAAGTATGAGAAACATTATGAGACATGATGGCATTGAAACTGAAGTCTGAGCCTCTATCTCACTTATGGTACTATAGCGTAGCCAATAGGTAGATGGTCACTAGAAAAGAAACAAATCCACCTGCAAAGCAGACAGTCACTAAAAAAAATTTAAATTATGATTGTGTATCCTCTTGTGGTTATGTCAAAGGTGTTCCATTAGTAGAGTTTGAGTGTGTCAACTAATCTCTAAGAAGCCTTAAAAAAGCTAAATTCTCATAAAAGTGAGTTTTTTTTTTAAAAAAATGTCAATCTTGTTACTATCTAATTTGTTTTCTATGAGGAATTTGATGCACTCCATAGATTTAAAAATTGACTAGCTATACAAAATTTTCCCTAAGATTACTGAATTTTAGCGCTGTATCTCTATAGTGGCTCCTCTACTCTAGGTTAAGTTTCAACTTAGCATCTTCTTTTGATTTGAAGCCTATCGTTAGGTTATAGTGGTGCGATAGATGAAAAGAAAGATTTGTAGGATTAAACTAAGCAATGATATACTCAAATCTCAATGTCTAAAAAAAAATTTCATAGTGGATTTAGCTTAGTTATCTTGGCTTTGGTTCTAAGAATACCTTGGTATGTAATCCCTTATAGAGTTCTATTTTCTCAATAGTCCTTAACTTTTGAGTGTCTATTTTATAAAAATGGGACTTGAATGAGTCCCAAAATTTCTAAAGTGTTCTTAGCAATGTAAACCTTATAGATATGAAATCAATTTATACAACAAAAATGCAATCTAAAAACTTGACAGAGAAGTGAAATTACAGTTTGTAGGAAACCTTGATTGATCCAATGCTATCTCTAGCTCAATTGTGAAGCAACATCCACATGTTGCACCTTTGCAAGTCGCTTGCCATCATGGGTTTTCTTGAACTCCATGATTCTTCCCTTCCAATGGTGTGCTCAAGAAGCCATGTGTCTCCTTGAGACCTTGTGTGTACCTCTTGAGATGGGCTGCATTGGCACCCACATCAATCGTTTGAACTCCACCGTCACCCAATATCCATTGTCATCTTGTACATTGCTGCATGAAATGGAGTCAATGACACTCCTAGGTTGGAAAGTACCTGATGATGCCATGGGAAATAGTGGCACAATCTACATACAAACACTTATGATTAGACATTGCACATCCATTTTCTCAGTTGTACAAAGCAAGATTCTTGATGGTACACAAAGACGAAGGTTGCCACTTACTGCTGTATTGCTCCACCTGCTTGTTGGCTTAATGGGAAAGATAATGTTGCAAAGCTTGAGAGGAAAGTAGATCCTCTCTAGAGAGCACAATGGAGAAGGAGAAAGAAACCTGTTGAGGAAAGAAAGGATATGTTGAGAAAGAAAGGATATGTTGAGAAAGTAGATCCTCTCTAGAGAGCACAATGGAGAAGGAGAAAGAAACCTGTTGAGGAAAGAAAGGATGATCTAGCAGAAGGATATGTTGCAAATCTTCAGCTTTAGGTAAAGGTTTTTAATGAGTCTCATGGAGAAATGGAGAACTTTAGCTTGAGGAGAATCCAACAAGCTTGAGGAGAATGCAGTAAGCTTGAGGAGGGAAAGGAGGTTCAAACTTCTATTGCAGAGCTTTTGGGAGGGAAAACTGAAAGGAAGGAAAGAGAAACAACTCTTGCAAGGTGAAGTGAAGAGAAGTGAGAGATGGTACAATAGAGAGAGAGGGAGGGAATGGTTAGGACGTTTTTAGAGGGACCCCTTTTTAGGAGAGAGGGGGGAGAAACTGCCAGCCACTAGAGAGAGAAAGGATTGGCTTTTACTCAACTATTTAGAGAAAAGTTTAGTTTTTTGAATGTATAAGAGATTTTCTCTTTATATTTTACAAAAGAGTACAAGTTTGACCACTTACTTTTAGGCCCTTCGATACCCACCATTTCAGTCCACATGGCATCCACCCAGTTTTTCCTTCCATAATCCCATGGTAAATAAAGAGGCCCCCTTAGACCCCATTCACTGATTGGATGTTGAAAAGGCGTGATGACCTAGAGCAATAACGTTGAACATAGACTAATTTTGGACTAGAGTGATAGATTTTCTAAAAGTAGTTAATCATGTAGTCCTGTAGGTTCACTTCTTGAGATTGAAAATCTCAAAAGAGTCTTCATGCCCCATCCCGAGTCGCTTCCCTGAGTATTGACATATGCTAGTTCCAAATAGCTATGTTGTAGATGTTCGTCGCGGTGACCCGAACATGATCCTTAGGTGGTGACTGGCCTAATCATATGGAAAAGATTCATTTCCATAGATTTTGAAAACCATTTCATTTACACTTAGGCAATAAAGCAGCTAGATGAGGGTTTAGTGCTCGGTAGGGACTGGACTCGACGATTGACCAGTTCTACTCTTTAGGAGCAAGGAGAGCTATGAGTGAGATATAAAAGGTATTTCATTCTTTTTTTTACTCGAGCTCGATAGGGGCTGGACTCGACGATTGACCAGTTCTACTCTTTAGGAGCAAGGAGAGCTATGAGTGAGATATAAAAGGTATTTCATTCTTTGTTTTTCTCTACTCTTGGTAAGGGCTGCTTATCCATCTATTACATTGTTATTTTTGCACTGTTTTATTTATTTCTGCTCCTATATTTATTTTTGTTCATAGGAGTAGGTTAGATTAGAAATACAATCATCAAATGGGGATGAAAGCATCATGGTAAAAACTGTCCGGAACCATATTTGGGTGCAAAAAACCATAACTCTAAAAAAGTGAAAATTTGACGCGGTGAGAACATCAAACTTGAATCAAACCGAAAAAGGCCTTGAAAAAAGGGATAACCAGGCTTGCAAGAAGTTATTTGAGCAAATTTTTCTCAATTTTACTAAGGAATATGGATCGCGATTCATGTACCTCTATGACCAATTGACTAAAAACTGTCACCATTTATTTGAGCTTGATTCCAGATACCAAAATCTTGAGTTTGACAAAAATAGACTACTAAAGTACATCAAGAAATTGGATCAATCTACAAAAAACCTTGGAAATCTAGTAGACACCTGGGAAATTGAACTTTTAGAGAAAGGGGTGAGATTTGGCTTGTATAGGCAAGAAGGAACGTGCAGAACCAAAATTCATCCCAAGGTGCTTCCCAACATGGATTGTGATCCATGTACTTGGTAGACATTTTGGGATAATGTTGACCAGTGCATCCCTGATAACTAGTAGATCAAATTTTCCAATAGGGACCACAGCAAAAAAGTGCAGCTGATAGCCAAAAAGCGCAAAGCAGACACAAAATATTGCTTTTGGATGGGCAAAAATGGTTCAAATCCAAATACATTTGGGGAAGAGTATCACCATAACCAAGACTATAAGCTGACCAAATCTCATGTCAAAATGAGGTCCAACATGGATTGCGATCCATGTACATCATTTGGATTTTGAGCTCAAATTTGACAGTGGATAACTGGTAAGATTTGAAGAAAATTTCAAAAAATTTTAAAAAGTGGGTCAAAAGGTAAAAAAATAGTTCAAGGTGAAAACCTTTAATCAAACCTAACGATTGACTTTTGTTTGACCTAAAAAAGTCCAAATCCCACAAAAACCATAAAGTAGACATCAGTGGACCAACCAAAGTGGTGTGCCAAGCTGTAGTGCAATATGACACATAGGTACCTGGATCTCCATCCATGTTTCTCTGTCATAGATTGATACCAAACTTGCACCATAGCTAGAGCCTATCAGAAAGAGTCTACTGGTTTTTTTAAAAGTGAATTTGGATATCAAAACCCAAATCAAAAGCCCAGTATTGCCAAGCATAAAAAAGGAAGTGCCAAAATTGACTAATTTCTAATCTTGAGGTCCATTCTCAAAAAAATTAGTACCAAAGGATCTACTAATCATGCTGATTCTATTGGTACCAAGGAAAGCTACTTTGGCCTTCCAACATGGATCGCGAGCCATGTTCCTCAGAGACATAATAGATCAAAATTTTACCTCAGATAGAGATAGTCTCCAAGACTCTAATGGTATTTTCAAAATTAAAATTGGACTTGATTTGTGGATGTTACGAGTAAAATTGTGAAGCTATTGAAAGTGTTGGGGATAAAATTTTGTCGATTGTAATCTTGGACTAACAAGAGCGTTTGTAAACTCATAGCCATCAAGCATTTTTTGATAGGCTACACAAGTGCTAGAGAGTACGGCCCAACAAGTAAGACAAATCAAAGAATACAAGTTAGACAATGAGGTAACAAGGTTTAAGTTTTGTGAGATTCATGTATTTGTGATTAGGAAGATTGTACCAGAATAGGAGTCCCATTGTAAGAGACCAAGTGAGCAACCACTCAATTGAAGGTAGTGTGAATCAAAATCCACTCCATCCGCTAGAAGCCATTTTAGAGGAAAGATTCTCTGATACTTCATTAAAAAGATCATACACCATAATGGTTGAGGGATTCAACAGGGTGAAATTTAAGGAGGGATCTTCCATGGGGGGATGTCCTTCTTGACCCGCATCTGATGTCAAACTATTGTATCTAGAATTTCAATTTGAGAATGAGCTTAAAGCCAGAATCTATAAGGATGGAATGGACCACTATCGTGTTAAGTTGAAAAATAAACCAAGCAAGTTCAAGGACCTTGTAGATGTGGACTATAACAGAGACAAACCCCTTTATTGTGGACAATGGGGATTGATTGGCACCAAGGACAAGGTAGATGAGAAGTTAGTGGATGAGCTGCCCAGGTTGGACAAGCAAGACGTTGTGCTCAAGCGCACTAACAAGACATAGCGGCTTAATACAGACAACACTTACGTTGTCGTACAACTCCGCTTTCATGACAAGAAAATGAGCAAAGGGATGCCAATCAGGTTTATTTGAATCCTACATGAATATTCAGTAGTAATAAGGGCTTCCTAACAAGCTAATTTTTAAGTTAAAAGTGTGCTAGATGCGGCTCTAAGGACCAAAATATGTCTTGGTAATGCTAAAAAGTGAGTATGCTTGAAGTGGTCATAGCTAGGATTTTATTGATCAAAGTTGAAGTACTTGAAGGGCTCTACAGGCATGTCTTTATGGCTTGTCAATCGGAGCTACATATAAGAAGTTATGTCAGTTTGAATTTGAGCTAGTAGAAGATCCGTACTAGATTGGGTAGCTGTTGATAAAAGGTTAAGGATGATAGGAATGCATGGGCCCAAAGTGCTCACTTTCAAGAGCATGTCGGTCTTTCCAGTTTGTCAATCGCGGTTTCGGTTGACAAGATATGGCCAGTTTAAGTATCATCCGGGACCAGTTCTGTACCGCTCCGGTCTCCTGGATATGTATAATTTCTAATAATGATTTTTCATGGTTTGTTTGAGTACAATAGTTATGTTTGTTATCTGTCATTATAGATGTATAAATTTGTCTTTGCTTAAGTTGATGGAACTAAAGTTTAATCTTATGGATGAGCCTTCAGATTAGGAGACCGTGACTTTAGGTTAACTCATTTACTTGACCACTAGGCCTAGTTGATAAAATTATCTGAGTATTTGAGACCTTAGGAATGTTTAAGGCATAGAGAAGCTTGCTCACTTAAACAACAAAAACACTAGTGAGAATACAAAGGAAATGAAAGCAAAAAACATAAGTGCCACAAATGAAAAATCTAATGCTGGAAGAGAAATCCTGGCTTGATTTGGTACTTCACTCACATGTATTGTCTATGGTACTAGAGCCCTAGAGGTTCCCAGTGTGGGCACTTTTTTTTGAGAAGCAAAAAGCCCCGGACATACAAAATAAGCACACACGTCAAATGATTGTGAACCAAAGTAAAAAAGAAAAAAATAAATGACATTTAAAAGACTTCCATCGAGCTTACAGTTAACATTTCAAGCTTTTGTTTGCAGTTGTGAGAGCTAGTTGGCTAATCAAAGATGAAAAGCACAATTAGGGAATCTTGCATTTAGATAATCTTCTTAGTTTAGCTAGTACTAGAGTAGTTGTTTTAACCTTAGTCATAGCTAACTAATTGATAGACTCACCCATAAGCCCAAAACTCTTGATTAATTAATTTACTCAAAGTGCGATCTATTTGTCCTTAATGGCAGTCTAACATTTCATAAATCTTGCATTTACTCATTTCCACATGTACTTTACATTCCCCTCATGATTTATGGCCATATAATTCCGCTTGCTAAAACAATGACTTTGCCTTGGAGATTCAAATCCAGATGCTCTACAACATGGACATAACAAGCTTCAACTCAATACCTTCTGAGGACAGAATCTACATCAAGAAGGGGGGCATGTTAACCCTCATGGCTCACGGACACCCTATCGCCTACGACCGACGTCGTATTATTTATTTAGTATAGTCAGGCCTGCAACCACATCGATGCTATGTTGCACTGATCGTGTCGACGATAATTTTGATGGAAAATCATTAGGAAAAACATCATGAAATTTCTTTAATAAATTTTTAAAATCACTAGAAACCTTTGCTTATTGGGAAGTAGCCATTGGTGGAAGAGATGATAGAGAAGAATCCGGCGTTGAGGAATGATCAACACATTCAATGTTAGAGAGAAAATGAGACAATGAGTAACACAATAAAAATTGATCTATTTCATTATCGGAAACGAGCTGCATAAGCTCAACTGTACATATCAGTGGTGAAGAAGGTACATCCTTCTCTCCTAACAACAATACATGTGTACCATGGAATTCAAAAATCAAGCTGTCATGCTCATAGCTACGCTTCGGTGATGGTCCTAGGCTATGCAACCATTCCCTACCAAGGACCACGTCTGCCCTCTCCATGTTCATAACCTGAAAATCCAAAAATGTGGAGTAGCCTTGTACTTCCAATGGTACAACTTGGACTTGAGTATCCCAGATTTTGGCATCATATCCATTCATCATTGCTACCTTATAGCGGTGGGTACTCGGAGTTTGAGGCAATTTGAGTTTTTTCACCGATCCATAATTAATGAAATTGTGAGTAGCACTATCATCTACCAAGACGTGCACCTTGTGCCCTTGCAGAGATCCGTGCATACATACTAACTCATGTGGTCCGAAGGTTTGTTGCCACATGGAACCTATGAGACAACATTCATGCACCACCTCGGTGTGTGTTACTTCCACTATAGAGAATCGTGAGGAAGACTCGAGAGGCAACAGTTGCACTGTGTGCACTGCTTTCTCCTTGCCATGAGCAGCAGATTTCACCTTGGGAGAATCCTTTTTTCCATGTCTGCTTTCCAAGAATTGATAACATAATTTCTCCTTTTTAGCCTTATCAAAATCCTCAGGAGAGAGAGGACCTCTGGACCCCTTGGGGTTTTTAGCTGCTTTAGAATTGGCTATTATACATTTTCTTTTATTGTGCCCATATTGTGTGCGTGTATTACCGTGTGTATTAGCAGGCACGTGATTATTATGTGATTTTTTTTCATCTAGATCATCATGAATGTGTGTTTTTACTATGGCATCCTGAAGTGTTTTGGGGTCTTGAGTCTTGACATGCTTCTTAAGTTTTGGTGTCAACTCACGTACTTGCTGAAAGGTGTCTAGTCCTTCCAACTTGAGGATAACATCCCGATAATGAGAGATATATTCAAGTAATGATGGGTGTTGGCGCATGGAACACGTATTCCAAGCCGTCCAATTCCGATCTGCCTCATTTGTAGGAAAGAATTCTTTGCAAAACATAGCCTCAAAGGCTACCCAACTCTGTGGTATGATATCTTCTCCTTGAGAGACATCCACCACTTGTAGGCCTTGCCTTCCAGAGTCAAGATTGTTTGCAGTGCTCTAACTGCGTCCGGAGTACGCCGTAAGGTGTAAATTCCATCCCACTTTTGCTGAGAAAGATATTCACTGCATCCTTATTGTGATCTCGGTCTTCTCCCTTAAAAGTCGGTGGTTTCGTGTTTTTTGTAACAACTCATCCACCTCCTTTGTAGTGAGAGTGTGCAAAGCATCGGGAGATGGACCGTGTCCATGATAAAAAGGGCCTTGCCCCTGTGTAACAACTTGATCATGCATGTGTGTGTCAGCAGGACCCTTGGACTGTTGTTGCATAAATTGTATCACTAACGTAGATAATTTAGTGACGTATTCATTTAAAGATTTTCTTCCATGACTGATATGCGTGTCTGAAGTGCACGAAATTCTTGAATATCAAGCAGTTCATAAGTGTCGTCACCTGCCGTAGCATCGGGGGCACTCTCTGTGAGAGCATCTGGCCGCGAGTCATCACGGGTAGGATCAAGCATATGATGCTCGAAATCAAAAGTCATATTGATATCTGAATCCATGGCGACACCGTGTAGTGAAAGGAATAGAAAGAAAAATACCTTGAGTCGAGGAAAAAGAATCTCGTAGACGTAATTGGCACCACAAATGATAATTAGCTATGCTAATTACGTTGGTTGTCCAAGTTGTAATCAATCCCCAAATCCACCCGTGCAGATACCTTGCTTGGACACATCGTAGTCGAGTCGGTTGCAATTGTTATTGCTTTAGTGTAATTGGCTCTATGAACATGGTCGCCAATGAATCCATTTGAAAAATTTATCGACTACGCAAGGGATTGTTGACTTGCGGATTGATGCATGACGCAGGGTAGTATCGATTCTAATTGCCGGCCCCTTTGCCGATGGTAGCCGAGTACGTGGTCACAATTTGCGACTACCTTGGGCTCGAAGCTGCGATGCGACCCCTGTGGGTACTTGCCCTTAGATGATATTAATTCATAAGGCCAAGGGCCTTAGGCATTTAGATGTGATATGGCCGTCATGTCGGTAGCGTGCAAGGCAAGAGAGGGTGAGGCCGAGCGAGGTGATGAAAACGGGGCTCCGCTCCAGTGTTGAGAAATGCTCAGCGTGGCGTAGCGCTCCTGTTGAGCCCTTCTGCGACCAATTTGCTGCACCTTCACCCAATGACTTCTCCTTCCCAAGCCCCTCTGCACATGCTCGTCCACTCCTCCTTCCTCCCTTAGCAAGAGAGACTCTCCACGGCATGCAACATGCAATAGCTTTTTTTGGCTCAGAATCACCACGCCCTCTTTTCCCAAAAAAGCAACTTGGCTCTTGATACTAGTGTAAAGACCTGAGGTGACAAGAGCTTGGAATCCACCTCCGAACCTCCCACTATATAGGCAATGCTCCTAGCCCTTTGCCCTAGCCGGATTTCCTTGTCCTCATTGCCTAGTCTAGCCCCTGGCCTTGCCCTTATCCTGACACTTACTCTTCCTTCTAGGTCTCCATGGTGATTATGCTTTTCGTTCACTTCTAGTCAATCAACAAACAATCCACAATCTAACCCAACACGGACTCTCTCTCTCTCTCTCTCTCTCTCTCTCTCTCTCACACACACACACACACACACACACACACACACACAAATCCTCATTAGTGAAGAAAGTACCTAACTTGATGTAGAGCACAGAAGAGCTAAACGAATACTAAATTGTGATCACTTACCCAAGTGCAAGAAAGTTGAGGTAGAGCACACAAGACCTAGAAGAATACTACACCGTCCCCATCACGTATCCAAGTGCAAGAAGCATCTCCATTCATAACCCGACATATCTCATTGTAACTATGCAGAATAAGGAAGCTCATGCAATGTAAAGGTCAAAAAACACGAGGAATGGAATGCTTTCTAGATAAAGATGTTAGAATCTTTCAATGAGACACAAGTTCTATCGTGGATAAACAAAGTTTATAGCTTGCAAAAGGAAAAAAAAAAGAAAGCAATGCCAAGGCACTCGATGAATCATTTGGATATCCATGTATGATGTGGCCATGTCTCATACTGAACCAAGCACTAGCGACCCGGGTCTACAAACCCTAATAGCGATGAGAATTTTGTCGCAGCAATTTATCACAAAAATGTACTTATGTCCACGAAATCAAACATTGTGAGCCTGAGCAGGCTTGAACATCCAACGGGCCTATAATGGGATCATGAGTGATAACGTGACAAACTAAGAGACGTTGCAAAAGATTTGTATCAATGAACTCAAAACACCACCCAAGACTTATAAGACAAGGAGCCACTATAGGTGATCCTCCAATGCTAAGCTCCCTCCAATCTAGTCAATTCAATTTGAGCTTGCATAGGATTATTTCATTGATTGCACCTTGGCTGCCAATATTGTGTTGCACTCATAAATTGAACATCGTCGTAGGCACATTGTCACTCAACAAGTATCTCATTGCTAAAATCGAGCATGCGATTAAAAGTCAATTGTGGAATGACGAGATCAAATTGTAATTATCTTAGGTCCTTTAGACCATACACACGACACAACAGACAAAACAACAAGCATAGCAGGAACATGGAATGAAGTACGTAAACGATCAACCATCACTTGGTCTCGAGCGATTGAACTATTTTCAAACACTCCCCAAAGTACGTAGATGGTCCAATTACAATCACATACACAACATTAAAAGCATATTGCTAGATTAGAAACAAATAAGTGCACCTAAAATCATTATTACACCATTATTTTTTATGTCAACGAGGTAAGTTCAATTGCAATGGAGGCCAAGCTCAACCGAAATAATGCAATTCCAACTGGCTATGAGATGAGGATGGCCAAAAATGGCATTTGTTGTATTCCAGGCCTTGAACTTTTATTTACCCATGAGAAATAAGGAGTCGATTATTTTAATCTAGTGTGCACTCTTGAAAAGCAAAGTTGGCATCTATTTATATACATCACACGAGACTTTAGAACTACCCTCTTCATGAAGAGTCGTTAGATACTAGCTCCTCCTTTAAGCCACCTTATCGTTTGATAATACATTTGGGAATAGGGGGATTGCAACCTTCACCATAGTGATATAAAGGGCACTTGTGTATCCTGAGGACTAAATAACACATAGTATTAAAAGGGGAGGGGGGGGGGGGGATCAAAGGCAAAGAAGTGCGCACACAGAAATCGGAGAGATTGCAGCTATAGATGTACATTTAAAAATTAAATCCGGCCACACACTAAACCCGACCACATACTAAACTCGGACATCGCTTATGTTTTAATAATAAAACCAATGAAAACATGCCATGGTAACAACATGTGCGCGCGGATGAGATGGTTAGCTCATGCGTCTCAATCTGGGCGACGAAGCCCTAGGTTCAAATCGCGTCGACGTTCGGCTCATTTTTTCGCATTGACTTGTCCCCATTTTGCCTCGAATTCTTGCGCGTCCGGGTTTAATCCACCTCGAACTTCCCGCGTCCACTTTGGGGCCGTCGGTCCCCTTACCCCCCCTCTTTAATGCTATGTGTCTCTTACTGTCGTGGCTTGTGTATGGATGCAAGTTGTCCACTTCACTGCGACAGAGATCATTATGGTAAAGTAAAAAATATGCTTAAAGTACAAAAAAAAATCAACCCATAGTCAAGTCAAAACCTCCCTAGGATCCAATGCATGCACTAATAGAGAACTCTTGATCCTTAGTCTTAAAAGGTTTACAAATGATAGTCTTATAGGGTTTGCAAATGATACCATGAAGAGGGCACAAAGTTCCATGTTAATACCAGTGTGCTTCCCAAATTCTGAAACACCTTTTGTGTAACTTGTAATATTGGATGTAGCTAAGGTTAGCAATGTCACCTACAACCTGCAAGTGCTCACTTGCTATAACAAAACAGCGGAAAACATCACTAGTTACCTCGTCGTATATGCAACCAAACCTCACTCATGTATAACTGAAACAAAGTGTGCAAATGTGCAAATGGGGAGCTCCAAATGAGAGCCCAACATCTCATGTGTCGTTCACAATTGTTGCAAAGTGTTGTATAGCCATGCAGAATTGTCTAAGAATGTTTTTCAATTTAACAAAGTTCTTGTTTGAAGCTTTTTTCGCTGCTACAACTTGCCAAGTTAGCACGGGAAATCTCTATAATGGATGTAAGGTTTGCATTGCACGTAATGGGCTATGCTCGTTCAATCTCTGTTAGGACTAGGGTCCTAGGGTGGCCATGTGGGTAGGGATTCTAGGGCAAGGCCTTGCCATATGTCTGGTATGCATACAGAGGGATCACTATTCACCAAAAGTATCAAAGTCATATGTATGGTATTAGAGTCTATGGAGCCCCCCCCCCCCCCCCCCCCCCCCAAGCAGGGTGCATTAAATTGGGGCCTTATGGGCCGGTTGGAATAGGGGCATTTTTAGAGGAACGAATAGCTTCATGTGGCTACCCCTTCTTCCAAAATCCCCATGGGCGCCCATCCTAGTGTGACGGGCATAAATTGCACGCGAGACCGCCCCCCCCCCCCCCCCCCCCCCCCCAATCCCATCTCTACCTATCTCTGTACTGCCCACCTTTCTATGGCTCGATCGAAAACCTATCCTTGCTTGTCTATAGACACAGGTTTTCTTTGCTTCTGTGGGCACCTTATCTTGCTTCTCTGTAGTGCCCACCTTCTACGGCTCGATCAAAAACCTATCTCTCTTTCTTTGTACAAATAGGTTTTCTCTGCTTCTCTGTAGTGCCCACCTTTCTACAATTCGACTGAAAACCTATCTCTGCTTCTCTGTATGCGCGCAATTTCATTAAACCTCCCACTGAACCGGGTTCCGATCCAACGAACCATTGGATCCATGAGGGATGCCATGGTGGAAAACATTAGTGTTCTTATTAGATACCACCACTTGTGTTTTCGAGGACGAAACGCTTCTCCAAGGGGAGAGTAATGTCATGCCAAGGGTAGGACTAGGTGGGCACGGCCCAGGCAACGTGTCAAACACACATGCAATAAAGGGGTTTATATATGGAAGAGGGTCAAGGGCCTATATATAGGATGGTTGGGAGGTTATTCACATGTCTGTATACCCTATGGTCTAACAGATTCCCTACTCTGACTATGCCAAAGAGTGTTTTTTGCACCCTAGCGACTTGAGTTTTTAAATTCTTGTGCTTACTACCTCTATAGTAATCCTATTCTTTTAAGATCCATTGTGATGCTATCCATACCATATGTTTGTCTTTATGTGTTGATTTCCTGTCTTTAATCCAAACCAGATCCTTGACTTTGAATAAACTGCTCGGAAGAAACACTTTCTTAACCTTCCTTTGATTTCTTGAGTACTTTGGTTGATATACCTTTGATTTCTTGGGTGTCTCCTTAGAGGTTTCAGTTGTATCAAAAATTGACTTGAAGTTTTGAAAGCCTGAATTGCTTGAATAAGCTGATCCATGAGGGTTCTTTGATATAGAGGCATATGCTGTCACACCTTCTTTGCTAGTCAGTGGAAGTTCCACTTTAGCTTTACTTGTTTTTTGCAAGATTTGTCTTTAATTCTTGTGACTTTTGCAACTTTCATTCCAGCATTAATGGTACCTGTAACGGTTGCTAGCTACCTCTTGGAGAAGAGAGTATTAGCATTGTATCTTCTTTGTAGGCCTTGTGTTGATCTAGCCACTGATGTCCAAGTATGACATCTCCATGCATGTCCTTTGAAGGATTTACTTGAAACTTTACTTGTTCTTCATGATTTTGGATGCTAAGGGTAGCAACCATTTCTTCTCGACTTGTAGCCTTACCCATGATTTCTCTATTACCTATTGCCCTGAGTAATCTCTAGAATGACCTGGATGTTGTCTGCAACCATATTGTACTTTGCTTTGTTATCCACTAGAGCATTGCATCTGACACTTGCTCCTTTTGTACTACTGATAACTATAGCTATTCTCATTGTTGGCTCTATTGAAGATTTTTGTCTTGATTTTGCCATGGTCTCATCTTGATCTAATTATGTCTTTAACGAGGGTGACTTGAGACTCTGTTTTCCAATCTGAGTTACATTGGCTGATTCAGTTGGAAATGTCTGGATCTTGGACTTCGTATTGCTTCTTGGTTGTCTGCAATTTGGATCTTCTTTGCTTCTTGTCTTGGTGGCATTCTCTGCTCAATAGATTTTGTGGTTTCTCTTTGCTCTGTTTGATCTGTACTTGCTATTTCCTGATTTTCTTTAAGCTCTTCAAAAGTTATGTTTCAGTGGAGATGAATCATCTTCAAGAAGCTTTGCTTTGGCATTAGTCTCTGTGTTTGAGGACTTTGTTTTGTCGTCCGCGAGTGACTAGTCTTGGTCTTCATTCTTTGTTGTCTGTGATGAGTGCATCTTCATGGAAATCTGTATCTCTAGGACCTTTTGGGCCAATGGCATTCCCAATATGATGTTATCGGGTACATCCTTTGCTGTGATCACGTGGAATCAGGCTACGATGATCTGTAAACTTACTTCAATGGTGGTGGAGACGATTTCCCAACATTCTACTCGTTTGTTTCCTGATATGCTAACAAATTCAGGAGCATCTTTGAGTTGTGGTTGGCCACATATTTTCCAGTGCGAAAAGACATGAGGTTCTTGTCTAGTTGAAAATCTAACTTTACTTCACTTGACAACTTTTCTTCGTTTTCACTGGTGATGTTGCACTTGATCTTTTCAGGATTTCTTTCTGTAGTTATTGATTTCGTTGTGACAGTGTCCTTTGATTGAGCTTTATGTACATTTTCTTTGCGTTGACCACTTGCTCCAATCAATGTTGACTCTTCTAATTGTGATATTGCACTTTTTGTTTGCAACTAATGAGAATTATCTAACTGCATCTTAGTAACCTTTGATCTTAATAGATCCACTGTACTTTCTGGTGGCAGTATCTGTCTCTTCGGAGGAGATTTTGGTGGTGACCTTTGTGTATCCTTTTGGACTTTAGCTTCTATTGACTTTGACTTTTCTGTCACTTCTTTTGGCATCTTGAGGCTTTGCATCATCTTCAGAAAGTCTTTGACGTTAGTTGGGCCATCCGTAGGGGTTTGTACAAGGTCTTGATATTGCTGATATTCGTTACCATGTGAATCTCGATATGCATATGTGAGCTTGATCACATGTACTTGTTTGAACTTTATTGGGTTTTTCGGCTTTTGACTTTGACTTGTGAAACTTTTGTCCTTGATGATCTTCTTATAAGCATTTGTCTATAGATTTTGATGAAATCTGGGTCAATTGGAAACTTCCAACAACTATATGATCTTTCAATGGTTTCTGCTTTGAAGGGGTCTATTAATTAGAGGCTCTAGGGCTTCTAACTGACATTGTGGTTCCTAGTACTAGAGCTGGATTTACAGCTCCCCCTTCCTAGTGTGATCACTATAGCCTGCTTTATTGTAAGAGTTCAAAATTGTTTGGCTCTGATTTAGTCTCATCTTTTGGGACTATGAAGGTACACTTTGGATAGCAGTGTTGACATTTGGCATTTGTAAACCTTCTGCATAGTTTCCTATGTATCTCCGTGAAACATGACAAATTATTCCCCAAGTCAAGCTATAGCTAGCATTATCTTTGCCCTGATATTGTCTATCCCATGGGTCTCCTATGATATGAGCTTCTGTGATTTCAGGACCCAAGGCATCATAGATGCTAGACTTTCGTCTATATCTACGACTGTTTTGGTCAAAGTATATGTCTGGTTGGCCATAACATCAAAGCTTGATTTCTAATGGAAGAGAGTTTGGCTCTGAACAGATTTTTGGGCTCACTCGGGTAATATCCTTCAGCTCTAGAGAGGATCAGCTTTAATAGATTCTTTCCTCTGAAATGAACCATCCTTTCTGATCTATCACTGGACGCATTTCTATCAGCTAGTATGTGGGCCGTTCAAACACTGGTTAATCCTTTTTACACAGTCTCCCTTCTTGGTCTACACAGTGTGCATATGAATTATGTGTACCATACAATGCTAACAACATTCTCTTTGATGTGTCACTTAAACTCATGATTGATTTCACACTTGTGGCATTGGATGCATAATCATTTTCAAACCTAACAGCCTTTTCAACATTCGGTGATATCTGGACACCTTGACCAAATTCATGCAGGAATTTGTTGTTCAAAGAATCAATTTTAATATTTTCAGGTGCCTATGCATCTTTATACTAATTTTGAACTTATAGTTCTATTATTGGTGCTTCTAATGGTAATGCAAAATTATCTGATTGAATTAAAAGTGACGAGTTAAATGCACTTACATCGAGATTTGCATTTCCAATTTTCTCTATGTCTTGCTTGGCAGTTGATGTGTCCTTGTTGTCTGGATTTCTTGGACAATCTTCAAAAAAATTTCCACCTTTTTTTCCACAAACTGAGCACTGACGCCATGACTGGTGGTATTCATTTGGTTATGTCATGTCAAGTGCTAGTTAAGAAGTTTTTGCTTCTACGCTTGCCAAGTTGTCGGTATCTTCTTTTAGAACACTAAGCATCAAGCTGTAGACTGCTCTGCCTTGAACATTATACCATCTTTGGCTTGGTTCTCCGATTAGAGTGGCTCCTATTGGTTGATCTGTTGGATCTTGTAATTCTAGTTCTCGATTATAGATATGACCATTGTAATCCATGTACAATGACCTGATTGCATATGTACCAACAGTTTGTTTTGCTGGCTTGTGCATATTTCTTGATAAACATTTGGCTTGAATTTTTGAACTTCTATCTGCACTTCATGTTTGAGCTTACAATACCTGGCTCCACTGAAATCTGTGAACATCTAGGAGTTCTCTAGATCTGGCTTTACTCTGATCAATATGATCTTGGCTCTTGTGTTTCTTTTGCTACTCATTAGATATCTATGCACTTTTGAATATGTATATAAGACTTCATCTCCATGGTAGCCATATGGCTGTAAAGTCTAGCCATATAGCTGTAAAATCTTCTCTGTTGCACTTGTACCTGTGTTGCCACTCCTACTACATTGCTCAGTTGTACTTGAACTTTCGGCTCGATTTGAGTCCATGTCGGCTGGTTTTGTAAACACTATCTCCTAGCAGGTTTTGGTTTTGATTAGCAGAATTTTTGTTGCTCGTGTTTGATAAAACTGCTTGTGCCAAAGCACTTTTGTAGTTGACTGTTCTTAGACTCACAATAGTTGATTAACTCTATCTCGACTGTGTCAAAATTAATCTCGGCCTTTGAAACGATAAAATTTGGGCTCTGAATAGCGTAATCTGCAATCCACCATGATTTGTGCCCCTATTCGTCCGATTAGAAGCTCAATTTGCACGCTTGATTTTGACAGCTTTTAAAAAATTTATACGGCTCACAGCTTTGAACTAGTCTTTTTGCTCGCTTTTTTCGGTTGTTCTTCTGCTGATCAAGTTGGCTTCTTTTCGTTTTGTTTGTTTTTTTTTGAGATTTTCTGATGTTTTCGGATTTTTTGCGGTTTGCTCTATGTTTTCTTGGTTGCTCTTCTCGACTTCTGCTCGCTTTGCGGTGCTCTTCACTGGCCTTGCTTATTGGTTGTTAATTGTTGTCTATTTTTTCGTCCACCTTTTCTTTTTCTTTCCCAACTCTTCTCTATTTATTTTTATTATTTTTTGTGAAATTTTGAATGTTTTTGATTTATTTTAGAAAGTAGGATTTTATCTGTGAATTTTGTAATTTTCACAAAATTTTTAAAGGTTTTATGATTATTTTTTATTTATTTTGTTTTTTAATATATTTATTATTTTTTACAAAAAACTTTTAAAGCTTTTATGAAATTTTTATGGTTTTTGTGATTTATTTGTGATTTTTTTTTGTTTATGTGATTTTTTAAATTTAATTGTTATTATCTTATTATTTTGAATTATTCCCCTTTTTTCTTGTGGATTTTGTATTATTTTTTACCTTTTTAATTGTTTTGAGTTTTATTTAATAAAACTACTCTATGCCTTACCTGCTTATGCCTGTGGTGGCGGGATGGCATTGACCAACGGTGAAGGCGGGGCTCGACGCTCCGCACGAAAAAAGGCGAGGCTACAGCGTGACAATGTGACAGTGAGAGAGAGAGAGCTCGCGTGGCTGACACGGCAACCTGTCAACCGACGTAGGTGACGGGGGTCTCTAGCGTGTAGAGTACGGAGTAGAGCGAGCAGAGAGTGCGGAGGTGTTCAGTGGAGTTGGCTCAGCACTAATTAGCACTAGAATGGTAACAAGACACTTTCGTGTCCTGTTAAGTGACCATTTTTCTTGAATTATTTGAAAACTATGAAAATGAATTTCTAGTTGCTATATATCCACAAAGTTGTCTTATGAACTGAACAAAACTTGACATTTTTTTTGATATATCGATCTCACCATTGCACAACATTTTTTAATCTAAACTGTGTGAAAAAACGGGTCTTGTTTTTGGCTTTTTCTTCAATTTTTGCAGCTATACTACTCTAAACTTCATGTTTGTGAGGTTTAGATTGCTAGAGGATAATCCTTCATAGTTATCTCAACATGTTTTGATGCTTCTAGGGAGAACTAAGTGTTAAAATTGAAAATATGACCAACTTACAAGAATTGCATAATCCTGTCTTTTGGCCAAAATTAACACTTTTATGATTTTTTGGTGGCTTTCTTGATATCCAAATGCACTTTTGATTATGTAAGTGCCATGTATAACATAAAGCTAATCTTCCTTGAGTTTTGGGGACCTAATATTCTATATAGCATAGAATATGATGATGGTTGAGTTTTTGGATTGCTCGAGAATACAAGACATTTTAGTTCTTGGGATTCTAGAGGTCATAATGCTAAACCCAGTTCATCATTGTCCCAAAGGTTCCACTTAGTAAGAGATACATTACTCTTTTGACAGTCTCCGCGGCTTCCTTTGAGTCTACTGGCCCAAAAAATTTTACAAGTTTCTCATTTTTGTCATAAGAAGTAGTCCGTGTACTATAAGCTCATGAAAGGATTTTTCAAAATGAGTGGATCTACTATGATTTTGGAAACTTTTCACAGAACCTTGAAAGGACACTTTTACGCCCTCTTAGGTTACCACAGTAGTGCAAGTAACAACCTATATTTAATGCGAGGCAAAGTAATGGGACCGATTGTCCGGGTTGCGGGTGGGATCTCGAGGCACACTAAACCTAGCCAACGCAAAAAACGAGATGTGCTGCCAAGCTTGGATAGCATGAAAAACGAGACGTACCGACGCGATTTGAACCCATGACCTCGAGGGTCCATGTGTAGGGTCAAATGGGCTAACCACCTCACCCGCACGCACATTGTGTATCCCAAACCGTTCTGACGTTGTAATATTGTGAGTTCGGGGTGCATTGGCCATGTTGTCCAGGCTTAGTTTTTGAGCGGATATTTGCGGCTACGATCTTTTTGATCTTCGTGTGTGAACTTTCCCATCATTGATCCCAGTGTTTTGCCCCATATTAAATATAGGTGTTACTTAGTGTTGAGGGTGGAGTTGAAGGCGGGGCTCGAGCTGGTGCACAGTACGGACAGTGGAGAGAGAGAGAGAGAGAGAGAGAGAGAGAGAGAGAGAGAGAGAGAGAGAGAGAGAGAGAGAGAGAGAGAGAGAGAGAGAGTGAGAGTGTGAGAGATCATGGGTCACCTGGGCCTGAGCGCGCTGAATGAGGTAGACAAGAGAGAGAGAGTAGGCGTTGGTGATGTGGCAGCTTGTGTGTGTGTGTGTGTATGCGTGGGTTGTAGCCAGGCAGGGCAGAGAGATATAGTAGGGGAGAAAGTTAGAGAGAGAGTGAGGTGAGAGAGATTGTTAATAATTATGAGAGGGGGACTGAGAGAGTGAAAATAATCATTACTGGGGCTAGGGAGGAGAGAAAGAGAAAATAATCGTTAGCAATGGGGGGAGAGAGAGTAAGAGTGAGAGTGAGAGTGGGAGTGTGTGTGTGATGGGGTGGGTTCACACGTCATGAAGCAAGAAAAAGCGGACGGAAGTAGATGAAGAAGGAAGAAGAAGATTATTTTCACATCGTAGAAACTATCCCAAGAGACCGTAAAGATTTATCTGACGAGGAGAGTTCATGCGCCGAAAGGCACGCTCGAAAACCCAAAGAAGCCAAATTTAGTCCGAAAATTAGCCGAAATGCAAAAATTCACCCGAAAATCCAAAAAATTGCCAAAAAAATCCAAAAGATTCCCAAGAAATTCTAAATATCTTAGAAATTATTGACATCACAATCAAACATTTTTGACATGCATAAGCACACCAAAAATAGCAGTTTTTATCGAAAGTGATTTACGACAAAATCATCAATCCGATCCCTGGAAATAGCAAAACGAATGCGCTCAAAATGATTCCGTAAATATGCACATAAAACAACTCATAAAGATCACACGATACCAATTTTTTTATGAATTAAGAAAAATTTAGTAAAAAATTATCAAAAAATACAAAAATTATCTAAAAATTTCTCAAAACAATTCTAAAGTTCTCAATTAAATAAAATTACAAAAGGCACATGAATTCAATTGCCAAATAATTTGATCAATAAAATCCAAACTAGGCAATGAAATCGACAAAATTAGGTCAAATTTGACGCATTTGGAGTGTGTAAATCCTAGTTTTGAGCTCAAAAACACAGAAATTAACCATTACACACACCAAACATGCAATAAAAAATGAAGTTAATCATAGATATTAAGCACTTCTTAGGCACACACAACAGTTTTTAACAATCTTTAGGTGCACACACGAAAGGGTTAATCTTGTCGAAATTTGCAATGTGATTTCACAAATCTCTAGTTCAGCATGACCATAAGACAAATCAATCATCACAATTGAAAAATCATTAAGCACACATTGATTTTTAGGTACATAATCAAGGGCAAAATAGTGCACATACACCTAAAATTAGGCATGCCCACACTCAATTAGAATGCACATACACTTGATTTTAGTGCACAAATACTTGCAATTGACCATTCAAGGAAGCAATTAGATCAATTAGGCACACAATTAGCAACACACATCCACCAATTAACAATTGGACTTGTCAATTCCATACGCCATCAAATCTGGAAAATCTCGACACATTAGGAAAAGTTTGGACTCAAAAATGGGCTTTGTAAGAATTGTTGATGTGGCATAGCTTTCAAAAAGTGGGGATCGGTAATTTTTTTGTAAATAAGATCCAACTTGTCGGAGGTTGGATATTTAGAATCTACTCTTTAAATGCTATCTATTGATATGTAGCATGCATGTATCGGACATTGCCTTCATGTAGATCTAGAAAAAAACGATTTTAGATTACCGTAATGGTAACAAAACCTGGCTAATTGAAAACAAATGGCATAACTTTCATAGAAGTCATCCAAACTTTTCGGACCTTAGCTCTTTAAAATCCATTTTTCAAGAACTTTTCAATGATAGGTCATATCATGGGGTTCTAAGCAATATTTAGAGGGGTCTAACGGGTTGCTTTCTTGTGTACAACTTTGATGATGTGGCACTTTTAAAAGGCCCAAAAATGAGTCTAAAATTTTCCTAATGTTACAACGGCATAAAAACAAACAATTCGAAAAATTTCAAACCATAACATAGAATCAACATTGCATTGCAGTTAACTTAGCATCAACATGGCATTGACATCGACATGGCATTGCCATTGCATTGTATCATCATGGAATCTCTACATAATTCTACACATGTTTAGATTCTAGGGAGGTTCAGAATACCATCTTGATTACCTTTCCAATGAAGATCGATTGATGGTTGAAAGCTCCAATCCTTAGTAGAAAATTAGTCAAATTAACAAGGGGTTAGTATGAAATTAGAGTGTGTAAACATACAATTGGAAAGATACGGTGACAAATTAGGGAATAATGAACACATTGCTTCATGCTCACACATCCAAAATCCACAAAACCATGAACACACAAGTGAAATTAGTGAAAAAACACATCCAATTTATGCCACAATTACACTAACGTAGGCCATCGTCCCCGACAGCGTCACCAAATGTTGGGGGTACCATCGTTGCATAGCTCCAATGACCAACAAAATTATCAATTTGGAGGGATGAGCTACCCGGCTAGGGCATGGAAACACTCACATATTAGTGAGCTAATTATGGAAACACGAATGGTAACTCTACAAGGTGAGCTTCTTGGCCTATGGAGAAGCTAAGCCACAATAATTGGCAATCTCCACATCCACTTTTCTTCACCTCTAATCAACCCAATCACACACACTAACGATTGTAAGACGCACACAACACTAATCCTCTCATGCAACACACTAATCACAAGCACACACACATAGATCTATCGAGCACCACACTCTAATCAAACCTACATGCACACACAAGCAAAGGAGGTCAATCACACAAGATTAGAGCGAGATTAACCACTAATTAGTTAAGATATAGCTAATCAAAGCATCATAGGTAATCACAAGAAGCATGCGAGAGGCATAGTGAAAGAGAATTAAGCATTGATTAGTGTTAACCATGTCACATGATTAAGGAGAAGATCAAGGACTTCATAGCCACACACCTCAAGAGATCTCACCAAAGAGTGCTCTCAACAAATGAGCTTGAGAACCTGAATTTCTTTTACACACTGCCTTATATACCTAGGGTAAAAATATGCAATGTTCGGGCATGCAAGGCCTTTAGGGCTCCACCACTTACTGAATTTGCAACCTAGGCACACTAATTGACCTATTCTTTACAGCTTGGAACTTTCATTGAGCCCATAACACATTAAAAATATTACAATGGCTTGAAATAAATCGGGAATTTACAATACAATACCAATCTTTACTGCTTCTTCATGTTGATCTTTGATGTGCATCCTTATGTCTTCGGTCTTTAGCAGCTCATGTTAACTGATGTTGTCTCAGTTAACAGACATCATTAAGTTAGGTATATCAATTACTTTTGCTTCATTTGCATGCAAAAATCTTGTACCGTGTAATATTATTTTTGCTCATTAGAGAATACCATCTTAGACAAGATAGGTAGACATTTAGATTTGGATGGATGTCCACCTTGCCAATGCACCTTTTTCTTTTAATTCTTCTTATGGACATTGAACAGGCATCATGACAAGAGTCAAAATCTCAATTCTGGCCCTCTTTGGAAGGAACATAAACAGAAGAAAGCTTTTGCAAGAGAATTGTAGACTTTAGACTTGAGGTTTGAATAGTGGATAAAATCCCTTTGGTTCCTCCTACATTGGCTATACATATAGCCTTTTCACTCTTAATTTTCACAAGACATTCAATGGTTTTAGTTTCAATTTCATCAAGGAGCCTCGCTACAATAATCAAGTTGGTAGGTTACAAGTGGCATATGAAGATGTGATTTGTGTGTGCTATTGCCATATTGAATTTAAAATGACACAATGTATACACAAAAGTAAATTTTGCATACATATAAAAGTAATCATTTAATGTGAGCGAAAACATGACTTAAGCTCCTATGCATATTGTGACGTGCTTGTCACGCATGAGTGAGAGAGAGAGAGTGTACACGAGTCTGAACCAGAATGAGCGTGTCTCGCCTTTGAGCAAGCACCTCCTTATATAATCATGTAAGGGGTTACATGCCAAGATGATCTACACCAAGAACCCAACTGTCGGATACTACCTTCACGACTACACACCACACCTCCCCCCTGAGGGAGAAAAAGATGGACATCTTTTTAGAGTTTTGGGCTGAGAAAGGACTCAACACAAAAGGATCAACTCCAACGCCTCATCTGGGGAGAGTGATCATACAACGGCTTTGGGGCTAAGGGACTGAGCTTGGGGGCTAGACTCGTCATCATGCCGATCATCATCAAGGCATGGAACTCGAACATCTCGCTTGTGCAAGCATTAGGTCGCTATCCCAATGAAATGGACAAGGCGAGGAAGGACTGAGGCCTGGGGGCGATATTTTTGCGACATACATCCATCTCTATAAGTGGTTTGGTGGGCTTGACTTGATGCTTAATTGAATGGGAAAAACTCGGCTAGAAAGAGTGCGAAATTGAGAAGAAAACTAGAACTTTGCAATAAAAACCAATTAACTGAAAGTGAGAAGGGAGAAAAATTGTTGTGATCTGCATCTCTTGACTTCTCTCGTCGACAAGAAGCACCTCTGTAGTGATACTACAGCAACTCAATTTGCCAACAAGAAAACTTCCACCCATAGAATACTGGAATGAGTACTTGATGTCGCTGTCGTTGGACTGGTTGACACCTCTGCAATAATATTGCAGCAACTCTTGTTGCAGGGAAAGCATTCGGATGATGCTACCATCTGAATCGTCCTCACATGCTGGTATTGCTGTTGCAATAGGAACAGTTGCAAGCTCAAGATGATCATAGGGTTGTATAAGACTTGATTGCAGTTGGTAATGAAACGGATGCCAGGTAATCTGCATAGTAGCATGCAACGATGGCGCACACTTAGAGGCTTTGCGGTAGCATCTCGTGCAACCGTGGAGGGGTTTGCATTGAGCCAGTTGTTCGACTTGGGGACAATCATGGGCTGATGGTCTACCTCCGGGAATCAACACAAAGTCCAGGGTCGGCTCATTCATGATGGGGCTACCTTGCAAGCTTTGGGAATTGTCATTGTGGGACGCCATGCATGCCAATAGTTAGAACTGTGCGCACTTGTGTGTTGGGAGCTATTGCGAAAATCACAAGGGCCGTGGGGGATGACTGATGCAAGACTCAAGACCGAGATGATGAAGGTTGGCCAATGGTCTTGACGAGACCTAGAAGGCCACTGATAGTAAGGATAGGTGTAGTCGAGTTTGAGTGAGCCCACCTCTTAGAACTGCGCACACCAAGAACATTCAGCAACACCAATCAGCTTTAACACAGGAGTGGCCACCAACATGATTTTAGCAAATAACTAGAGCATGATCCGACACAATGGACGCAATCGCATGAACAAAAACTGAGGCGGGCAGGAGGAGCTTCTGCGGCAGCCATGGGGAGAAGATGAAGCATGAGATCTGACTATGGAAGTAGCTCGTGTGCGCGATGGTGGTCGATGGCAGCAGAGGTACAAGGACGATGAAGGTTGACTCTCGAGGGACGTGAGAGTGTTGTTGCCCGAGCGTAAGAAGGACCTATATGCGCAGGTTCTGCAGGGTGATCAAGGCAGTGCAAAGCAGCTGTAATGAAACTTGGGAATCGGATGATTGCGAAGGTAAGGCTCAGCTAGTAGTGAGGTTAATCTGGCTCTAAGGTGAACGCCATCACTACAGCAAGAAGTGAAAGAATAAGAGATCAAGAAATGTTGCCCGCCGCCTCCACCAATGTGACGTGCTTGTCACGCATGAGTGAGAGAGAGAGAGTGTACACGAGTCTGAACCAGAATGAGCGTGTCTCGCCTTTGAGCAAGCACCTCCTTATATAATCATGTAAGGGGTTA